>NC_061093.1:32138595-32196095 GCF_015104395.2 Macrobrachium nipponense
GTGCGCAAAAAACTGGCAAGCAGGTGCGCAAAAAACTGGCAACCAGGTGCGCAAAAAACTGGCAACCAGGTGCGCAAAAAACTGGCAACCAGGTGCGCAAAAAACTGGCAACCAGGTGTACAAAAACTGGCAACCAGCTGCGCAAAAAACTGGTAACCAGGTGCGCAAAAACTGGCAACCAGGTGCGCAAAAAACTGGCAACCAGGTGCGCAAAAAACTGGCAAGCAGGTGCGCAAAATTTGGCAACCAGGTGAGCAAAAAATGCCCTACCAGACCAACTTCACGACCTTTGCAAGTAAGCATTTCATTTCACCCATATCGTAAAAAAAATCAAGTGCATAAAGTAATATGCATAAGGTTTTCGTTTACGAAGACAACCTATGATATAATTGGAAAAGGATTATCAACCTTCGTCAACTCATAATCTATCTAACTTACCAGCAATAACATTAAAAACTAAAGGCTACTTTGAATAATAGTCTCACTAAATGAAATAATCTCTTAACATTCTCGTGTTCAATACATCCCTTTTTCTGTCTGTGACAAATTGGCTCTCTATTAAAACAATAAAAATGGAGAGATGTAACTGATAACTGGCATTTGATAAAACGTGAAGCGACTTGCCTGGAAACGGATGCAATGCACTACTGAATATCGTATATTACATTCTGAAAAGGGATTGCGCCATGGGAAATCGACCAAAAATACATCGTTCTATTAATTTCACTTCCTCGTTACTCGACTTCTCCATTCCGTCAAACTTTCTGCCTTATATACTCCTCCCCTCCCACTTGTCGAAGTACTAAAACTGTTTTGTTCCCCTTATGTTTATCATCACTTTCTCCCTTTACTTCCTCCTCCTCCTCACCTCGTGTCCCTTTTCTTCCTCAAGTGAAGAAATAGTTCTACGCTTACATACTAAGTCACAGATCATAAGAGTTCATCCATCAATGTGGACACGACGACTTAGTTCCAAGAAAAGAAAAAACCTTTTTCCTTTCTAATTCCACAAACAGAATTTAGGAACAAAATGAGTAAAGCAAATTGAATGAAGTCGTTCAGGACTGAAGTACTGCTTAATGCTGAGCATTTCTTGATTTTTTATCTGGAGTGAAAAGATATATATGTTATGTGAATATCGTACGGGATATATTTTTTTTTTTAATTATGTTATAAAGTGATAATGAATATGAAATTTAGGCCAAAGGCAAAGCACTGGGACCTATGAAGCCATTCAGCGCTGAAATGGAAACTGACAGTAAAATAGTTGATAGGTGTAACAGGAGGAAAACCTCACAGTTGCATTATGAAGCAATTGTTAGGAGAGGGTGTAAAGTAAGATGGAAGAAAGAGAATACGAAAGGAGGTACAGTAAAAGGAACGAAAGGGGTTGCACCTAGGGACCGAAGGTACGCTGCAAAGAACCTTAAGTAATGCTTACAGTGCACCGCATGAGGTGCACTGACGGAACTAACCCCCTACGGAGATTAGGTGATAATTGACATATACACAAAGTAACTGAGAATAAACAAAAGCTGGCGTGATTAATATCAACAAAAATGAATTTAAAAAAACGGCTAATGTCTGTAAAAGAGAAAGCGGTATGACATCACTTCGGAGTTTGAACTTTCACAAATAAACACCAGGATAACAAGAACTCTAAATTTCATAAGTTTTGTTTGCGTTGTAGTTGATTAACTGCATTTTCTTGAAGTTCGAAAGAGTAACCTACCATATTTACTTTCTTGAAACGAATAGGTTGAACATGAAAACTTCGACATGGTTTCATACATTTTGTCATTTTGAGTTTTCTCTAAAATAAAACTATTGAGATGATTTTGTCCGTCCGTCCGCACTTTTTTCTGTCCGACCTCAGATCTTAAAAACTACTGAGGCTAGAGAGCTGCAAATTGGTATGTTGATCATCCACCCTCCAATCATCAAACATACCAAATTGCAGCCATCCTTCAGTAGTTTTTATTTTATTTAAGATTAAAGTTAGCCATAATCATGCGTCTGGCAACGATATGGGCCAAGCCATCACCAGGCCATGGTTAAACTTTCAAGGGTCTCGGCTCATACAGCATTATACCGAGACCACCGAAAGACAGATCTGTTTTTGGTGGCCTTGATTATACGTTGTACAGAAAACTCGATTAAGTCTATGAAACATAGGCGCATTTTTTCCTTATTTTATTGAAATTTATTTAAGTATGTCATCTTCATCTCTTCTGTACGCTCTGTCAAAATTGGCATAAGATAATTCCAGTCTCAAAATCTCATTACAATTTTCGTGTTAACGCCTTCTTTTCTTAAGACAATATATATATATATATTTTTAACTCACGAAATTCCAAACCTTCATAGTTATCATTGTTCGTTCAGAATTGTAGGCATGAATAAATTATTTTGTGACCAGAAAAAATCGAAATCTTGGATTCTTCTTTTAAATAATGTGTGAATACACAAAACCACACACGACTAGAGTTACATGCACACGCAGTTGATATAAATATATAAATATATATATGATATTATATATATATATATACATATATATATATATATTATATATATATATATATTTACATATATTTAGAATATACATATATTATATAATATTTACATATATGTAATATATATATATATCTATATATATATATATATTATATCTATATATATATATAGTATATATATATATAATATATAAATCAATATATATATATACTATATATAAATATATATATTTACTATATATATATAGATAATATATCATTATATATAGATATTTATATATATAATAATCTATATCTATTCTTTCATTATATATTTATATTATTTACATATACATATATATGTAATATATATAATATATATATATATATATATATATATAATATATATATAGTATATATAGTATATATATAATATCTATATAATATATATATATATATATATATATATATATAGTAAATACATATATATATATATATATATATTTATTTATATATATATATATAGTATATATATATATATATAGTTATACTTATATCAGCTAATAATATATAAAATATAATATATATATTATATATTATATATATAAAATATATAAATATATTATATTATATTATATATAATTATATTTATTTATAATATATTTATATTATATATATATATATAATATATTATATCAAGCTAACTAATTGTATTACTCGTCGCAGTTTTCTGGAAAAGGTAGGACGTAAGAAGATGCTTTTTGCCACAGACAAAGTAACTGTATCATTCATTTGTTGTATATCTTGTATTACTCATACTTATTGCTCTTCCACTCATTGATCGATTCTGACCTTATGGACTCTTGTGATACTGTTTCAAGAAAAGTTGGCGTTTTGTTTTTCTATTCTGTCAATATTATTGGCAATACTGAGTTATCTAACTATAAATACAAATAGTCATATATCTAACTACCAGTAGAAATAGTTATCTAACTACCAGTCTACATACACACATACAAAACACACATAAAAAAAAACACACACACACAAAAGCGCCTCAGTGGCGTGATCGGTATGGTCTTAGCCTGCCACATTGGTGGCCGCGAGTTCGATTCTCGGGCATTCCATTGAGGGGTTAGAGAAATGTATTTCTGGTGATTGAAGTCCACTCTCGACGTGGTTCGGAAGTCACGTAGAGCCGTTGGTCCCGTAGCTGAATAACAACTGGTTCCATGCAACGTAAAATCACCATGCAAACAAACAAACAAACACACACATGAACAAGCGCACAGAATAGATTACGCAGAATCAACGATAATTGACGCGAAAAAAAAAATATGTATATATATATAGTATATATATGTATATATATATATATATATATATATATATATATATATATATATATATATATATATTGAAAGGTAGTAATCTTGCGTCTGAAGATGATATTCTAGGTCTGCAGAAAGTCGCTTGGAATGCCGGAAAAAAATGTAGGCCACGACCTATTTATGGCCGACGAGATCGTGTCCTCCCCATCAGGTTGGATGAGTCAGTAAGGGGATAGAAATTTCTTTGTCCCACCCATCGCCCTCAGGTTTAGGAGGAGTCCCATCTGTGATCATTAAAGTTCCTCTGCCATGAATATATATATAAACATATATATAATATAAATATATATATATATATATATATATATATATATATATATATAATTAAGAGAGAGTGAGAGAGAGAGCCTTATCAGTTAAAAAAGATGAAAATGCACTGCAAATGCAAATCAATACAATGCCCTCACCACAAACATCATTTCTTTTGTTTGCAGGAACAACCAACAGAGGAAGCCAGGGACGACCTGGCAGCGGAGCTTTAATGATCACAGATGGGACTCTTCCTAAACCTGAGGGCGGTGGGACAAAGGAATTTCTATCCTCTTACTGAATCATCCCAACCTGATGGGGAGGACACGATCTCGTCGGCCATAAATAGGTCGTGGCCTACATTTTTTTCCCGCATCCTAAGCGACTTTCTGCAGACCTAGAATATCATCTTCAGACGCAAGATTACTACCTTTCAATTTTTTTTTTTTTTTTTTGTCTCGTCAATTTTCGTTGATTCTGCGTAATCTATTTTGTGCACTTGTTCATGTGTGTGTGTTTGTTTGTTTGTATTGTGTTTTTACGTTGCATGGGACCAGTGGTTATTCAGCAACGGGACCAACGGCTCTACGTGACTTCGGAACCACGCGGAGAGTGAACTTCTATCACCAGAAATACACATCTCTAACCCATCAGTGGAATGCCCGAGAATCGAACTCACGGCCACCAACGTGGCAGGCCAAAACCATACCGATCACGCCACTGAGGCGCTTTTGTGTGTGTGTGTTTTTTTTTTTATGTGTGTTTTGTGTGAGTATGTAGACTGGTAGTTAGATAACTATTTCTATTGGTAGTTAGATATATGACTATTTGTATTTGTAGTTAGATAACTATAGTATTGCCAATAATATTGACAGAATAGAAAAACAAAACGCCAACTTTTCTTGAAACAGTATCACAAGAGTCCATAAGGTCAGAATCGATCAATGAGTGATAGAGCAATAAGTATGAGTAATACCAGATATACAACAAATTAATGATACAGTTACTTAGTCTGTGGCAAAAACAGCATCTTCTTACGTCCTACCTCTTCCAGAAAACTACGACGAGTAATACAATTAGTTAGCTGAGTATGGCAACGGCTCAAATAGTTGGAAACGGAATCTTATGCATAGCTTTAGGAATCACCATAAAATCCAGAAACATTTAAAAATAAAATAAAACGGTTACAAAATAAACTAGTTACAATATCATTACAAGGACATACGAGTAGTTGTCTGAGATTAAGCTGGCCTTATGCCAGCAAGGGCTCTTGCTCCTGGAGCAGCCTGTAGACATACGAGTGGTAATGCTGTACAATTCCGTCCGCATACTGTATCAAAAGTGACACAAATTTCGACAATACATTACATGCAGCTCTATAAGCAAGAGATTGTGCTGACATAACAATAATGACAATACATTAGTGCCCTCTGAGAATCATGTGCATGAGTTTTATCTCTACAGTGACAATCTATTAACTCAAAATGTTGAAGAGGTCTTTCTTATTAACAAGCAACTAACGAAAACTCTGAGCTCATTTGAATCCCATTAAAAAGATGATGAAATACACTGACAATGATTCATCAGCGTTACCTTTAACAATCGAACCTTAACATTATAAAAAGACAGGAAAAATTACCTATTTTACAATAACGTTTAAGATAAAAACTATACAGTTCACGATTGTGTGTAATTAGCGGATCATGATTCTAAATAAGTAAATGGCTTTTACTGTCTGTAGTATTAAAACACAAGTTATTTAAAACAAAACCACCATTAGACAAACAGGTAGATAGATATTCTTAGAAAGGAATTCTAGACAGATGATCAAATAAGATGAAGAAAGAGCGAAATAATATCCATTACAGGTTGTCCCCATCGAAGAAGAAAAAGTATTTGCATGGCTCCTTCCCACTCTAGTGTCGTTTGAAGCACTTTCCTTTGAAGACGTGGATTTTATCTGGGGGTGAAAGTCAACATCTATAGAGACCTTATCTCTTTCTTTCATATATATATATATATATATATATATATATATATATATATATATATATATATATACAGTATATATATATACTATATATATATATATATATATATATTTGTGTATATATATAAACAAATGTATATTATAATTTTAATATAGATTATATATGCGTATATAAATATAGATATATATAATATATATATAATATATATATATATATATACACACACACACATATATATTATATATATATATATATATATATATATATATATATATATATATATATATATATATATATATATATCTATATATATATATAACATACCTACCTACATACATACAAGTATATTATTATATATGTACATAGGTATGTATGAATATATATATTATATATATATATATATATATATATATATATATATATATATATATATATGTATAGAGCAAGTGTTGTACGCAAAAGGAGGGTGGCTAATTGAATTGTTGGCGTGCATCCCAAAACAAACCTCTTGAAGACATTTCACTTATCTGCTTCTTCTCCGCTTTTTAACCGAAGCTATCATTTCAACCATCTCCCAACTTCTCGTCTATGTCTCAGGTACCCTTTACTGTTGCGATGTTCCTGCCTCACTTATTTATTTCCAGATGGGTTGTATCCTTTCTTTGTGTGGATATTGAGCCTCCTGCATTATGAACGTGATTTGAAGTTCGATTCTCGGCCATTCCATTGAGGAGTGAGAGATGTGTATTTCTGGTGATAGAAGTTCACTCTCGTCGTGGTTCGGAAGTCACGTAAAGCCGTTGATCTCGTCGCTGAATAACCACTGGTTCCATGCAACGTAAAAGCACCATGCAGACAGACAGACTGCTCCATTCCCGGCGGACATAATTGCCTTTCTAGGAAATACGGTTCTATAAGTATCCATGAGGGTAATATTTTGATAGCCACATACGCGTTCATTATCGTATCTGCCATACCATCGTTGTCTCCATTATCAAGAATGGGATTCCCAGTCGAGTCTTGGGGTCGTCCCCTGCTCATTAGTCGTCATGAAAAAGGAAAGGAAGGCAAACAGAGAGGAGGGGTGACACAACCCTGGCACTTCATTTGAATATCAAACCACCGGCGACGTCTCGAGTGCACCAGGCATGTTAACAGCCACCTTGTCCAGTAGAAGCGGGACATCCGTAACAACCCGACTTCGCCAGAAGGGTGACAATAAATCTGCATAAATAAAGTTTTTTTTTTTAATGTTATGGAGAAAACAAGATTCATAATTTTAAGAATAGGACAAATCCGTCCAATATGAGCGATACTCGTGGACCAATGCTTCTAAACTATTTCATATAAGAATGCTTTAAACGACGCTTGTTATTCTCCCGAATTCTGCCCGTCTTATTTTCTAAGCCAATTACTAGACGAGCTTTTCATTTGCCGTGTTGATATTCTTCTGCAATTTCTTTTAATCATAGATTATAATCATACCCCGGAAACGGGTGTGTGCTAAAAGAATGAAACAAGATGAAATTACAGACTTATCGATGTTTAATATGTTTTTCGTCATCGTAAAAGATGTTTCTTGTGAATCCAGTGATACAAGTCTGTGTAATATGAGCGATACTCGTGGACCAATGCTCCTAAACTATATCATATAAGAATGCTTTAAACGACGCTTTCTATACGTACGAATTCTGCCCGTCTCATTTTCTGAACCAATTACTAAAGTAAGATTTTTTATTTGCCGCGTTGATATTCTTCTTTAATTTTCTCTTTCTTTTTAATCATAGATTATCATAGATTATATCATACTCCGGAAACGGGCGTGTGCTAGAAGAGAAAAATAAGATGAAAATAAAGACTTATCGATGTTGAGTAAGTTTTTCGTCATCGTGAAAGATGTTTCTTGTAGCAAATTTCAGGATGATGTAATGCCCGACACCATAAAAAATATTCAAATTTCAAGACCCCCCTACCAACCCCCACCCGGCAACAAAAAAGGCGAAAACACGTCACATTTCCTCCCTGTTTCGGTGACTTATTGAAATGTCCTGATACAGTGTAAAGGTGCTGCGACAGACTCTATTAAATGCCAAAAAAAAAAAAAAACGACGCGAAGCATATTCCCCGGAGACTCCACGTACCGCGAATACCAGAAACATGTTTGTGACTCTTCATAGCGTGGAATATTTCGCCCTCCTTCCGCGTTCCATTTTATTCAATCTCCGAAGCAATGAGAAATTCTTCATGACGGGACCACTCGAAGCATTATACATATCTTGTACAGGAAAAGGTATTTGTGACGACTATTTTCGTTCAAGATTTTCCACGTGGAAGCAATTTTAACGGCGGGTATTTCACCCTATAAGTTCCCTCGTTGAAAGAGTGGTTTTCGCGCTCGGCTACCACTCCGGTGGTATCCGAGGTTCGATTTTCGGCGCGGCCAACGCGGAATCAGAGGAGTTTATTTCTGGTGATAGAAATTCATTTCTCGATATGATGTGGTTCGGATCCCACAATAAGCTGTAGGTCCCGTTGCTAGGTGACCAATTGGTTCCTAGCCACGTAAAAATGTCTAATCCTTCGGGCCAGCCCTAGGAGAGCTGTTCATCAGCTTAGTGGTCTAGTAAAACTAAGATATAAAAGACTTAACTTCCTATTTTGAATATCCGAGAAAAGAGAGGACCCAGTTCTTTTCTCAGTTGGAGCTTTCATTCGTTAGGAAAGAAATTGTCAGGTACTTGCCGTGTTATAATTTCTATTTTCTGATCCTTTCCTTCTGTCAGTCTTCTAAAATCATTCTTTTGTGGCTTGTTTGGCAGCGGTCTCGTCTTTCAACTAGCAGACCTGGGTTCGGTCCTGGTGTGAGTCAGAAAAGAAAGAAGAATAAGAATATATATATATATATATATATATATATATATATATATATATATATATATATATATATATATATGTATATGTGTGTGTGTGTGTGTGTATAAGTTATATCTGCTTCAAATCACAATAACAAGGAATATGAAGGACTAAACACTAATGTTGACCTGTTTCGGCTTTATATCTGAGACATGTATTTTCCTTAGACGTCTTATATTGTGTGCATATATATACATATGTATGTATACATACGTACAGTGGTGCTCAAATCTCATGCGACATGATTCTTTTTGTATCGTCCAGATTCTACCAAATAACAATAAACATATATTTAAGGGCTCCTTCGAATATCTACGGAAATGACAAAAGAGCCTCCCGGTAATTCTCCGCAGCCAGGAAAAGTCTTCCCGCTTCGTGCATTCGTTTTTGTTTAATCTGACGCAAGCAATAATAAAAATTCTCGCTGGCAAGACCGCTGGAAGCTATTCCGACGGCGGAGGTCATCAACATCACGTGACGGGAAGACATTTGTTCTAGTGTTGTGATTTAGGAGCGTTGTAAAGAAGCGCTTCAAATTTCCGGTAATAGTTTTAGTGATGCCTTTAATTAATTTACAGTTTTCTTTTAACTCAAACGTCTGTTTTTTTATTTCTGCTTTCTTTTTTCTCAGTTTCTAAATGAAGCATTTGTTCTTTTCTACTGATGATTTTCATGTGATTGATTTGAAAATATGTACAAAAAATATTCAGAGATAACAATATTAAAGTATAGTCTTATTTTCTAAAATAGAATGAAATTTTGTAAGTGCCCTTACTATCCTTCTAACAAACGTTACAATGGCTTACAGGTAAGTGACATATTACAATTAAAATTGTTCATCAGCTAAGGAAAATATTATAGAAATTACTGAAAACTGGAAGATCATTTAGGAAAAATGATATCGATTTAAATATTTTACAGAAACCTGCATAATCCTTGAGGTAAACTGGCATCAAGTTAAAGGCAGACAAATGTAATTTACTTTTGATTGCAAATAACAATAGTGTTAGGACTACGTAATACTGCAGTACGCAGGTTTTCGAATGCTGAAACTCGAGTCCTTTGCGAGTGCTTCATTCTTCCGTAGGTCAACCCATATCCCTGCTCATTTAATACTCTTAAAAAACAAAGGAAGGTCTGTTATTGCAAAAATAAAAACGGAAGCTAAAAATACAAGTCTTCTGACATGGTAAATCCTCGGTATAAAACGCCGGAAACCAAATATGAAGTCATCATCGGTCTACATTTCTAAACCCTGTTTTCCCGCAGACAAACAGAAGAGGAGCGCGTGCTCTCGGGAGGCTCCCCCTTTTCCTGATCACCCCATTTTTAGGCTTTGTCAAGAAGTGAGAAACCTCTGTAAACAATCTTCCGAAGGCGAGAGACTTTGAGAAGCAAATGGCATCCAGATGACATTTCTCAGGATTCTGAAAGGGGGTCTGGATGTATACGGCGACAGATATAGCAGGAGAGAATTCACAAGACTCCACTTTGATACCGATTCGCTTTTTTTCTCTCCCGTATAATTTCGAAATTGGGTCGTGGCTCCACTGGACTGGAAGAATCGACGGGGTATGTGTCACGGACGCGGACTTGTGTATTCGTACATCTTGTCTATTTTCAGCAACTGAAAAGGTCGGATTAGCTGACGGTGAAAGTGATAAAGGAGTTGAATAGCTTTATTTCTTCATATCCCTCTCTTGAATATTGTATATATAAATAGACGGTGGCAACGTCTATATAGTGTTTTTATGTTTATGGGCTTTTTTATCTTCATAGTTTACTATTATGTGACAGCAAAAACATTCATATATACATATATATATAGATATATATATATATATATATATATATATATATATATATATATATATATATATATATATATATAGAGACCTTACCTTACAGACCTTACAGTTCGTTCGGGTTGCCCCCAGGTCCCTCAGTGTGAGGCGCCTCTAATGTCTACCAGAGAGTTGCTAGTACATCTTCCGGTATATTTTGCATCTTCCAATCTTGGATGGTCTGGGATGCAGTTTAGATATTTGTCGAGCTTATTCTTAAACACATCTACGCTCACTCCTGATATATTTCTCAGATGAGCTGGCAACGCATTGGAATAGACGCTGCATTATCGATGTTTTTTTCTGTTTTGGGCGCTAGTGGATTAATGTTCTGTGTGCTTTCCTTATTTTTCCTGGTATAGTTTGGAGGGCACTATTAATCTACCTCTGCTTGCTCTTTCTGATATTTTTAGTTCCATGATATTTTCTGTTATTCCTTCTATCTGTTTCCATGCCTGAATTATCATGTAGCGTTCTTCTTCTCTTTCTAGACTATATAATTTTAAGGATTGCAGTCTTTCCCAGTAGTCTAGGTCCTTAACTTCTTCTATTCTAGCTGTAAAGGACCTTTGTACACTCTCTATTTGTGCAATATCCTTTTGATAGTGTGGGTACCATATCATTAATTGCAATATTCAGTGGGACTACGAACATATGTTTTATAAAAGCATAAAATCATGTGTTTCAGCTTTTCTTGTTTTGAAGTGCCGTAACAACATTCCCATTTTTGCTTTACATTTTGCCAACAGAATGGCTATTTGATCATTGCATAACATGTTCCTATTCATCATCACACCAAGGTCTTTAACTGCTTCCTTATTTGTGATTAGTCTCATTATTAGGTCCCCTATATGCATATAGCTTTCCTTCTCTGTCTCCATAATTTATTGATTCAAATTTATCAGAGTTAAATACCATCCTATTTACTTACCTCTGCCCAATCATATACTTTGTTAAGGTCTCTTTGTAGAGCATTCTTATCTTCATCACAAGTAATTTCTCTACTTATTCTTGTGTCATCAGCGAAACTACTCACTACCGAATCCTTAACATTACTGTCTATGTCTTCATCATAATAACAAACAATATTGCAGCTAGCACCGTACCTTGTGGCACACCGGATATTACCTTGGTTTCATCCGATTTCTCATCGTTTGCAATAACTATCTGTTTTTTCTGTGTGTAACAAATTCTTTTAACCATCTTCCCTACTTTATCTACGATATTGTGTTTTCTAATTTTCTTTGCTAATATATTATGGTCTACTTTGTCAAAAGCTTTTGCAAAGTCTAGATAAACCACATCTGTTTCATTTCCGCTTTCATATTTTTGAATGTTCTCACGGTGGACTAACAGTTGGGTTTGTGTACTTTTTCCGGGTACGAAACCGGGTGTTGTCCTATATTAAACAAATTATTTGTTATTAAATGTTTTCATAATATTTTTCTTCATTACCTTTCATACACTTTCATAATATGTGATGTTAGACTCACAGGCCTAATAATTACTTGCCTCTAGTCTTGATCCACTTTTGAAAGTAGGGGTGATATATGCTAATTTGTGCTCATCATAAATCTTGCCTGTATCTACACTTTGCCTTAATAATATTGCAAGTGGCTTTGCGATAGAATGAACTACTTTCTTAACAAAATAGCAGGGACTCCATCCGGCCTGCAGCAGCTCCATTTTTAATTTCATTAATTGCCTGCACAATAATCAGCTTCATTAATTTCTATGTCAGCTAAATATTCACTATTTTCGTCCCTTACTTCTATATCATTATCTTCCATTATCTATTCTTTTTAGGGGTGAATTCTCTCTTATATCGTTCTGCAGTATGTTGCAAATTTCCTTTCCTTTTTTTCATTCGTTAATCTCCCTTCAATTCTCAGAGGGCCTATTTCTATTCTTCTTTTATTCATCTTATTCGCAATATGAGTATAATAGTTTGTTTAGGGGTTTTGCATTCGATAGTTTAAATAGCGGGTTTTTTCTTCCAAGTCCCGTTTTTTCATTTTCTTTTGATTGTGTAATCTTTTGTTCTGCATTTTCTATCTTACTTTTTAGTTCTATAACTTTCCATGCATTTTTTTCTTTTGCAAGACCCTTTTTTTCCACTTTCTGATTTTCTGGAACAAGATCCTTCTGTCTCTTGGTATGCATGAATGATGTTTACTTTTCTTCTTCGGTATATATTTATCCACTATTTTCTCCAATATTTTTATATAATATCTCCGTATTTACCCTTATGTCATCACTTACGAAAATGTTATCCCAATCTTTGTTTAATTCTTCATTAATTTCTGACCATTTTATATTTTTTACTGTAGAAGTTGTATTTTCCATATCCTTCCCACTTTTTCATTTCTTGCTTATCTCTATTTTCACTTGCTTTGGAATGAAATGTTAATTCTATGACATTATGATCTGAAATACTCGCATTATAAAAACTATTATTTCTTTAACATAATTCATCTCGTTCACAAATACTAGGTCTAAAGTATTTTCCTTTCTTGTTGGCAGGTGATTTATTTGTTGAATGTTGTATTCTAGTAGATATCTAATAGCTTTTCAAATTGCCTCTATCTTCTGCACTACTATTACTCTCTTTTTTATATGTATAAGTACAACCACAGTCTCCTATTCGTTCTTTCCATTCTACGAAAGGAAAGTTGAAGTCACCAGATAGGAGAATAGTCCAGTCCTTGTGATTTCTACATATATCATCCAATTTTTCAATTATTAAGTCAAACTCTTTAGTATTAGGAGGTCTATATATTACTATGTTCATCAATTTTCAGATTCAAATTCTACCGCTATTAGTTCACATTCTGAGTTACTATATTTCTCATATATTTTTCCTTGTTTTTTGTCTTTCCCATATATTGCGGTTCCCCCTTGATTCCTATTTTTTCTATCTGATCTATAAGTTTGGAACCCTTTTATTTGATCATCATCCAGTCTCTTGGGAATACCAGGTTTCACTTATATTCATTATATCTATTTTCTTTTCATTTTGGGTTAGTTCTTCTAAGTACTCTATTTTTCTTTTTGAGTTACTCGTAACTAAACCCTGCGCATTCATCACTATGATGGTTTGCGTGTTTTCTCCTTCATTTAATATTGGTAGTAATAAGGATTTTCCCATGCTCTCTTCCTGTTTCGATATTGTTGTTCTTTTTTCATTTCCAGAAATTCTGACATTAAAAAATCCAACTTTTCCATAATATTTGATCTTCCTTCATCATAATTATTCATTTTGTTGGTGTCTGAATCTGCAATTTTCTCCGTTTCTGCAATATCCTCTTGCATAATAAATGCAGTTATTAGCTCTGAGTAGAATTTCGGAGCTGATGCTTTGAAATTTTTTGCTGACACTCTGCATATCTCATTGGTGGTTTGCTTTTCTCTTTACCTGATATTCTTGATTTCTCTCTTTATTTGTTTCTTTCTTATTTTGGATTTTATTACTTGGTTGGTTATTTATTTGATTATGATTCATGGCTACAGAGAGAGAGAGAGAGAGAGAGAGAGAGAGAGAGAGGAGAGAGAGAGAGAGAGCTTGCGTATGTATCTGCCAAGTCATATCTGTGTGATATAGAAAGTTACCCAATCAAATAACTAAATATCTTAAAGATGATATACCGTACATCACATCTCCTTGCTTATTCGGCATGGATTTTTTTTTTTTTTTTTTTTTTTCCAACACTCGACCTTCAACGCTTGGAAACCTAATAGCCCACTTAACGTACAGGAGACTGCTGCCACTGGGACCCCAAACCGCCCTCTACCTTTAAGCTACGCGTGGTCGAATAAGACGGAAGAGAGAGAGAGAGAGAGAGAGAGAGAGAGAGAGAGAGAGAGGTTAAATATCGAAAAATGGTAATCAAGACGTATATAACTCAGGAGAGAGAGAGAGAGAGAGAGAGAGAGAGAGAGAGAGAGAGAGGTTAAATACCGAAAAATGGTAATCAAGAAGTATATAACTCAGAAGAGAGAGAGAGAGAGAGAGAGAGAGAGAGAGAGAGAGAGAGAGAGAAGGTTAAATAGCGAAAAATGGTAATCAAGAAGTATATAACTCAGAAGAGAGAAAGAGAGAGCGAGAGGTTAAATAACGAAAAAAGGTCATCAAGAAGTATATAACTCAGAAGAGAGAGAGAGAGAGAGAGAGAGATCCAATTATACTGAGGAGAAATTTGAAATCCGGGAAAACGCCAACGGTAAAGTTAACATGCCAGAAGAGAGAGAGAGAGAGAGAGAGAGAGAGAGAGAGAGAGAGAGAGAGAGAGACGCTAAAAAAACAGGGAAAATGAGAGCAAGAAAGAATTGAAACAAGATACATTCAAGAGAATATTTAAATAACAGAAACTGTTAATAACCGCGACAAGCAGAACAGAGAGAGAGAGAGAGAGAGAGAGAGAGAGAGAGAGAGAAGAAAACAGAAACAATTAGAGAGCCAAACAAACTTCCAAATTCAACTCCCGTGGAGATGAAGCCTCCCCTAATGGCCGAGGCAATGAAGACTGAATGGCCGCAAATACTCCTATTGGAAGGATGCATTACGGATCTCGGAGTGAGATCCTCAGGCGTCCTGACGGAGAGCTCACCACCGTGGTGATGACGCCCTTCCAGAAGCGTCTGTGTTTTTTTTTTTTTTGGTTCCCCCTCGGGCGATGCAGTTTTCAAAACATGTTTTCGTCGTTTTCTTTTGGTGAGACTAGGGGTAGGGTGGGGGTGGGGCGGTGTTCGCTTGTTTATACGTGACCCATATTACCGAAAGCGGCATTTATATTTCTGGATCATTCATCGAATTTGCACTAAAGGATGTTGTCCTATCCGTTCATGGAGGAATTAAGTATATAACGTAGGGAAAAAACAGTCATCAGAAAGATTTAAAAAAAAAAAGTCATTCAGAAAGATAATAAAAGCAGTCATCAGAAAGATAAAGAAAAAAAAGTCATCGGAAAGATAAAAAAAAAAAAAACAGTCATCAAGAAAGATAATAAAAGCAGTCATCAGAAAGATAAAGAAAAAAGTCATCGGAAAGATAGTCATCAGAAAGATAAAAAAAAACGTCATCAGAAAGATTAAAAAAAAACCGGTCATCAGAAAGATAATAAAAACAGTCATCAGAAAGATAATAAAAACAGTCATCAGAAAGATGAAAAAAGTCATTAGAAAGATAAAGAAAAAAAGTCATCGGAAAGGTTAAAAAAAAGTCATCAGAAAGATAAAAAATAGTCATCAGAAAGATTAGAAAAATAGTCATCAGCAAAGATTCAAAAAAAATAGTCATCAGAAAGATTAAAAAATAGTCATCAGAAAGATTTAAAAAAAAAAAACAGTCATCAGAAGATTAAAAAAAAAGTCATCAGAAAGATAAAAAAAAGTCATCAGAAAGATACAGAAAAAAAGTCATCGGAAAGATAAAAAAAAAAAACATAGTAAGATAAAAAAAAAAAAAGCAGTCAACACAAAGATAAAAAACAGACATGAGAAAAAGATAAAAAAAAAACAGTCACCAGAAAGTTAAAAAAACAGACATGAGAGATAAAAAAAAAAAAAAAAAAAAAAAAGGTCATCAGACAGATTAGAAAAAAACAAGTAAAAAATGCGCCGAAGTTTCTTCAGGACGATAAAGAAAAGAAAGTCATCAGAAAGATAAAGAAAAAGGGTCATCGGAGAGGTTAAAAAAACAGTCATCAGAAAGATAAAGAAAAAAAACAGTCATCAGAAAGATAAAAAAAACAGTCATCAGTAAGATTTAAAAAACAGTCATCAGTAAGATAAAAAAAACAGTCATCGGAAAGATTAAAAAAACAGACATGAGAAAGATAAAAAAAATTGGTCATCAGACAAGATTAGAAAAAAAAAACAAAAAGTTCAAAAAATGCGCCGAAGTTTCTTCAGGACGATCGAGTTTTTTGTACAGTTTATAATGCTGTATGAAACTCTCAGTCACGGTCCATGAAAATCTCAGCCTTGGCCCGTATAACTTTCGGCCAGGGGCCGGTGGTGGTCTTTGTTGTTGGCACCTATAGCGGTGACAGACGCACGATCATACGTAGCTAAATCTAACCTTGAAATAAAATCTGTTGAGGTTAAAGGTCTGTTGTAACTTGGCTTGTTTGGTGATTTGAGGGTGGATGATCAAAATAGCAATTTGCAGCCCTCTAGCCTCAGAGGTTTTTAAGATCTGAGAGCAGAGAGAAAAAGCGCTGACGGACAAACAAGGAATTCGCGAGTTTTCTTTAGCAGAAAACTAAAATCTTGATACAAATTGAAAGCAGTTGATGCAGCAATTACACTTCAGACCCCTTGAATCATCCATCGTAATATCACTTACATTTATAATACAAATGTTATTCATATTATTCATAACAATTGTTTGTAAAAGTCGTCTACCCTTCTCCAAGATTCAATAATAATAAGTTTAAAAAAAAAAAAAAAAAAAAAAAAAAGTGTTACTTGGAATTCGGAATGTGCCCCGGAATTTAAATTTGATCTCGTTTTTTTAGTGTGTTTTGGAGAGGAAATTTTATCCCTATTCCTACAATATTACCATCAACTTAACACTGTTTAGATCGATATTATTTTACGGACATATATGATAACGAGAGCATTAATCTTTAATAGTGTTCATTTTAATCTTATAGTGGTTATACTTTGATATGGAATAACATTAAAATCAATAGAAAAATGAAGATCTTATTTTAAATATTGTTCTGTATTTACACTTGATCAACAATCACTTGTATAAATTCGATATATATCTGATCATCACCCGGTGCATGAGTTCAATTACTTAATTACGAAAAGGCATTACACCATACGGTTTTAATTAACCCTGTAATGACTAACGTCAAGAGTCATTACCCCTTTTCTTTATTCATTCACTTACTAATCTCTTACATTTCTAAGTAATAATTAGATTACTAAAACAACAAAGAGAGATAGATTAGTTAGCCAGTAACAAGTTTTGGCCAAAATCTTAGCCATTAAATCCTCTAATTCCTCTGGAACGTGAGAGATGAGATGATAAATCGACCATCCATTCCCAAGTTCAGCAACGAAGAAAAAAAATCAGTGTTTACGAAGCGCCAAACTTGTGATAAGAAGCTTGTCAGACCTACGCATCGATAATCGTACAACCCTGAAAAAAAAAATCTTCACAAAACGTAAAGACGAATAAACGTTAAAGTCTAAACTTTAAGAAAACGCGCGCGGAAATTCTGGAAAGCGTCGAAGAAAACGGGGGGGAAAATAAACTGCTCTCGGGAGAGAAATGGGGTTCGGCTGGCAGAGCCGTTTGTGAGATGATCCGGACGTTAGAGGGTACGAGGAGCAGTCATGCAAAGCGATCATTCGAACTGTGATCGGAAAAATTAATGGTGCACCAAAAATATATTGTCGGCGAGGTTTACGACTGTTTTCTCGAGAGGATATGATCGCAGGGGCCAAATTTAAAAAGAGTTTAGGGATGCCATTCCACAGGCTGGAGTTTTCTTTTATCTTTATTTCTCTTTTGGCAAAATACTGTTCGTTAAACATTAATTTCAGTTGTATCTTTTAAATGAAATTTTTACTTTTTTATTTATTTATTTATTTATTTATTTATTATTTTTTTTGGCTTTTAGATGATACTATCAAGGTTTATGGTATGATATATATATATATATATATATATATATATATATATATATATATATATGTGTGTGTGTGTGTGTGTGTGTGTGTGTGTCGTGTGCGAGGGGAAACTGTATTTTTTATGCATGGTGGAGTCACAGAAATTTGCCATTTTTTGGTATCTGTTACTTATCTAAGAAAATAGCAACATAAAAAAAGAAAATCCCAATAATGTTATATATATATACACATATGTATATGTGTATATATACGTGTGTGTGTATATATGTACGAGTATGTATGTACATATGTGTCTGTGAGGGGAGAATGCATTTGTGTGTGGTGGGTCACACACATCATTTTTTTATTTATATATATATATCTCGTTTGCTTCTAAAAAATAACAATATGAAAGAGAGCAAAATCCCAGAAAACCGTAGCAGGATCTGCAAGGAAATGTCGTATCATTCAATCCACCAACTGCCGCCGATGATCCGCTATCTCACTCTCACAAGAGCCACAGTGATACCACAACATCCGCCCTCTTATTCTCTTGATGGGACCATTTCATCTATCTCTCTCTCTCTCTCTCTCTCTCTCTCTCTCTTCTCTCTCTCTCTCTCTCTCTCTCTCGCTGCTTCGCATCTGAAGATGCTACCTTTTTCTTTTTCTTTTCCTTTTGTTTGGCGCTTTTAATCAACAGTAGCTGAAAGGAGCTTCGTAGCAGCGTCCTTCACGTAAGCATTGACTGTTATCTCTCTTTCTCCTTTTAATCAGAACGAAGTCCCATCAGCGCCATCTCTCGGCGAGAGTATCAGTTTTTTTTTTTTTTTTTTTTTATCTGAAGATACAGTTACCAGGAAAACATTGTTCATCAAAGAGCGTCAAAAAACCAGATGTTCATCTCGGGTTTCTGCGTATGACGGAAGTTTCTTCAATGGAATATATAATATGTTTGACAGAGTTTAGGATTTTTGAAATGTGGCTGAATGCTGGAACTGGCAGAATCCATAAAGGGCTTGATTTATTAGACAAAGATTGAGAAAAAAATGAGGTTAGCTTCGAAATGGGCCGCTTACGTAAATAACGACTGTGACGGTTACAGTCTGGCAACATATTAAGATACAAATAATCTTTTATATTGTAGCCAGAGTGAACAAGGAACCTTAACACAATACTATTGAGGACAACAAATAAAAACAATGACGTAAGAAAATATGACGACAAAAGGAACACGACCATATCCGGCTCCTTCGTAACCCATCTCCCCTACCCCAGACCGTCAAGACCCCCTCCCACCATAACACCCCTGGCTTCCGCCCCCCAAAAATGAAATCCACAAAAATACTGCGTGCTACTTTTACCGTACCTTCGAGAAATATGAGAGCTAATTACTGTAGTTGTGAGCCTTTTCATCAAGAGAATTAGAGTGGTCTCGAAGAACCTCCCACTCCTCCTACTACTCCTCCTCCTCCTCCCGCCCTTTTTCCTATCTCATTCCTCCTTCCACTCCTGAAGGAAGACTTGAATCCATTGCGCCCACCAGCATACTCTGACAACTAACTCTCTGGAGAATCATCTAAATTAATTACCTAATTAAAAGCAGAATGGAGGAGTGGAACTTCTGCGGACATATTACATCTTGGCTGCTCCATCAAGCTTTATCTTTCCATTCCATCCGCGGCTCTCTCTCTCTCTCTCTCTCTCTCTCTCTCTCTCTCTCTCTCTCTCTCTCTCTCTCTTTGATGCTCGTCTTCGCTTGTTTCACTTGTTGCTCGGCTGTACGAAGTCCATTAAGAGCTCAAGTTTCTTCATCTATTTCTCTTGTTATCCGTAATTTGAAATAATGAAGAAGTGTTCAGCTTCATGCTCTCTGCGTTGCTATGCCCTGACCACCAGGCCATAGTTATTAAGGCCAGACACATCTCTCTCTCTCTCTCTCTCTCTCTCTCTCTCTCTCTCTCTCTCTCTCTCTCTCTCACTTAATTCTCTGGGATAAATGTAAGAAATTATCCCCGCTACAATTTCTACTCTATTAGAATTCATTCAGCTTTTACTATTCAAAATCTCCAGTACGGTTCTTTGAATGTAATCACAAAATTGTCACCTGACTTGTCTTCCCTAGTTTCAGTGCTATAAAAATGAATCAAGTCTATAAAGGGTGTTTTATGCTTAGCAATTTATCGAACTCAGCGTGCGCATGCGTATGACATATTCGTACTTTATTAGCAGCAAAACTTCGACGGAGTACGGCTTTGCGATGCCAGTTCATCCATTGCTAGTAACGAGTAACGTAACTTCTCTCCAAATCAGCATCGTATCAGTCCGGTTTTATATTTTGTATTTAATCTGACTCGCTCATTTGCCTTCCTTCATACAACCCCTTCATTACTTAGTTGTCATATAATTCCACAAATATAATTCCACAATGAAGCGTTTCTCCTTCCGGCAACATTTAAATAATTAAACTGCTGTGTAATGGCGTAAGCTTCGCCTCATACCACCCACCCACTCACTCCCCCAACCTCCCCCTCCCACCAACACCCTCTCCCCATCCCGCCCCCAACCACCGTCCTCCCCAATTCCAGGGAAAGCTATCTGTTGTATATGCTGTTTCACTGGGCCTATTTCTGGCTGTTCATTCGTCGCTACGGCGAGTGGGCGCTGTCTCACTGCTGTTCGGCCATTAAGCCGTTGTTACCTGTTACTTACTGTATGGAGTAGGAAGATGGATTTCAATTCGGCTTTCTCGTCCTTTCCATTCCGAATATTCTCGGACAAATGTACAAGCATATTCCTAATCAACGTCCACATATATATCATATATATTATATATATGTGTGTATATATACCTAACGGTAATTTCAGCTTGCTTTCTGTAAAAGAAAACAGTCACTGAAGATTACGTGGTTTACAAATGCAATACTGGTATCCGTGAGTTAATAGGACTTATATATTATATACGTGTGTATACCTAACAGTAACTTCAGCTTGCTCTCTGTTAAAAAACAGTCAATGAAGATTACGTGGTATACAAATGCAACAATATCTGTGAGATAATAGGAATTATACAATATATATGTGTGTATACCTAACAGTAATTTCAGCTTGCTTTCTGTTAAAAGACAGCCAGTGAAGATTACGTGAAATGCAACATCGATATTTGTGAGATAATAGGACTTATATATTATATCTATGTGTTTGTGTATACCTGACAGTAATTTCAGCTAGCTTTCTGTTAAAAGACAGCCAGTGAAAGATTTACCGTGAGAAATGAAAAGCAACATTTTTTCGATATTTGTGAGATATAGGACTTATGTTCATAAAAAACTTTTTCTTTATATATAGATTTTTTTTTTTACTGTGGGCAGGTAGCAAACACAGACCATGATACGTATTCGTGAAATATGGAAAATGCTGGAAGGCAAAATTCTATCCCGAAAACTGAGAGAAAACGAAAGCGAAAAGAATGAAACAGAAAAGCGAAACTAAATAAAAGCGAAAAAAAAAGAGAGACAACACAAGGACAACATTTAACAATAGAGAAAACAACATCGAAAAGAAGGCGCCCAAAATGGGAGAGAAAAATAAAAGCAAAAAGAAAACCAAACGAGAAGAAACCAAAATGCGAGGGAAAAATAAAAGCCGGGAGAGAGAAAACAAAAATAAACAAATCCGTAGCAACTAATCTTTGGAGAAGTAACAATGCTGGCGGCGGAAACGTCCCTCTCCTCTTTTTTTTTTTTTCTCTCTTTTTTCATTTTTCTTTTAGGACAAAATGTGCGAATTCTTTTCCGAAGAGTCCTTGCAATATTTGTACTAAAATCCCTCCTGTTCCTCGCACTCAAACTTCTCTGGGTCTAGAATACGAATCGTTAAACTTTATGATGGCGGAGGGACGGCGTTCTACAAAGCTCTTGTTGTCTGAACTTCATTTCAATTCAAATTGTCAAACTTCTCCTTCATGATGCTTAAAAATGGGAATTTTTTTTATACAGAGTCAAAACCTTGAAGAATTTTTCGCACTTCATATTTATGCTTTGAGAAATAGAAATAATACAGTTACAATAAATTGGAATTTTATGATGGCAGATGAATGACGTTTCTGTTTTAGTTCTTGGTTCCATACCATTATATATATATATATTATATATATATATATATATATATATATATATATATATATATAGCATATATGTGTTAATTATAGATACACCACTGCCCTATATTATATATACATTAACATAAGATATATATTTGTATATATCATATATATATATGTATATATATATATATATTATATATATATATATATATATATATACATATATATATATATATATGTATATATATTTTATACATACACGTGTTCAAATTGATTTATTATGATATTTCGAAACCGGCATTTTCGCCTTACTCGGGGAGTAAGCCTACAAACTACTTTGTAGTTGCTGTTGTTGTTGTTGATGGGGGGGGGGGGGGTAAAAAGAATCTACGAAGAGCCTGTTTCGTGTTTATTTAATGCAGGAATTTTAGGGTAAGATATTTATGATTTATTTATTAGAATAAAAAAATTTTTAAATAAATAATGCACATGGCGAGCTGCAAATTGTTTGCAAGATACAGCAAGCGCTTTCACAAGCGACTGTTTCCGATGCAATTTTATAAATGAGTCCATAACACTTCGAGCAAGAAATCCGACTCGGAAAGAAAGTCATTATCGAAGCGCGTTTTCTTTGAATAATTAATTCTCCTGCGGAAAAACTTTCGTGCTCAGTTCACTTATTTTGTTTATTCGTTAAATGCAGGTTTCATTCTTTTTTTTCCCTGTCGAAAACAGTTTCACGAGCTGATGACAGACTTTTCTTGAATTTGCTATCTAGAAACACCTACTTTTAAATTTGATTTAGTAAATAAAAAAAGAATTATATATATCCTGGAGCCAGGTCATATCCCCTGATACTGGATTAAATATTCAAATACGTCGGGACAGAGTCTTTTATCACACTGAGATTAATTGATTAAACTATCAACCTATATATATATATATAGTATATATATATATATATATATATATATATATATATATATAGATATATATAATAATATATATATATATGTATTATATATTATATATATATATCTATATATAATACATATATATATGTATATATATATACATATATATAATGGTATGGAACCAAGAGCTAAAACGGGAAGAGGCTATCGACAGTAACACATCACTCCCAAACTTCATCGAAGATTTAGAGAGGACGCTTTTCGAAGTTAAAGGGGAGAAAAGACTTCACCCGTTGGAGAGAGAGAGAGAGAGAGAGAGAGAGAGAGAGAGAGAGAGAGAGAGAGAGAGAGAGAGAGAGAGAGGCAAGGGTTACCCTAAAACAAGGAGCAAAATATTCCCACTGTTAAAGGCTTGCTGTATTCCACAAGGAAATGGTTCCAACGTCTTTTAAACGAAAACTGCACTTCAGAGAAGCACTCTGTTTATTTCAAACAGAGGACTAATATTGGCATACTTTAAGTTCTCTTAAATACTTTAAGTTCTCTTAAATGCTGTATGCTTTTCAAACCAACATTCTTTTTTTTAAATAAATGAAATAATAAAGAACATACTCTAAACTAACTGAAACAAGACCTACCTTTCAAAGCAGCTTTAGTTTCTTATGAAAGTCTCCTGAATAAAAACTGCCTTTAAAACCATTCTTTCTTTGAAAACAAGGAAAAATTTGAATAAAAACAGCATATTTCAAAAAACGCTTTCTACAAAATAAGAAAATAATTTCAAGGACAGCCAATAAACTCGAATAAAAACTGCATTTCAAAACAACGCTGTCTTTTTAAAATGAAGGAATAATTTTGAATGTCATAACCAATCAGCTCTTGAATAAAAACTGCTTTTCAAAACAGCAATGTTTTTTTTCAGACAAAAAATTAAATACAGACATATTCCTTCTTATTTTAAGATTTCAAAGGAGACTCTTCCTTACAAAGAGAAAAGAAATGACAAAGAACGTACTCAAAATACTTTTCAACGATGTTTTATATTTTTAAACAAAATACTCTTTCAAAAGGAGAAAAATAAACTACATGGTTTATTTTGTGCAAAAATACCATGGGTATGTCTATTTTACAAACCGATGCTTGTGTCAATCAAATTATCTGTGCACGAGAGACGTAAAGGGACGACAATGCAAAACATTAAAAGACAGACTTATATCATAGCCTGGAGTACCATGACACACTTATTCAAAAGAAAAACCAAATACGCTGTTTTTGCATTTTCAGGAAAAGGAAATTGTCTCGAGGAGAGTATAAAGGAACTGTTTACCCAAGGAAATATGAAATCTCTCCGCACAATGTATATAATATTTCATGCTAAAAGCATATGTCCTATGCTTTCATATTTCAGATGACGTCACGACAAAATAATCAGAAGAAATTACCCTAGGAAAAAGAAGTCGATGCATTTTTAGTCAACTATAACAAAATAAACTTTAAGTTGTAGAGTAATTTAGCAATGCTAAAAGTTCTACAACCTATATGTTTATTTAGGTTAATGCTCCGGGTTATTTCTCAGACTACTTACATATCTTTTTTTTTGGTAAAGAGTACTTAATTACACCCACACACAAATATACATATACATTATATATATATATATATATATATATATATATATATATATATATATATATATATATATATATATATATATATCATATACATATATATATATATATATATATATATATATATATATATATATATATATATGTACATAATGAAAGTTAAAATAGCTGTTTAAATAAAATAAAGGCAATTAATAACTGATAAGATTTATAGAGTAATAAACGCAGAATAATCTACAATTTAGAGCTCTGTACAAACGAAGTAAAGAGGACTGTCATATAGGTTAAATGAGCATAAATTAAGCACACAGGATAACAGCATCACTTTACTTAAGCCAGACTATACCAAACACGGACAGTGGAGACAAAATAAACTCATGATAAAGGAAGGAAGGATAAGATGGAAAAAGATAAAAAAGAAATGAAATACTCTGGTGGAAATGAGTACAAGAATAAAAAATCAGCGAAAGAAATGGAAATGGAAATGGAATGAGGGATGAGGCATAAACGAAGGGAAGATAGAGTGAGGAAGAGGGGAGAAGAGGTAATGTGAGGAAAGTACCCTCACACGAATCGAGATTAAGAGGGAGCGGATAAAAGGAGTCAAACAGGTTACAACGAGGGACGGGAATAAGGAAAAACAAAGAACACAAAAGAAGACAGAGCTGGAAAAAAATATATATATAAAAAACTCAATGGTTGTAGAAGAAAAGAGCGAAGTATAAAGGTACATACGTCTCCCCCGCCCTCCAGCAGCAGCCCAACAAACGCCCCCCCCCCCCCTCCCCTCTCACCCATGGAAGTTAATTTCCCTCAGGAGAACATTGTCTCACCGCCACATGCTAGCAGGAGTAAAAAAATATGCTCCGGAGTTGATTTTGCTTAACGTGGAGTACTACACTCCACCACATGAGCCCCATGGAGTGGTAGGGCCTCAGGTATACAATGCCTCTGGGAGCATCTTCCACCTCAGGCGTTTTCTCACCTGATAATGGATGCTGCCTCCGAAATAAAGACGCAGCTTTGGGAGGGCGAAATGGACTATCTTTTGAAATCTACTCTTGCAGTGGCAATGCAACACGGCAATTTCTGGTTACAGCTTCTTATGTAATTGGCTGTTAGCTTCATTCGGTAGCAATGGCAATAACTGTTTATGAAAGTACCCAAAAGGATTAATAATAATGACAATAAAGGAAAAACAACTCCACCGTTACGTAACTGTATATGTATTTAAAGATAAAACTGTAAAGATAGCTTTCGGGAATCTGTTCGGTTCCCCTTTTTAATCTTTAAAGTCTTATCTTTAAAAATATGTACAATTCATAATAATAATAATAATAATAATAAAATAATAATATAATAATAATAATATAATAATTGAAAAAGAAACCCACAAAATCACTTTGTAACTTGTTTACTTCTAAAGTATTTACATTTAGTTTTACTCCACACGGGAGTAAAACTAAATGTAAATACTTAGAAGTAAACAAGTTACAAAGTGATTTTGTGGGTTTCTTTTTCAATCTTCAGAAGAAAACTGAAAGAAGTTTTTGTTTGTTTAATAATAATAATAATAATAATAATAATAATAATAATAATAATAATAATAATAATAATAATAATAATAATAATAATAATGTGATAGTGGACGGAGACTGAATTCCGCTGCATAGACCAGAAAACTAAGAAACACATGACAATACACAAAGCACTACACCTAAGAGCAAATACAGACAGACTATACATAACACGAAAGGATGGAAGGAGAGGACTGACTGCTGAGCATAGAGGACTGCGTCAAACATCGAGAGCAGAGCACTGGGGCAATATCTGAAAACCAGTGAAGACGAGTGGCTCAAGAGTGCATGGGAAGAAGGACTGATACAAGTAGACGAAGACCCAGAAATCTACAGAGACAGGAGAATGAAATAAAAGCACATATACACATATATGAATGTGATATATTATAATATATATATATAAATATATATATATATATATATATATATATATATATACATATATAAAGAGAGAGAGAGAGAGAGAGAGAGAAGAGAGAGAGAGAAAACTTTATTTTGTGGCACTGATGAAGAATAACGTTAACAGCAGTAATAACTACTTAATACAAAATCACTCAACACAATCAGTAGAACGTAACTCAAAGACATAATATTGAAATCTAGAAGGAGATAAATGTTCATTCAAGGGGAAGTTTCACATTTCGAGGCCAGCAAAGAAAGGCAACCGCAATCAGTTGCATCTGCAACATAAAATATTGCCTATAAAATTATATAGTACAGAAACATTTGTCCGAATTACAGAAATGTCGAAGTTTTGGAGTCGGCCGTCGGAAACGAACTGATCCACCTCCAGGGAAAATAGTGGTTTATATAAAACAGAGAAGCTGGATACAAACAAATGAAGAGAATCGAAATACAAACAAATAAATGCAAAGCTTGGCAGCAGCGAGATGGAAATGGAAAGTGAATCCTGCAATCCAAGGACTGGCGGCTTCCATAGATTAAATAGCGCAAGTAGCGCATTTGCGCGCGCTACAAGCGCCCGAAAGGACACTTCATTTCACTGAAAGCGTCCGAAATGTTATTAACAGAAATGAGAAGGCGAGAAGAGACGGAGGACAGAGAAGCGCGATCACTGATTGATTGAATCGGCTGTGGAGAAGGAAAACAGGAAAAAACGCCTTAGCGCTGAGAAAAGTTAAGTATATCTTAGTTTTTACCAGACCACTGAGCTGATTAATAGCTCTCCTAGGGATGGCGCGAAGGATTAGATATTTTTTACGTGGCTAAGAACCAATTGGTTACTTAGAAAAGGGAACTACAGCTTATCGTGAGATGCAAACCACATCGAGAAATGAGTTTCTATCACCAGAAATAAGTTCCTGCGGTTCTGCGTTGGCGGAGCGGGGAATCGAACCCGGACCCTGAGATCGGTAGTCGAGCATGTAACCGACTCGTCCAACGAAGAACTTTATTCTGAGAATTTTTTTTTTTTTTTTTTTTTTTTTTCAAATAGTGATAGACAGGGCCTCTATAAAGCTTTGTTAATTAGGGCATAGAAACGTTTAGAATCAGTTCAGCGGTGGCACAATCCGTGCCAACCTCCATCTTCGAGAGAAAATCGCTGGGGTAGTTTCCAACGGCACCACCATGGTTTTATTGAACTTATGCGGAACGTAATACATTCTGTAGCAGTCAGGTAGAAGTAACTTGAATATACAAAATGCTGATTGAAGCGTTGGGGAGGGGGGATAACGTTACGTTTTTATCAAAGAGAATTGCAAAGAGAAACTGGATAAACTTTATTTTAGAACTGGACACCATTCAAAACAGCTGGCACGGACAGATTTAACACATGGAGCATTTTGAGATCGAAAGCAAAGAGCAGAGAAGAGTGGAGAGGGGTGGGGGCAAAGATAATATGTACTAAATATACATGAGTATGTCTAGAAATCAAATATAAAAAAAAAATAGTAGGTAATAAAAAGGATTGGAAAGCTTGGGCAAGAGAACTAGTTTCCGTAGAGATGAAGTAAAACCATAAGCATCAACTATATTAAATTGAAGACTACAGTTTTTGAATTTTTTTGTCATTCTTCGTCGATTGTTTGTAATCCACCAAATGTAACTGTATTACATCTCTGTGGTAGACTATAGTGCCGACTCTTTATGGAGCTTTAAAAAGAAAAAAAAAAAAGTCAAAATAGCTGAACTATTGTCCTTTCCCCGCAAGGAATACACTATAAGCCGATTTGTTTTTTGTTTTTTCCAGCAACAGAATAAATCGCTTTACAAAATGACGTCAGTATTACAAGCTTAAATCTGGTCCCTGTTCAGTTAATTATGCAGCTCCCTAAAAGTCGAACAGCAAATGATTTCCTTGCAAATCATGAGCAGCGTTCACAAATCTCGTTTCTGGACCTCTCGGAGCTGCAAAATTGCAAGGGACTTTTTTTTTTTTTTTTTTTTTGTACAATGTCACGGGATATTTGCCCCCAGCTAATATCGTTGAAATGTTGATGACTTCATAGAGCAAATTAACTTCCAACAGACGTTTTTATTTCATGAATTCCAAATATGC
Source organism: Macrobrachium nipponense (assembly GCF_015104395.2). NCBI lineage: Eukaryota > Metazoa > Arthropoda > Malacostraca > Decapoda > Palaemonidae > Macrobrachium > Macrobrachium nipponense. Next base: position 32,167,853 of record NC_061093.1, read on the forward strand.
AAGGGTATTAGGAATACTTTTATAATTAGATTTCGGTTCAGCAGTCCAGGACTTATAAATATGTGAACTGAAATGGAAAATATGACTATCGATTTAGTAATGTTTAAATAAGTACCTGGCCAATGCTGCATCTGTCTTCATACAAGGTTCATTTATTACGATAAGCCAGATCGGGCAGAGTTTTGGGGTAATTCTAATTTATAGCAACAGACGTTTCTTGAAGTGCGAACGCTCTCGTTCAAGACTGTGCGTTTCAATACATAATATCTTGTTTTACTCAATATATACACATATTTTAGCAGACAAATATAACTGACTGAAGCTATTTCGACCACTTACCGGTATTCAGAAGCATACATACATACATACATACATACATACATCCATACATAAACGTGACGGACTCTAATAGTTAATCACCAACTAAGCGACAAATGGTTGAATTCAACATCAATTTAGAAGTACATTTAAGGTGGTTTAGTCTTGTAGAGAGAATGTGTATAATTGAGAGGAAGAAGGAGAGGGAGATTTTATGCACATGTACGTATTGGCTAGTTTTGGAAGAAGATGAACAGGAAAGAAATGGCCTTAATTCAGGGAAGTGCAAGAATGCATGATATTTTTTCCTGTTCAGTGGGGTAGGTAGATGTGTAGATGATGGTAATGTTGTGGAAATTATCTTCACTTGGAATTCACCCTCACTTCAGCAATGCAGACATGCCGAAGAATGCTTTCGTTTCTTATTAGGGAAATTGTCTGCTAGCAGATATATGATAGGCAGACTAATGGGTCGATGTGCATAAGAAACCTATTTCACATTTTTTTTTCTGTGAGATATTTATATGTGCACAATCCATTTGATTCACTATTTTCTTAAATAAATCTGGATGGCAAATGAATTTGATTTACGATTCTCTACATCACGAGCTTCTATAGACAGTCCAGTAAGGATACTAAACATGAAGTATATGCTCTGGAAATAGTCAAAGACTGATATGATAAGATGAGTTCGTAAATTCGAACATACCTTAATCTGGCAACATTAAAATATCAACTTTACCAATAGGGGACCATCAGCCGGTTTTCGTTCATTTTTTTAATATCCTTTGATCTGAATTGAACATCTTCGAGTACGGTTTCTCTTTTTTTCATTTACTTCTGGTCGCAGAAAAATATCTCAAAATCTCTCTCTAGAGAGAGAAAAAAAAAAGGGGGCGTTCTAGTGGCTTGAAGCCTATCTAGGGACTCACTGGAGTTCAACAGGCTGAGCAAATATAGAAAAAAAATACCCCACCTTAATCTCAGAACTTCACTTATCTACTTCGAACCTTATGAAACGGATGTGTACGAGCAAGACCAGACCAAGGATATGGAGACCAAATGGAGACCAAAAATAGTTCCATATCCTTCTCCTTCGTTCGACTTTTACAGATGGGGAGATGGAAATAAAAATGGAAAAATCAAACAATTTGTTGTAATCTAACGAAGTATTCATCCGTAAACCAAGTAAGAAGTTGTTATCTGGCATCAAAAGAAGATGATTACATCAAGTTTCCTACGTTTATCCTTTTCTTCCCCTCCATATAAGATAAGGTCTCTCTCTCTCTCTCTCTCTCTCTCTGTATTTATCGCTCACTTTCTCCTTTCCTTTATTCTCTCTCTCTCTCTCTCTCTCTCTCTCTCTCTCTCTCTCTCTCTCTCTCGTCAGTTTGTCGCTCACTTTATCCTTTTCCTCTCTCTCTCTCTCTCTCTCTCTCTCTCTCTCTCTCTCTCTCTCTCTCTCTCTCTTTCAGCAACAGTATGGAAGAAGTTAAAAAAAAGCTGACAAAATCGTTAGGACACTGCGAATGAACAGTAAAACCTGCTCCAAGAGATAAGTGAGCACACAATGTCTCCTCGGATGGACTAACAAGTCTCTGAGACATCTAAACCTTGTAACTTCTTGTAACCTCTCTCTCCACCTCTCCGCTCGGGTTTCCTCTCTATACTTCTCTCTCCCTCTCTCTCTCTCTGTATGTGGTGTGGTGGTTCTTTATTCGCCCACCACTTCCCTTCCCACCTCTATTCCTTTTTCTTCTTTTCTCTATCTCTCCCACTCTCTCTGACTAAATCATTTTCTTCGTTCTCTCTCTCTCTCTCTCTCTCTCTCTCTCTCTCTCTCTCTCTCTCTCTCTCTTTGTGTGTCTGTGTGTGTCTTTATCCCTCACTCTCTCCATTCTCCTATTCTCTCTCTCTCTCTCTCTCTCTCTCTCTTCTCTCTTTGTGTCTTTATCCATCACTCTCTCCATACTCCTATTCTTTTTCTCTCTCTCTACCACTCTCTCTGCCTATATAATTTTCTTCATCTCTCTCTCTCTCTCTCTCTCTCTCTCTCTCTCTCTCTCTCTCTCTCTCTCTCTCTTTATTGCTAACTTTCTCCCTTCCACTATTCTTTTTCTCTCTCCCACTCTCTCTACCTATATCATTTTTTTTCTCTCTCTCCCACTCTCTCTATCTATATCATTCTCTCTCTCTCTCTCTCTCTCTCTCTCTCTCTCTCTCTCTCTCTCTCTCTCTCTCTCTCTCTCATATGATAGACTGGATCGTCCCATGTTTACGCGGTTTCTTCAGAACGGCCCTGGAGGCTACGAGAGCTGGCTCCGGAAAAATACGATCATAAAATGGTGAAGGGTAGAAGGGAACATGACACAGGCGAATACCAGGAACGGCTCTCAGAGACTTCAAAAGCCAAGCCTTTGATCTTGACGATGGCGATGATGATGATAGTGACCCTGAACCACAAGACATTTTAAAAAGCACATCGCTGCATCATCCAGATACGCAGAATTGATTCCAGAACGCAAACAGGGCGAAGGAGTAAATAACACCGACTATGGAATGTCGCTAAAAAGATAAAAAATTCACGTTCATTCACGGGTGACATTTAGGGAGACAATACCGTAAGTGGTAACAATAACTCACTGCTATTGTTCCCCTGTCTTAGGTAATTAAAATAGAAGACTCCTCTGAAAATAATATAGCAAACAAAGGTACAAGTATGATGAGTATAATAATAATAATAAAAAGGATAAGGTTGACCTATATAAATCATAATAATAATAGTAACTACAAATTGGAATTCAGATCATAAACCCTTCTCTCTTGCACCCTACTTGATATGTATGTACGTATATATATATATATATATATATATATATATATATATATATATATATATACATATATACAAATATATATTATATGTAAGTGTTTACATAATAAAAATATGGAATGTTAGTCCATATATATAAAAGTCTAAAACTAAAGAGGTCAACCAGATTACTTGCAGGAATGTGATCAGACTAGAGACGCTAAAGATGACGTATACAAATAAGTATGTAAGCTAAGATAACATGCCGTCACCTGTAGTCATTCAATTGTTTATAAACATTAGTCCAAGCTCCCTGCTTGAGACAACTACCCGACCTATTATTCAAACGGCCTACGTGATCTGTAGCGTGTCTCATTCGATTGTGTGTTTCGTATGAAACTATGTCATCTGATAGTATGTTCATATGTTCGAACTACTGTCTGTTCCTTCATAACTTGTAACGGAGATGGTAGACAAGGAGAACAGTGTTAGCTATCGTCATTAGAAGACCTGTACCTCTTTACCTAAGCTTTATCATGTAGAGGAATAGGATTAGCCATCATCATTGGCAGAAGCGATCAAGCTATCGTCATAGAAGACTTGTACGATCATACCTGATCTTCATCATGTAAAACTTCAGAAGAATATACTATTTTTATACCTTGTGTTTTCTACAAGAACCTCACCGAACCATGAGTTTAACACATCGTCGTAAAGATAATACCACCGACTTCGTAAGTGATCTACAAACCCCAGACACTCCATTGAAGATGGAAGTGCAATACCAACCGACTTAGCGTATAGATTATCGCTAGTCTACATTACCTCATAGGGTCGCCTTATCATACAAGGCACAAGCCCTAATAATTTGGTGGCCAGCGTACCAGAAGAACTCTACAACGTCCTACGAAGAAAAACCAGAATAATAAATCATGTATCATAAGAAGTCAACGACGACGGAAGCAGCAGATTCTTCAAGCAACATAGTATCAGTGAGCAACTTCAGAAAACAACAAGAACTCTTTAACGACGACGAAAGCAAGAGATTCTTCAACGCAACTTAGTATCATCTTAGTGAATAACTTCAAGAAAACAAAACCGACGTGTCCTTTTTCCTACGACAACGCAAGCTTCGTCTCTCATTAGAATCTTCAGAAAAACATCGTTAGTGAGCGTTTCCGGCACTGCAAGAAACAAACCGAACGCGTCTGCAGCATCGGATCTTTCAAGGGCTCGAATCATCGAAACAACGCGCACGGGGGAAACTGAAGCCAAACCAGGTCATCCGCTAAATAGAGAAGGAGGACTAAGGCCGTGTGTCGTTATCGGAACACCGTGACTTCCCACAAAGCAAGCTAAGTACAATTTTTTATTCATTTGGAGTAACTTTGAGTGTTTCCTTTACAGGTCGAATTTCGTTATTCCTGTGGCTGAAGTTACGAGACATTCTTAATCTTACTTTTTACAGAAATTATCTACATCATTGGAATTTCGCTACTGCGAGTTTTTTTATCTTGAGTGTCTGTTTCCAGAAGTTCTACTGAAATATCATAATCATATACTATGTTAATTTTATCATTTTGGGTGATTATTAACCCTTACGTAACAAATCATATTAAACAGTGAATATGCGTTTACGCAGTGGACGTCTGTATTTATACAGATGCATGGATAGGGTCGTTAAGCACCGTAGTGATTAGAAAAACACACAAAAACAAGTGGAACACCCGTACAAATCTATATAAATTAGAGGTAACACTATTTCGGGTCATGACAATAAATGCTCCTTTGCAAGTCCCGATCGCAGTTTTAGCCTTGAGTTTTTTGAGTTATATAAAATATCGAACCTCAATGACTCAACTTAACTTTAAAAATATGGCTGGATTGCAAGGAATAACATGTCTGTAAAAAACTTTCATCAGGCTAAATGCGCTGACCAGGATCCCTCACTATTTCAAATTTTAGCACAGAATGAAGTACAAACAGTTAATATTGTATGCAGTAGTGATAACTTGTCTTATTAGTAATCGCTCAGTTCCTAATAGTTCGTCATTCATTGCTTTATACGTAACCAGCAACATAATGCTAAAAACACACAATACGTTGCCGATGGTAATAAAGAGAAGGATCCTAATTATTACAAAAAGAAATAGAAACAGTAGCCCGTTCAGAATCAAACAAGCAAACTCGGTGACTGTGTCACCTAGTCAAGCGGTCAAGGTTAGTTAAATCTGCCGAGTTTTCAAAGCGAAGCAAATTCCACACAATAAGCGACTCTAGCACAGTGGGGAAAAGCGATGTTGGTTCATACATACCGATATCTTTTTGAACTAAAAAGGATTTTTCCTATGCATCACACGACAGTATCAAGTAATCAGAGCAGGTTCTAGTAATTTTAATACATTAAGTTATAATAAATACTGGTGGATTAAGCCCGACTGTACGCGCCGTAAAAATTAGAATATCTTATTTATTCCTTTAGTACAATTAATTACCAGATATTTACGGACTCACCGTCTGTTGTTCGAACTTCCCTAATGAGAAGTCCGGATAAGCGAGCGTTTACAGATACCTCTATAGTTATAAAAAACGTTGATCTGTATGTAGTGTAATTGTAAGATCCATCTAGGGGTATACAAAATATTATCTTACATCCTGCAAAATAAGGCGTGTTTATCAAAGGAAAATCCTATAAACCTTCAACATAGTAAAATCCGTTTGAGAACAAAAATGAGACAGTTAATCAAATAATAACTTATATAAAGGAACTATACATTTGTCTCATAAATCGTAACATTGTTCAAATGACCCAACAGAATTCTCCCACAACCGCAGTCGCACTTTGCACGCAAAATCTCGAGAAGCATGCACCCTCGAATGTCTTAGTGCGTGTAAAAAGACTTTGCTGGGAAATGAAATTTTAATCCTTCCCGACACTGAAATATAACGATTTCCGCGAACAAAGCCCTAAAAGTATACATATCGTGGATACGGAAGTTATAAATATCGCATTTTTTATTGTTGCTAATTTTTAATCACGCCCAACCAGTCGTGGGATGAATCTCTCTGATAATCTATCTAAAGTAATATCCGTAAAGTCATTCAGGCAGAGGTGATTCAGCAGAAATTTTTTATTTTTTTTTTATCTTTTACCTGAATACCAGGAAGTTTCTCCACTGGCGAGTGATCTCTGGAAAAAAAAAGGACGGATGTAATTTAACACAAAATACGGTCTAAGGACAACATAAAGCTATATACGTACCTTCGTGTAGACTCTCAATGAAATTTCAAAATAGAGATAAATGACGAAGTTGAAAAATGTTAGTAATAGGAGTCATTAGGAAATCAAATAAGCCCATATAATTTTTCCCTCAAATGTCATGCCATAAAAAGATCGGACTTGGCGTATCTGCGTAGATTTCTGACGCTTAAACAAGGAAACGACTCCCGATAGTTTCCAGTGCCATGTACCGACGACATCTTATCTCTGTTAGGTTAGAATAAAATTTTTTTTTTTTTTTTTTTTTCACCAACTTGGACTTACTTAAAGGCTTTTACCTGATACCATTACCTAAGTGATTGTACCTCATATACCGTTTTCAGCACACTCAGGGACATTATCAATTTTTACATATGCCTCTGGCTTACGTTGCGCCCCAATTACAATATAGTGTTTGGAGACTTTTAGGGGATAACCTACATGCCTATATGGATGATCTTGTAATCTTTTCTAATACCTTAGAAGTACATTCACATAAAGTAGAGCTAGTGCTACAGAGACAAAGACAAATAATCTCAGAGTAAAATATCTAAATGTGAGTTTTTAAAAACCGAACATGTTTATCTAGGTTTTTATGTGTCTGGTCAAGGTCTTAAAAGTAGTCCATGGTAAGGTGTCGGCTATTCATAACTTTCCGGTACTTATTAACGTAAAAAGGGGATACAGCACTTTTGCGCTGTAGTGGGTATTACAATCGTATGTAAATATGTAACTCTTCAATGATGACAGCTCCTTTAACAGATCTTACGAAGAAGAGCGTAGATTTATTATGGTCTGAAAAGCATCAACAGGCGTTCGATATCTTAAAGCGGAATAATGCAGCTTACCTAACTTACAAAAATCCCTGATTTAAATAAGGAATTTTTTTTTTTTTATTGCAACAGCGCCTCAGACCAAGGGTAAGAGGGATATTACTTCAGTCATATGAAAAACAGTTCTTCCCTATAGCTTTTTATTCACGTAAACTAAAGCCCTCTGAAAGTAAATATGCGTAATAGGCAAGGAAGGGCTAGGTATCTTTAACACTAGTACATTTTAAGTTCATAATCTATGGCTATCCTGATAAAGTCCTTACTGAACATAGAGTCCTTTACCGAGTTTTTCAAAGGCTTTAATCACAGTCCAAAAGGAACTCGGTGACAAATGATCATTCAGGTCTTTGGAGCCAAGTTAAGATATCTACCTGGGAAAGCAATTATCATAGCTGACGCATTATCCCGCAATCCCGCACCATACAGCAAAGAACCATTAATTGGACTAAACAAAAGATATAGAAACATCCGTGCCTATTGTTAAAACCGTATCTAAACAAGAAAATTCCTTAACCCAAGAGATCGCGAGCATTGAATATCTGGGTTGGAGCGCAGAACTGTTACAAACTGAACAAAGCAAGAGTCAACAGACATAACCCAAACAATAAACACTTCGAACGGAAACAGAATCAGCAGCAATAAACACCAAACAATAAACACTTCGAAACGGAAACAGGGTCAGTGGCTAGGCAAAAACAATAAACACTTCGAGCAGAAACCCTAAAGCAAAAAGTACATTTAAAGTATGTGTATCAAAATAATGTAATCAAATGTAATATTATATGTAGGTCTGTGACGAGGAAACCCGAAGAACACAGCAGATGACTAACGACCAGGTAGTAATAATAATCTCTTTCATACCAATCGTCATAAACTGGTTGCATTCCGTCATCCAGGGTTCCCTACTATGTCACAGAAAGCCAAATCACTGTTTTCTGGCCTACAATGCTTACAGATATAAAAAGCACATAACTAATTGTAACACGTGTCATGAAAACAAGGGATACACTAAGACACCTGTCAGTTAAGGGCCTATCCTGTGCCAAATCAATCCTTGAAAGAATATACGTAGAATTATTAACAGAATTACGAGTCTGACAGAGGGAATAAACACTTCTTAGTGTTAATAGTTCCTTGACACGTTATATAGAATTAATAGCACTAAAAAAACAAACACCGCAATTGAGTGCGTTACGAATATTTATGAGTGCTAAATCAGTAAATATGGAATTCAACACATAATAATCTGTGACTCGGTGTAAATCAATAATAATCTCCTTAACACGTGGTGTGAATTCCTTTCCATTAAGAAAACCAATAATATATTTTATCACCCAGAGTCAATCGGTTTGGTAGAATAACGGATAATTAAATAGGAAGTGTCAATTGTCTTACGAGTTACAACTCGTGATATTGGATCCGACCGGATTATAGCGGTTCTCGCGGTTTTAAATACCTTTATCTTTATATCTTGTATCTATAGAATTGATGCCGCAGTAGCCTTCTACGGTACGCCGCTAGAACACTTTTCCACATATTCAAGCCAACCATTAATTATCAAATATATATAAAAAATATATATAAATAAATAAATATAAAAAAAATAGAATAAATATGGATACAAGTGGAGTCAATATAATACACTCCGTAAGAAGTCGAAGGGTTACAAATTATAATAAAAAAGGAATCACGATAAAATCAATAGCAAAACGTAACCATAGATAATTAAATATCCAAATATATATGCTAAAGATTTGAACTCTAACTTAACGCTTTAGTAATGACAAATAAGCTAAAAGTTTCAAACACATATCCAAAATCTACTGACATATTGTTCTGTCCCGGTGATTTATATTCGTAGTCCAATGAAAAAAAAAGAAAAAAAATTAAATAAATAAATAAATAAATAAACTAATAATAATAAAATAAAATAAAATAAAAGAGATTTTAAAGTCAGGAAGTCTAGAAGTGAAAATGTTATCTATGGAATAATCTATATGAATCTTATACAGGGCTAATAATATATATAGAATTTGTATGGAAACCTTTTTCATATAGTTTGAATAAGGAATATTTATTTAACATAATGCCAACATGAAACTAATATATTGTTCAATTTTGTACTGTTGTTGTCAGACATTCTTCTCATGGCGGGTGGAGAATTAAAACACTAAAATATCATTTGAAAATACTAAAGTCGTATCTCTTACAGCAAGTAACGTAACTCTTAGCTGGCTGAGAGCAATCTCCTGCCAGTGACGACGTCATCATTGCCGTATCAGCATTTGTTCCTTTTAACCTCAATATCTGCTTACACAGGCTTCATCTGTGTGTCGTCTCTGCTTGCAAAAGCAGATTGACTGGAGAAAGGAATGCTTAGTTCATGAACTTCACATGTGGTTCATAGGTCACATGACAGGCCACATAACATATTCTTATCCGTGTGTGTAATGCAATTAGTTAAGGACTTGTAATCATTTTAAAATTAATGAACAATATAAGCAAATAGAATTTCTATAACAACAAAATGAATTAATTTTTTTTTTCTGAACCTCATAGACATTTAGAAGTATCAAGATATGTATATATTAAAATATTTACTTGCAACATTAGCCTATTACAATTCAAGTAAAACATCATGGGGAAATGTCACATTCTTGAAAAACCCAAAAGTTTATATAGAAATTAGTTACATAGTGGGTTTTTCGTTGCACTCTCCTACTTAATAATGTTTTAATAGTTAACCTCAGAAGATGCGCACGAGAAAATTGAATATGAAACTTTTGTTAGGGCACATAGAATCATGATTAATCTTCTCTTTGACTCTTATGTTGCCTGGCAATCTTACAATTAGCTCCGTTTTCCACTTCTTTGTCTAGTAACTTACTACCAGTAATATCGAATTTTCTTTGAGATTCGTAATGATATCTATTTATTTTTATAATTATGGATATTTTTACAAGTCATCATAGACCTGGATAGGTTCACTCATTGTTAATGCCATGGATAAAAAAGTTTGTGCAGCGGACTCTTTTGAATTCCGAAATATCAGCGAATTCATGTGGGTTAAGTCTGGTCTAAATGGCTCTCTCCCCTCCCCTGTATTTGGATGTCGTCTGAATTTACTTTGCCCTTGTGACAAGTATAATTTCACTTGCAGGCTGATTAATGGAACCTGGTTACAGTATCCTGCAGTACGAGAGTTTCACATCGCAACTTCAAAAAATCGTTCGTCGCAGCGGACGACTACAGTCAAGTAACAACCGCCTACAATGTGAAAGGAATTTCATGGACTTCTTCGACCGACACCGTATCTCGTCGTTAATCTCGTTTTAATGCGGAATGCTCCAGCGGCTGTCGGAATTCGACTACAAAAAGGGACATACTCCGACAATTACGACCCGAAGGATATTCAACTCTACTTTGCTGGCGAAGGACTCGTGCTGGGATGATCTATTCATCGCGAACGTAATCGTGTAGCTTAGGATGCAGAGAATAAGTATGAGCGCAAAATAGAACGTTGGACCCGCCCAGGCAAATTTTCCCCTTGTTTTAACCATTGAAAAAGGCCGTTTCAATTGGCTAAAGGTGGTTGTCTGGAACTGTGTAATGGACGAAAAGTTGTTCGAAAGCTAGTTAAATGTGAAGTAGTATAACCTCGGTCATGTATCCTATATATATAAAGTATCATGTATCCTATATATAATTGATCATAAATAACAGAGTCGAAATATATCTTTGCGTGTACGCAATAGGAATCTCTTATATAAATGATCATAATAACAGAAATCTAAATATATCTTTGCGTGTACGCAATAGGAATCTATTTAAAGTGCACATATATTAATCATAATTATATGAATCCATATACATATGTATAAACAAATCAGGTAGCCTCTAATCAATATGTTACCTTTTATCTTACCAATATCTGCAGTTATTTATGAGTTAGTATATGAATTACTAATCAGATATATAACATTTAGCATAAAAATCAACGAATCAATCAGCTAAACCATTAATAATTTTATCAATTCATATATGAAATTTTTTATCAGTTAAAATATGATTTTTTATCATGTTAATCTTCATTCTATGCGATTATCAGAGTACATTAGTATTTTCTGTAGCATAAGTATCTTAAAGAGATGAAGTGAAAACTGTATCATTATATATATCATGTGATCACTATTATTTACCAATATCATTGTTTTATATTTTATTACTTGAATCAATTCATGTACACCATGAATTTTTATTTACTTATATATATATATATTCACATAGTGTCTGTATCACACTCCTATAAGTCAAATGCAAGTCAAGTTGAGTAATATTCAGTAGTTGGTTTTGGTAGCTGACCGAGCTAATGTAAGTGTTTACATAATAAAAATATGGAATGTTAGTCCATATATAATAAAAGTCTAAACTAAAGAGGTCAACCAGATTACTTGCAGGAATGTGATCAGACTAGAGACGCTAAAGATGACGTATACAATAAGTATGTAAGCTAAGATAACATGCCGTCACCTGTAGTCATTCAATTGTTTATAAACATTAGTCCAAGCTCCCTGCTTGAGACAACTACCCCGACTATTATTCAAACGGCCTACGTGATCTGTAGCGTGTCTCATTCGATTGTGTGTTCGTATGAAACTATGTCATCTGATAGTATGTTCATATGTTCGAACTACTGTCTGTTCCTTCATAACTTGTAACGAGATGGTGGAGATGTAGACAAGGAGAACAGAGTTAGCTATCGTCATTAGAAGACCTGTACCTCTTTACCTAAGCTTTATCATGTAGAGGAATAGGATAGCCATCATCATGGCAGAAGCGATCAAGCTATCGTCATAGAAGACTTGTACGATCATACCTGATCTTCATCATGTAAAACTTTCAGAAGAATATATATTTTTATACCTTGTGTTTTCTACAAGAACCTCACCGAACCATGAGTTTAACACTCGTCGTAAAGATAATACCGACTTCGTAAGTGATCTACAAAACCCCAGACACTCCATTGAAGATGGAAGTGCAATACCAACCGACTTAGCGTATAGATTATCGCTAGTCTAACATACCTCATAGGGCGCCTTATCATACAAGGCACAAGCCCTAATATATATATATATATATATATATATATATATATATATATATATATATATATATATATATATCCATATTATATATATATATATATATATATATATATATATAATATATATATATATATATATATATATGATTATAATCACTTTAGCACGTGATTCATTTATCACACATATCCACAGGTGAAAAATAAGAGACAGGATATGGGTGATATATATATATATATATATATATATATATATATATAATATATATATATATATATATATATATATGTATATATATATATGATACACATATATACATATATAACAATCAACGATTTCTGTACCTTCGATAGATTCATTTCGTCTAGATACAGAAATAAAATTAATTTCTTAATTTGTCCTATGTTAAGTACAGTGCAGGATACGAAGTAATATTATACATGCCTCTTGTAAATGCTTATAAACAGCTGAGTGTTGAAAAATTATAAAAAAAAATATTAGCTTTTTCCAAATCAACTCACAGTCTACCGATACAAATAGTTACAAAACTATTTGAATGTAGCGTCAAAAATCCCAGTGTTGCTAGGAAAAAATTACACACACACATACATACATACATATATATATATATATATATATATATATATATATATAAATATAAATATATATATATATATATATATATATATATATTTATATATATATATAATATATATATATATATATATATATATATATATATATATATATAATATCTGATAAAATTACAAATAAATTTTCGCTATAATATACTTTAAAAATAAATATATGGAGACTAAAGAAGATACTTGACTTCTTAAATTATATAAAAAATCAATAACGATATCAAATCGGACTAAAATCCCTTTTTTCCTTCGCGCCTTTAAACACATAAAGGCGGCATTTAAACTCCCGCCCCTCAAGACCCCCGTTACAGCGAACCCCCGGAGCGATTTAAATGCCCTGATGGAGTTCAGAAGATGCAGGTGTTCGCTGACTCCCGCGAATGAATGGGGGAGGGGGGGAGGGGGGGACATTTAAACCATTCGTTCGCCGGGAACAATTTAAAGGTATACATTCAAACTGAGGTGAGCTATTTGATTCAACGGGAGTTTAAATGGCTCTCCCCTTTTTAAAGCTAGAGGCGGTGTTGCCATTTGGTATCAAGTGATGATATTTTACTAAAATGTACTTTTTATGCATTTTTTTAAATATTAACGAGGTTTTATCGGGAGGGGGGAAGGAGAGTGGTAGAGCGAGGGTGGGGACGGGAAAGGGGGAGGGGGATAGACGCCCCAGAAGCCTCCGGAATTTCCAGTGAGCATTGAAAACACACAAACAATACAGTTTAAGTATTATATAATATAAATATATGTATATATATATATACATAAACTATATATATATGTGTGTGTGTGTGTGTGTGTGTGTGTGTGTGTGTGTGTGTATTAAGCTACAAATGTCATTTAATATCAAATTCACTCTACCTCGGAATTGATATATTTTCATATAATATGTTAACTGAAGGGGAATTTTTTAGTTGATAATAATTTCGTCTCTCGTGGATTCGAACCAGCGCACAGAGGAGAAATCAGGATTTCAGTGACATACACACACACACACATATTCATATATGTACATATATACATATATATATATATATATATATATATATATATATACTAATATATATATATATATATATATATAACCTGATACAGGCATACATCCACACCGTGACATCTATTTCTCATAATTTATTTTTTCCGATTCCTTCATTTACGCATCCAAAGCCACCCCCCCACCCTTTCTCTCTCTCTCTCTCTCTCTCTCTCTCTCTCTCAAAACATCTTTTGGCAAGGACAAAGATTCGAACCCTCCGAATGTAACTGATAAAATTATTTCTAGACGAAAATAACTGTGATATCATAAATAATGCTTTTAGAAAAACATGTTAGATTTAAAATCGTACAGACCGCACATGTTCCCCTACATCACCTTTGTAGTTCCCTAAATGAAAAATGATCCTTTTAGATTAAACGCATCACAAACGCGTAAGGGGTGAAATGTCTATTTTCTATATCCCGCATTGTATCTATTTCTTCCACAGATCTTTTTCTCAAAAAGAAATATCTTCAGATCCGTTTACCTTCTATACTAACACAGGCAGGTTCTAAGAATTCTGTTGTAAGGTTCGACAGAAAAACTGAAAACAAGAAATACTGGAATCCCTTCATTTTTGCCAAGGGACGACAGTAGAATTAAAGTAATATTTTCTCAATACCATTCTTACAAAAGCTTTCGTGCTCTGTGTTTACAAATCCATATCATACCCTCTAATGCCTACTGCAGTAGTGTTTTATGTAGCGCAGTTACTTAACATCAGTCTACTATTGATTTGAAAACTAACGACAACACAGGCTCATGTCCCGAGAATCTTGTATTTCCTATCGTAACAATCACATTTTCCTCAGATACAAATGTGTATGCACATGTGTGTAAGAGGTTTATGAGTACATATAGTACATTGATGTACAAAAACAGCTACATAGAATTCGGCTTTCCAGTGGCCTTCTTAGATCGCAAAAATGAAGGTGATTTCGAGTTCCTTCTTCAAGGTGAAACAGTTTTATAAAGAATTAAGGTAAAATAGTTTTTCTAAAACTATATTGTTTGTGTTACTGTCACAAAGGTGTAGAAAGGCATTAGCAATAATTCTTAGGTTTGTTTTGACAAACCCGCTTCCATAAACATGCCAATAAAAAATAATGAAGATTGAAATATAATTCCATATTTCTAATGCAGGCTCTAAAATATTAATATACACTTAAAAAAAAAACACACAAAAACTGCACGAAAAATTAATCGCCTTTTAAAGAAGAGCATTTTCAATGAACATTTACAGAAAAAGCAGAATTAAAATGGCAGCTGAGCTCACAACAACAGTTAAAAATAGGGGCGTACATCTTTTTTTAACTGAAGCTTAAGGGAAAAGGTTACTTGAAGCTGAAATAGTTTTAAACTTTATCCCAGACAAAGTGAGGCTACAGCTTCGTTGAATTATTTAGGTACATATCAATAATTCATAAATCAGGATTTTTATATATACGTATATACATCACACACACACACACACACACACATATATATATATATATATATATATATATATATATATACTATATATATATATATATATATATATATATATATATATATATATATATAAATGTATATATATATATATAGATAGATATACATATATATACATATATATATATATATATGTATGTATATATATACATATATATGTATATGTATATATATATCTATATATAATATTATATACATCTGTGTGTATGTATGTATGTATTAAACAAGCCTCGTGATTACTACCTAAACGGGATTTCAGTATTTTACTAGTGTTATGATTTATTTTACTTTGCAGAAATATCTGCAAATGCCTTTGGATAAAATAAAATAAAAGAAAAAAAGAAAAGGACATTCCTTAAGTCAAGACTGTTCTGCGGAATGCCCAGGAACCCATCAAAAGATCTCGACAAATGGAGGGCAAGATTGCACCGAGAGATAAGCCAAGATTTGCAGGAAGTTCTCAAACACAGGTCACACAGGTCACCGGAATCCTCTTGAGGGATTTCACATCATCCTTCATGGTTTGTGAAACGGTCAGGTGCTCTGCCGAGGACTGCCGACAGATGACAGCCCTATGTATCATACTATCCCAGAAATACTACCGCGTCCTTCCCTTTGAACTCCTCAAAGGACGCCAAAGATAAATGCAGGAAAGCGGCGTCGTTTAATGCAGTCGCAAGCAATTAATACCGTCTCGGCGAGGCGAACGCCGCTGATGGCTTCTCCGAAAGCTGGCCGTAATTGTTCGGTTGCAAGTCCTGTCTATCGCAGTTACGTCTATCAGCTTTTGAATGCTTAAGGAAACTGGTATAAGTAGATTCACATCAACCGTGCATTTGATGTCTAGCCAGTCCCTTACGACGCTCCTGATTGGTTGCTGATAAGCCAATCACAGGCGTGGAAGCTGTCTCTCGAGAAAGTTCACATGAGTAGGATCTATGTTCCGCCTCTCCTGAGGGATATGTCTTTCAAGAGAGGTGGAACATATATCCTGCCCATGTGATCGAGAGAGACTGAGAGTTTCCAGCCGTGTGATTGGCTTATCAACAGCCAATCAGGAGCGCCGTAAAGGACTGGCCTAGACATCAAATGCACGGTTGATGTGAATCTACTATATATAGTGGACTGTTTAGCATATCGAAGACGTGTTCCTTTCGATTTCAAACGCATTTATATGACAGGAAAATGTTATTACGGAAATTTATTGTTTCATCGCTATTAAGCTCTGTATATGTGATCAAATATGAATCCCAGTTATGAAAGTGGATGAACAACAACAACAAAAAAAGAGAAACGGGTTGGGGGAGGGGGGTTGCTAGAATTCCACATTTAATACTGACGTTCAACATTAGTTTGATCATTCTGAAAGGATGGCTCCATGTGCTTTGAGGATAATTAGTCGGTGAAAAATATTGATGAGAGAGAGAGAGAGAGAGAGAGAGAGAGAGAGAGAGAGAGACCAATATGGAAGATAATGTTGAATGGATGGACTGGAAGAGCTATTGGTAAGGAAGAGAATTAATATCCTGCAAAGTCGGAATCATAATTAGAATTTTATGTTGAATTGAATGCAACCTTTACGTGCTGCTGAAGCCCAGTCTGTTCATTGCATAAACGGCTAATGGTGTGTTAGTTTTCTTCGTACGAGGTTTATCCATTCGGCAGTCGTGGCACTAGATCTTGGTACGTGCTGTCTTTATGTTGTATTTTCTCCTCGGGAAGCATGGCTGCTTGGTAAACGTTGTGTCTTCTGTATACTACATATATATATATATATATATATATATATATATATATATATATATATATATATATGTGTGTGTGTGTGTGTGTGTGTGTGTGTGTGTGTGTAATATATATATATATATAGTATATATATATATATATATATATATATATATATATATAGATATATATATCTATATATATATATATATTATATTATATATATATACATAATAATATATATATTATATACATGCATACATATATATATATATATATACATACATATATATATATACATTCATATATAATATATAATATATATATATATATATATATATATATATATATATATATATAGATATATATATATATATAAAATCAACACACAGTCACGTTTGGAACAGAAATAAATTTCTGACTCACATCAGGATCGAACCCAGGTCTCAATTGATTAAAAGACGAGGACCGTTGGCAACCAGGCCACACAAGTCATAAAACAAGCTGTATATACATAACATACATATATAATATACATATATATATATATATATATATATATACTATATATAATATTATATATATAGATATACTATATATATATATATATATAATATATAGATTATATATAAATTGTGTGTGTATTAGTGTGTAAGTGGCAAAGTCGTAACAATTACATATGCTTATATATATATATATATATATAGAATATTATATATATATATTATAGATATACATATATATATATATATATATATATATATATATCATTAACAGTTGTGTGCATGCTGCTGCATTATTTACAACATTTCCATCACAAAATCGCATGATTAAAAAGAAAACGAGGTATAGTTTTTTTTCTCTCTGTCTCACAACAAAAGTAAGTGAAGGCTTCATCCCAGGGAGGAGAATGATAATGGGATTCCGTCGTGCGAGGATTAACTTTGCCATGCTTGCAAGAAAGGAGAAGACTCGCTTTCAAGAAGTTTAATTGATCGAAGTATTTTTACCTAAAACATTGTTAATGGAATATTGGATTTTTCGTATCTTTTGAAGGCGTTTTGAATTGCATCTATGTCACACAATATTTGGCGTTTAACCTATCAGCAATTACCACAGAAATTGTAAGGATGTCTTTGTCGACGGTTCTTTGAATTTAGCCACAGTGGAATCTCGCAAACGTCCATTTCATTCATCCCTTTTGTTTTTTTTATTTTCATTTAATTTTTTAAGCATCAACGAAGACTAAACATACAGCATCTTTATTCGTCTACTGACGAAAGAAGAAGAAAAACTGTATATAAATAATTACTAACTCTTGCTCTTTGAGGGCATTAGCCCTTACTCTTGAGCTAACAAAACCTGGCAGTATTGCTGTCATATTATCATTAACGAGGCCTCTTTTGATGTGAAACTTCCCAAGTAACTGATTCCTATTAAAAGGGATCTGGTCCTAATTCGCCATATCTTGTAGCTCCTTGAAGCCGACCAGTTGTAAAGAGCTTAGCGGGCTTCAAGCTGATTATGCCTAGTGATTAGGCTGGTTAGCTGGTTCAGTTTAAGTAGGCTTGATGCCACAGGCACTAAACATAGAGCGGTCTGTATTAAGTGGAGGGTATTGTTTGTTTGTTTGTATGGTGCTTTTACGTTTAATGGAAACAGTGGTTATTCAGCAACGGGACCAACGGCTTTACGTGACTTCCGAACCACGTCGAGAGTGAACTTCTATCACCAGAAATACACATCTCTCACTCCTCATGGAATATGCCAGAATCGAAACCCGCGACAACCGAGGTGGAACGCAAACACCATATCAACCACGCCACTGAGGCGCTTAAGTGTAGGGTATTGAAGCGTTAAAGCAGTTTGTGGTGGCATCTGGGCACTGTCCAAAACCAAGACCCTTTAAGTGGAGGTATTGAACGTTAAAGCAGCTGGTGGCATGGGCACTGTCCAAACCAAGAGCCCTTTAAGTGTAGGGTATTGAAGCGTTAAAGCAGTTTGTGGTGGCATCTGGGCACTGTCCAAAACCAAGAGCCTAATGTTTTCAGTCTTTTCCAGGAGTGCCGCAGCAGCACAAAACAAGTAAAAAATGCACCGAGGTTTCTTCGGCGCAATCGCGTTTTCTGTACAGCCGATACAGCGTATAAGCAAGGCCACTGACGACAGATCTATCTTCCGGTGGTGGTCTAGGTATAATGCTGTATTGTATGAGCCGCGGCCCATGAAACTTTAAACACAGCCTGGTGGTGGCCTAACTCATATCGTTGCCAGAGGCAAGATTATAGCTAACTTTAATCTTAAATAAAATAAAACTACTGAGGTTAAATGAGGGCTGTCTTATGGCTGCAAGGTATGTTAATGATTGGAGGTGGATGATAACAATAAACCATTATGCGGACAGAAAGACAAAGTCGGCACGATATTTTTTCTTTATAGAAAACTAAAACGGGTGTTTAAATCTAGCGGCAATTCACGACAGTTCAAAGAGTTTATAAGGATAAAAAAAGCTATAGGGTTTTTCGCTTCACCATTCATTAAACCCATCTTAAACACTGAAGAAGACATGGGGTGACACATACGTAACTACCCAAACGGAATAGAACATACGTATACATATAGAAAACTAGACCATAGTATGAAACAACCGGAAACAACATTGATATGCAAACACCGCTGAAATGAGCAATAATAACCAATCAAACCAGATGCGCATACGTAATGAAAACGGCTCTTGACAACCGGACGGAAAACGAATCAAACGTGTCTGACATATAGAGCTTATATACGGACCACCTGAACGAACGCACGAAGTGAAGTCCTACAAATGATGGCCCGAGTTTGATCTCGTAGCAAATCATCCCTTAATGAAGTGAAGGAGTCCACTTGGGGGACGAAATGAAATGAAATCCCATCCACCCTCCCCCACCTCATTCACCCACACCCCTCTCCCGACAGAGCTCTTCAAAACCGGAGCCTTCCGGAGGACGACCGTCGAGTCTTCGTGGCTAATTCCAATTACCCTGGGAATGAACCGAACGTCGCCTCACGGAATTAACCGCGCGTCCGGTGAAAGAAAATAAGAAGCGTGATTAGCCTCGACTTCCCGTCCAAATATTAATCGCGGAAATACATATAGAGAGAGAGAGAGAGCTCACGAGATCCTCTGATGTTGGAATAATCCGGCTATTGGGAAATGGCTTCGACGTTGATCATCGCTGGGAAATGTTTAAGTAGGAAAGTAAAGGGAAAGATGGAAAATTCTATTTGATATCACAGAAGTAAATGTATTATTGATCCATTTTGATTGTTGTTTACTATTTGACAATCCGTTTCATATTCCTGTTCAGCAGTTTCGCTCGTTAAAACTGGGAAGAAATGGCCATTTTGAATTTCATACAATATCACTACTGCGCAAAGAATCATCCACATGTATACTGTTTTTAGAACAAGCCATCGCTCATAAGAATGTCCACACGACTATATATACTATATATACATATATATATATATATATACATATATATATATATATATATCATATAATATATATATATATATATATATATATATATATATATATATATATATAAAACTAGCTTCTCCAAGTACAGAAAATAAATTCCAACAGAAAATTTGTCATTCTCAACAGCCGGAGTATGAAATGTAATATATCAATGAAATGGTAAGTTTCTTGAGCATTATGAAGAGGAAACTAGTATTCCATAAACGTAGTGTGCACGCGTTGTCACTGAGTAAATATATATTGAGGGTTCATGTATGAGAGACGGGCTATGTCCTTACTTCACTCAGAAACGACGAATTCCTACATGAATAACTCCTGTGATTTCTTACCGCCACAGAATCACAATATAGGGGGTTATCATTTTATCATATAATTGTGGAATGATGATGATACACCTTCGTCAATCGTTGCTATAGTAGATTCACATCAACCGTGCATTTGATGTCTAGGCCAGTCCCTTACGACGCTCCTGATTGGCTGTTGATAAGCCAGTCACAGGGCTGGAAACTCTCAGTCTCTCGAGAGAGTTAACATAGGCAGGATGAATGCTCCACCTCTCCTGAGGGATACTTTAGAAAGACGTATCCCTCAGGAGAGGTGGAATATACATCCTGCCAATGTGAACTCTCAAGAAAGACTGAGAGTTTTCATCCCTGTGATTGGCTTATCAACTGCCAATCAGGGCCGTCGTAAGGGACTGGCCTAGACATCAGATGCACGGTTGATGTGAATCTACTATAGTGTGGGATACAGCTAGAGGTATCGCCATTTAAATCAGTTCATCGCTGCAATACACAAAATGGCAATCAATACCAAATCTAGCAACTGTATTACGTCGAAAATAATAAAACGTACATTTTTCGTTATATTGCCATTTTTTTCTATCAATCTTCTATTCTCCTTTACAGCTTTTCGCCAAATGAAAAACAATTTCGCTTTTGCAATCCCTCTTCCGTGAGAATAAAATTCAATCCTCTCTCTCTCTCTCTCTCTCTCTCTCTCTCTCTCTCTTACCTCTACCTCTATCATTCTCGTATACAACTTTACAGTAACTGTGCCAAAAAAAGTAAAAAAAAAAAACATTTTAACCCCACTGGCTATGTTTTCAAGAAAGGGTTTTTTTATATATTTTTTTTTTGTTTTTTTTTTTTACTTTTTACTTTTCATTCATCCACACAAGGAGAAAATATAGCTGCACTCTGAATAACAGCTGAGATTGATTACTTGCTTCCTCTAACTTAACAGTTTCTGGGAAGCCATCGATAAAGGGGGTCTCTTTCAGCGTTTGACAGCAGCAGCAGCGCCTTAAAAAATATAAATAAATAAAAATAAAAAACTTCAAGAGGAGAAAGGAGACAGGGAAATAAATATTACCTGTACATTCTTATTCCATTTTGAGGGCGAGATCTTTGTGTTTGTGGATAAAGCGAGCGCGTAAATGCTAATGTTCAAAATAGTATTTGCATCCTAAGTATGTGTTACAAATACATGGTCTTGACCTGCCACCTCGGTGGTCGCGAGTTCGATTCTCGGGAATTCCACTGAGGGGGAGATGTGTATTTCTAGTGATAGACGTTCACTCTCGACGTGGTTCGGAAGTCACGTAAAGCCGTTGGTCCCGTTGCTGAATAACTACTGGTTCCATGCAACGTAAAAACACCATACAAACAAAGTCAAAGATCACTGCTGAAAAAAGATTTGGTTTATCTATATTTGATTAATCTGCCTATCATCTTTTTATTAACGTTTTTTTTTAGTTATCTATTTACTTATACATTTGTCTATCTGCATATCATCACTGTTTATTTGGTTCTTAAATAAACATTTGACCGATTTATTCACTTCATGCTAAGATGTTGTGGGCAAAATACAAAGCAACCTTTGGGTAATATCAAAAAAAATATTAATGAAACAGTAAATATCGTTGTGTATTTCGAACACGTAAGAAAATCTGTATACAACTTCGACAAGTTTATTCCTATCGTGAATATGCTCATACCAAAAATCTGGTCAAATAAATTTTACGTGATTAAAAAAAATAAATAAAAACTTCAACAATTCAGGCCGAAAGGAAGAACAAAAATCAAAGCTCAAAACCTGTTGTGTCCCAGGATACTCGGAGCAGCTATTCCGCTGAAGAGTATTTTTGGAAATCTCCCCTCGGGCCTTCCAGTTACCCAAGACTGAAGAAAAGGTATAAACCCCTGGAATATTTTCCATTCTACTTTCCGGGATTAAATATAAAATCTACATTTTTTACTGCATTTCTCTTACAGTTTTTTTCCCGTTCATGTTAAGATTTGTAAACAAATAAAGGCGACGTTGTATCTCGACCCCGGTATCTATTTTCATATATTTTTTTTCTGTTTTAATTACGCTTTTTTTTGGTCTCTCCTCGTCGTTTGTCTGTGTTTTTCTGTAATTGATATTTTAAATTTCAGGCTTCTGCTTACTTTGCTTTGGAATATATATATATATATATATATATATATATATATATATATATATAGATATTATATATATATATATATATATATATATATATATATATATATGTACAAATACATATGCCTAGCCTATACATATATATTAATATAAAGAGAGAGAGAGAGAGAGAGAGAGAGAGAGAGAGAGAGAGAGAGAGAGAGAGAGAGAGATGTATCGTAAATGTATATGTAAATGAATATGTTTATGTATATTTATACACATATACATATATATATGTATATATATATATATGTATGTATATACATATATATATATAAATATATGTATGTATGTATGTATGTATATGTATGTATGTATGTATGTATGTATGTAACTAAGTAAATAAAAAGGATGATGCAAGGTTTCCTGCATTTTCATTATCGCACAATTTAAAAAGAAAACGAAATATATATAAACCAGCGAAAGTGGAGTTTTCCCAGACAGTCTCCTTTCTCTCTCCCTTTTGGATCTTCCATTTATTCTGTTTCCTTTGTTCTCCTTTCTTCTGATACTTTCCTTTGTCTGATTCAGCTCAAAGCGAAAGGAAGCTTCTCTCTGTACGTGTCGCTGGAAGGCCACTTGAATCCAGACCATAAGTGTTAAAGGAGATGCTGAACATCAACTTTATCGTCTTTTTAATTATTTTTACACATCCAGAGGTCCACATAAGCACTCCTCCTGCCTTTCACGACCCCACAGTCTCGCTAAACTTACGGGAGGCTTTAGGGAAAGGCCAAAGTGATCCAACCAAAGTATTATCTTTGTCATTTCGCAGAATTTTGTTGCGTTTGAACACATTAATATATTTTCCACGGTTGGTAGAAAAAGAAAAGAAAAATAAATGTTTCTATATTTTGATTAATAATCGAAAATAAATTAATATACTGGTTTATTTAAAATTTATATGAATTTTAGTAAACAAGTATAGTTATACATTTAGTTTTCCCACTGTCTTATGTGGAAAACATAGACTAACCCTTGTCTGCAATGTTCACATCAACCGTGCATTTGATGTTTAGGCCAGTCCTTTACCACGCTCCTGATTGGCTGTTGATAAGCCAATCACACGGCTGGAAACTCTCAGTCTCTACTGACAGTTTCCAGCCCTGTGACTGGCTTATCAAGAGCCAATCAGGAGCGTCGTAAGAGACTGGCCTAGACGTCAAATGCACGGTTGATGTGAATGTACTATAGTGAACATACAGTGCATTTGCCTTCTTTTACCAGAGCGAACCATATACCGAATCTTTTGTTCTTCTCAAAGCTGCGGGTCATTTATCTTTTTGGGAACTTATTAGCAGTAATTACGTAAGATTTGTCTGCCACAGTCTCTTTTTCACGGGGGATTTATTCCCATCTGCATAATGTTTCATCCTGCAGGGAAGATCACACACGTTTCCTCCTTTTTTTCGTTGCGAAGTGGAAATTTTCTTTATCAAATGGATACGCAGAACTAAACACTTTCCAAGGGATACGTAGGACGAAGAGTTTTTCTGTGAAAATGTATAAAAAAAATGTTGCGAAGATGTAGAACAAAAGAATTTGTGAGGATGTAGAAAAAAATTTTGTGAAATTGTAGAAAATAATTTTTTTTAGGAAAAGCATTATATAATCAATCCTCTTTAAAATTTACAGCAATGCAAAGTCGTCGGGAAATTCGAAATAACGTCTTTGGGTACGTTCTAACTTCGATCCCTAATCTTTTGTTAAATTTATTTTATTCAGAAGACGTCCGCTGCTGTAGTAGGCGAAAAGCTCCCTTAATTAATGTGCAAATATTGCAGTTTTTCTGACTACTAGCTTTATTACAAATATTTTAGACATCTATCATAAAACGGCGATTATTTTTACATGAAGTGCCATTCAGTTGCATTCCGCGCATAAGAAAATGAAATTTGTAAATAATTAAAAAATGCTAATCAGTTTCGTCCGTCAATAGCCTTCTTGGAGCGTATAATAAATGCTTTCTCCCTAATTTATGCTCCAAGAAGAGGTCCATTGGCGGACGAAATTGTCGAGCATTTTCAAACCATTTAATCTTCCTATGTGGGATGAATTGATATATCTTCTTGTCCAAGAAGATTACCAGTTATCATTCAGGGCCGTATGACGGAAATCAGCACATCTTCATGCCATGATGTTTATACCTTGGCATAATGTCAAGTAAGTTTCTCTGGCCGCCTAATTGCGTGAATAATGAAATCCATCGTAATTCTGGGCTTCGTCATCCTTCATTCCCGAAATAATATATCTATTACCCAAACAGACTGACTTCATTCCTTGTCATTCCCACTTCATACATGTTGCATAAATAAATAGAAACGCTCGATGTCCCCTCCTTATAATTATGTCTGACTTGCTTCATTGTATTATCCAGGAAGCCCCTATTTGTTCCAGTACTTCTGAGCTGCTAAATAACTAAATCTATCTATATTTCATTTAAGAGTCATTAAGATTTTACATATTAACTGCAGGGACGAAGCAGTAGCCGTTCTTTCAGTATTCAAATTAAATCTTACACAAAAGATGAAGGTGTTGTATTAGCCTGCTTAACTCAGTTGCCAAGATATTTTTAAAATTTTTCCTTTAAAAAAACGCATACAGCATGATTCCCACGCTTACGAAATTAAATCCCAAAGGTAAAAAAAAAAGTAAAAAACATGCCGAAGTTTCCACGGCGCAATCGAGATTTTTGTACAGCGTATAATCGATGCCGCCGAAAAAGATCCACCTGTCCTATAGCGCTGCCAGACGCACGATCATGGCTGACTTTAACCTTACATAAAACAAAAACTACCGGTTAGAGGGCTGCAATATGGTATGTTTGATGATTAAAGGATGGATGATCAACATATCAATTTGCAGACGTCCAACCTTAGTAGTTTTTAAGATCTTATTGCAGATATAAAAAGTGCGGACGGACAGACAAAGCCATCTCAAAAATTTTCTTTTACAGAAAAGTAAATGTTGATTTGGCGAAATAGCCTAATAAAAGCCCCAAAACCTTCGCTTAACTAAGATTTACGATTCCTAAAGAGAAAAGGGTGCTTTAAGTTCACTTAATGCCCAAATGTCATTACCTTCATTTCGTGCCTTATCTCAATAAATGAAAATCGTTTATGGGACTCCAGTGTGTGAACTTGAAGAGTAGCAGTTACAAAGGATAATTTACTATTATGACTATGAGAGAGTTAATGCTACTCTGACACTGTAAGTTAATGATAAATATCTGTGAGAAATATCGAGAAATACCGAGAAATATCGAGAAAATGAACAGAACCATTTGATGGGAGATTTTTTTTTTTTTTTTTTTTTTTTGCGGATGCGTGTGTTTTCGTGTATTTGAGAGAGAGAGAGAGAGAGAGAGAGAGAGAGAGAGAGAGAGAGAGAGAGAGACTCTAGGCTGTCAAGAGGAAAAATGTTGGGGATTCTGATCTGATCACTCCATCCTTTAGACAAATGAAGTGTCTTCGACGCGCCCATATCCGTCAATGATTTGGAAGCAATTCCTCGCGCCATATTCAATTTGCATACGAACCGCCGCGTCGAAATCAACTCTCGCGCCGAAAATCCCGGGCTGGGGCCAGCGCGGTAACGCTCGACGTAGAAGTAAATGCGAAACATTAACATTTAAAATGTTGTTTCATTTCTCGAGTTAATCCGGGCTCTCGCAGAGAGGATCAAGGCTACAACGGTTTTGAACGTGAAACGGCAAACGAGCGATCGAGGTGAAAATATAAAGAATTGGTCAAAGTCCTTTGAATGAAAAGCCTTCCGCTTTTTTTCTCTCTCTCTTTTCTCTCCCCCCCCCCCCCCCCTTTTTTTTTTTTTTTTTTTTTTTACCGCCACGGTTGGGAAATGTTAGGTCACCGTCATTCCTCGTGATGTCTCGAATTCTGCTGATTTATGTGGGCAGTGAAGGGGATTTTTCGTGGAAGTTGAAAGCGGTATTGAACATAAAGCCCTTTTTCTGTAAAAAATAAATTTGATTTATATTATATCAATATTACAACCTGTCTCGGTACAATTTTTTTTATTTATATTTTATCAATATTGCAGCCTGTTTCTGCAAACAGTCTTGATTTCGATTTTTATCAAGATTGCAGCCTGTTTCTGTACAGATTGATTTGAGTTTTATTTGATCAGTATTGCAGCCTGTTTCTGTACAAATTTCTTGATTTAGATTTTATCAACATTACAGCCTGTTTCTGTACAGATTGACTTGATTTGGACTTCATTAACATTACAGCCTGTTTCTGTACAAACTGATTTGATTTTGGTCTCATCGTCGTTATGAATAATAAAGTATACAACATACATACATACATACATACGACATACATAGATACATACATATCATCTCCAGGGAGAGTGAGAAAAAAAATTGCTTTAACGCTTAGTCATCATGAATTGCTGCGGCCGTTGTAGATCTTCAACTACGTAGCACATTTACCATGTATTATTCTGGAAGTAGTAACTTAGGCTTCTTTTTTCATTTTTTTTTTTTTTTTTCAGTCTGAACATTCAGTTATAAAACCTCCTGTCCCATAAGCGTTTGAAGCAGATTGACTTGATCGAGTTCATCAGTCCAACTGAATTATAACTTGATCATTTGTCTCTACGAAATTTATGAAGTCATGACATTGGCTGTTTTCTGCTTTGCTTCGGGACCTAAAGTTCCAAATTAGTCTATCAGAACGTTGTGACAGAAATAATATAGGTGAAAAAGCCGTCCACCCGAATAAGGAAAAGACAACGGAAGGGAGAAAGGAAACCTGTCATAATTAAGTAATTTCTTCTCATTTCTCTATTACCTCTGTACCGAGGACAAAGGAAATGAGGAGGAGATTATAAAGAAGATTGTGACGGGAAAATGTTTTCAAATACTTGTCGCAAAATTGGCAACGACATCTTCGGGAAACAAAAACGAAATGAAGAATTAAAACATTGAGGGCCAAAGTTCTTACATAAAAGTGACAGTGATAATTGAAAGGATTGTCAGCCTGGAAA
>NC_061093.1:32203595-32213595 GCF_015104395.2 Macrobrachium nipponense
TCTTGTTTACTTTGGGTCTGAGCCAGTGTCATAGTGACTCTAAATTAAAAAGAAGTATAAAATGCGCCTAAGTTTCTTCCGTGCAACTTCGGCGTCATCGATTTTTCTGTACAGCGTATAATGCTGTACGAAACTCTCAGCCACGGCCCATGAAACTATCAGCAGTGGCCCATGAAACTTTCAGCCACGGCCCGATGATGGGCTGCGTTGTTGGCACCTATAGCGGCGCCAGACGCAAGTTCGTGACTAAATTTAACCTTAAATGAAATAAAAACTACTGAGGCTAGAGGGCTGCAATTTGGTATGTTTTCGAGATCCGCGGGCGGTCAGAAAACGTGCGGGACGGACAAGTATTCTTTTACAGAAAACTAATAATACATGAGAAAATGAGCGAAACTGCCTTAGGAAAACATCCCCTTTATTTTATTTTATTGTTTACGTCGGGCTTGCGCTCGTGAAAGGCATCATGTTGCAAATTTGGCTGATTTTTTCTCTCTTTAAAAAAAAAAACCCTCTCCCTTTAGATACGACACGATACGATTCGTACATCCTTATCCAGTGGTTCCACGACACACACACTCACACACACACACACACACACACACACACACACAGAGAGAGAGAGAGAGAGAGAGAGAGACCCTCGTTTGCTTGAATTAACAAATGGCTTGAATAAGAGAAACGCGCCTGAGCCGGATTTACGTTACTGATGGAAGAAAGAGAGAGAGAGAGAGAGAGAGAGAGAGAGAGAGAGAGAGAGGGTAAGGCGATGGTTATTCCCTGCTAATACTTACTTAAAATAAAATAAAAAACACCTGATATCTTGCAAAACGCACGATTAAGGCTAACTTGAACCTTTAACAGAATAAAACATCACTGGGACTAGAAAGCTGCGATTTGTTATGTTTGATAACTGGAGGGTTGATGATCAACATACCAATTTGCAGCCCTCTAGCCTCAGTAGTTCTCAAGATCTGAGGGCGGACAGTAAAAATGCGGATGGACATACAAAGCCGTCTCAACAAATTTTCTTTTACAGAAAACTAAAAATTCATTATTTATACTCGAATGAAATTTTTTCTCATACATTTTTTTTTAATTAAGGCAACACTGACTCTACGTATTCTCCCGAGGGCAGAAGAAACATCATCCTCGTTACTTTAAGCCTAAAGACTTTTTACTCGATATCCTTCACTTGTTTTCCTTTCGGCTGACTCGGCTTTTTGTTTTCAGTCGTGGACGCAGAAAATGTTGGTTGTTTGGTGTTCATGTTTTTCACTCTTGTGTATATTGGGGGATAGTTTTTTTAAAACATAATCTCGTAGACAGATCAATCTACAGTGGATTGTTAAGCTACGTTGTCTGTTATAGTTATGACTGATTACTTAACTTTATACACATATATATATATATATACTATATATTATTATATATATATATATATATATATATTATATATATATATAATATATATCGAGCTACAAAAGTCCAAATGTCCTTTAATATCTAATTCGCTCTACCTCGGGATTAATATTTTTTCCTATATGCTTAACCGAAGGGAATATTTTCTCGATAATAGACTTGCCTGGACCCGGGCGCGGACCCATGGAGCCTTTCAAATCCAGGAACGTCAGTGAAGCTTTTACCTACTACACCACCGAAGAGTAAAAGTTTCACTGACGTTCCTTGATTTGAAAGGCTCCATGGGTTCGCGCCCGGGTCCAGGCAAGTCTATTATCGAGAAAAATTCCCCTTTGGTTAAGCTTATATGAAAATATATAATTCCGAGTAGAGCGAATTAGATATTAAAGGACATTGTAGCTCGATATATGTGTATGAATCACGGAATTGTGATATGACTTATATAATATATATGTATATATATTCATACTATGTGTGTGTATACGTAGATATGTATATAAATATAAATATATATATATATATATATATATATATATATATGTGTGTGTGTGTGTGTGTGTGTGTGTGTGTGTGTGTGTGTGTGTGTGCTCTTAGTCGATATTTCTTTACATACTATTATCATCATTTCCAAATAAATGGGCACGCGACACAGTTTCAATTTTCAGAAATGACTCTGCTTTAAACTTTTCCTATTTTTATCTACTTCAGTTTTCCTTTTTTTTTTTTTCAAAGATCTAACGTGGCTGACGTGAATTAAATTGGCCGAAGAAATGAAGGTCATCTAGATTTGTATAGAGACATCGTTACTTAAAATTTAACAGAGTATAAATAAATGGCGGAACAAAGTTCTGACTTTTCAAAGGATCGTCCGAAAGAGCTGATAATAATGTTACCATAGTTATTTGGAGCGTTCCGTGAAAACCACAAGCGGATTTCTGCCTCAGTCCCGATAAAACCTTTTCCCTGTCAGCGAATTTCCCGTTAATACAATGATAAACAAAGAACTTTTATTTACGGACATGCATAACACAACTTTCATACTTCATATCAGCTAATTACTTTAAGGAAAAAGAAAAAGGTAATTCTAAAGAATAGTTCCGCAAGGACTGCAAGGAACGTAACCGCGAATACGACATCCACTATTTCGCCGTGTTTAGTACTGGCCCCTGGGGGTTAATTACAGTCGTCCGAATAAATATTACTTAAAATTCTTGCTCAGCAGGTAAAACTGCATAGAAAAACCACAACTGCCATAGTCTAGGCCACCGCGGAATAGTAGTATAGATCTACCAAGAAAAAAAAAAAATAAGAACCGATTATGGCGTTCAATCTAGAAATTGCTTCAGAAAAAAAACTTATACAAGGTTATGTACGCTCAAAACACTCAGCTCTACATGAATATCGACATGTAGGCGCTGTCATTAATCAAATGAAACAGGTTTTTCTGCTCCAAACTCATTCTAAAATACAAAAGTTCATTTAACGAGTTAATACTAAATAGGTGACTTTCCAAGGAAGCTTTAAAACATTTGGAAATTTTTTCCATATAAGGTTGCTATTGTCCTAGCACTCGCTTGCACATCATTAACTGACTTAAGGGCAGTTCTTTAAGTAAGAGCCCGTGCTCGCTTCAAGACAGCTTCATTAGAAGTAACACTGTCCATAAATGGGCCGGAATGATAAAAAAAAAAAATAAGTAATAAAAATTCATAAATACTCAAAGGCAGACCGTTGGGAAGTATCCCGTTGATACATGTGAGGAAAAGCTATTTAGTAGTACGGGAGGCTGGTCCCTATTTCCCATAGGAAAAGGTATTTCATCAAGTCATATACTTTCTCCTGGTGTGGCTTTGGGTTTTCATGACTTTTGTGTTACGCTTCCACAAGAGGAAAGTTATATCATCTAACTTAATGAAGAATAACACTGGGATCTTCTGCGAGGTTTTACGGAATTTTTCTGAGTTAAGCGTTGGATTAACTGCCGCATCAGTCATTTGCAATGTGAAATTTCTAAGAGACACTGGATTATCGCTTGTATGGGCTGAGAAAATATTCCTGACAGAATTTTCCAAAGTCTAAACAAGTGAGGTATATTTTTTGAAAGTATGACCTGCCTTAGATTCTCTCATTTCATTCACATTGATCTCGGCAAAATTCAGCATTTCTGGAGATGCAATTAAAGAATTATAAGGATCCGGAAACATATAATTACAACCAACACTGAGTTTCTTAACTCTTGTAGATTAGCATTTACATTTTCGAAACTATAGACTGGATTGTCATTTATCCGTAGGTGATAAAATAAAATTGACGAATACGAGCTACTGTTTAGAAGTGCGTTACTTTGCTAGCAGGTGAGTGCACTTTTTAAGTAATCTAATATAACATTTAAATTAATTAATCTATGTACGTATGCATGTCTTTGTTTACCTGTTTTTCAGAGAATTCATTTCAGAAAATGTTCCTACCTGGTTGACGAACAGAAGATTGAACAGAACATGCAACTTTTATTCCTGAGAGAACAGACATACTGGCTTATTTTTCTGTAACCTTTAGGAATTCCATAACACAAAGCAGTGACTTAATAGGCAAAAAGAATGATTCACTTTTTATCTCTCTTCGTGTAAAAGTGTTTCTCTAGTAACATTCATCATTCAAATGGAATTTTTTAAAGCGTCAACACTGATGTACTTTTAAAAAGATTGCAATGAAATCTCTTTCATTGCTTTTCGTATCTCCATGCACAATTATACCCGTATTAACAGAGATGGCATTTTATTCAAAAGATTAAAATCTGGGCTTAAACTGATGCACGCAACATTTAATTGGCAATTAGCTAACCCGACTGACAACGTTAAAATGAAAAACATTCCCCATCCCTCCCCCGGCATAAACAACAGTCGTAAACCGAGCAATGAAATTGTGCCGTCTGCCGGGAATACATAGACAGAAATCTATGCAGAGTCATTTATTCCGGTTATTTTCCCGACGGCGTGATGAGGAATGCTGAAATGTGGGACGAATTACATTATCTCGGCTTAGCCACGCTCATGATTAAGCTACAAGGAATTTTTTAACCACAGCAAGCTGGGATAATTGTGATGTCATACTCCGTTGTACAAGACCAAATACGTCGCAAGCATTTTTACGAGACCAAATACGTCACAGGAATTTTTACGAGACCAAATACGTCACAGGAATTTTTACGAGACCAAATACGTCACAGGAATTTTTACGAGACCAAATACGTCACAAGAATTTTTACGAGACAAAATACGTCACAAGAATACGTTCCAGGAATATTTATAAACAAAATACGTCACAAGAATTCTTACGAGACAAATTAGTCACAGGACCTTTCGAGACAGCCACAAAGAAGTCTTACGAGACGAAATACATCAGGATTTTGACAAGCAATACGTTAAACTCAGAACGAAAATACGTCACAAGAATTTTTACGAGACAAAATTAAAATCGCACAAGATTTTAAGAGACAAAAATACATCACGGGAATTTTGTACATACAAATACGACACTGGATTTTGACAGACAAAATACGCTACAGGAATTTTTACAGACAACGTAAGTCACAAGAATCTTTAAGAGACAAAGTACGTCACAAACATTTTTACAAGACCAAATTCTATTCAGTGGGTCAAGTCTCGGATTTGACATTCGGGTAAATAATCACAACCTTTTAGATGAACAAAAGGTCTTCGAATGAGATCCGTCTGACAGACTGACATATGAAATTCAGGCTGCCAAGCCATTCAACGCTTGAAACAGAGAAGAAGGAATTGAAGTGGTTGGACAGCATAAAAAAGAGATCTAGAAAAAACAGGAGATGAGGTACAAGGATCTGAAGGTGGAACTTGGAGAAAACCTACATCTGCAACGTCAGATGCAACGCTCATCAAGGTTACCCTTACCAAGACAGAAAGAAATGGCAAAGTGATTGAGAGAGGAAAAATCCTTAGTATCCATCATTTACTAATCACTTTGGAGAACTACTTAAAAAATTCTGCTAAGACCAGAACTGATACATTGATTTTATTTTGCTAGACTGTGAGGTAAGGATTTCATTTACATAGAAGAGAAGTGTTAACCATCATTCGTCTAGAACCTTCTATTTAAGAGAACCAGAAACGTTTGTGATCCATTATTAGTCTAGAGAAGCCTTCCAAGGTTTCAGAAGTTAAAATTAATTCAGAAACTCCTGAAAGAGGAAAGGCGACAGAACTGCAGTCTAATCATCATAGATGAATGAGTGTCATCCAGTTCGCTTTCCTTCTCAAAAAAAAAGAGGGGGGGTATGGAAGTGGGTGTTTTTATCTCAAAGATCATGTTCTCCAAGATCTTGCCAAAATATCATAAATAAATAACATAAAAAAAACTAATGCACATATAAACAATAGCATAAACAAATGCAAATTATTTGTTGCTAAGGTATGAGAACAATTCAAGATTTTTTCAGATTTAGAAGGATGTGACCTAACAAATATTGTTGCAAATAAAAGAAAGCAGAATTATTCAGTGTTACGGTTAAGTGTTGCCGTTACCAGTAAACCTTCGAGACCCAAATAACTTATATAGACCCGAGCAGAGATTGTACTTTCAACAGACACTTGTTGATCAGCGTTGCGGGTAAGTAAACAAGATCAAAGATGATCTAGGATACTTTTTCCATATTTCAAAAATCGATGCATTTACTTTTCAATAATAGCTTGAACGTTAATGCAGATATGGTTGGACCCATACAAACCAAATATCACACGAGCTGAACTAAAAGGAAAGCACCCTGTACAAGATGGATCCGATTATAATAATGATATATAATACCCTTCTTAAACAGTTATGACGAATGCAAAACCAGAAAGATTCTGATTTAATGAATGACAGAGGAGGCCCTTCAAACGCATCACCATTACCATGAAAAGAGACTTACACGAACTCGTAAACAACATTTAGTGGCTTAAGACTTGCCGGTCGGGTTTAACATCAGCTGTACCGAAAATCTTACTCTTGAGCGCTACTATCAAGATTGAAAAGTGTCGTTACCTACGTACCGGATTAAACAACAAACAAAGGAATGATCTGAACCATATTTTTCTTTTATTTCATCATCTGATTAATAATGTTTCCCCTTAAGACATTTGCAAAGCCTCTTTCGAGTCATTCTATGGTGATTAAATGGGTGTAAAAGGAATTACGGCATCGTTCGTATAATAATATATCATAAAGGCGAACTTATTGTATCAAAAAGAGGACTCCTACAGGTTAACCTCAAGGTTCTTAGCTCATTTTTACAATTGTACAACGTAGTAAGCCAGTTACAGAGAAACTATTAAAATAAATACATATACTTACGGAAGGATTGTGCACACATACCTTGCAATAACTAAGAACTTTAGAGGCACCATAATTACCTTTAGTTACTTTTCGATTTTTTTATATTCATGACTTTACTGCTAAAGGAATCAATTCCATCAGATCTGTATACATATACGTCGTCATTAGAGCACTTGTCTTGTTGTACATATCATATCATCTTCCTATGAGCACTTTTCTAAACTGTCCTTGAACAGTTCCCAAAAACACCACAAAAATATGCAACTAAAAAAAACAACAAATGAACATTCTCCTATGTAATCAGTAACACAATGTCCATTCAGTCTATGCATTGAACTTTTCAAAAAGTTAGTCATATGTAAAGCAGTCTACGATCTCCTGCTGAGAAGAAATTTGTAAAACATTTACTGAGCAACTTGTGCTAGCATTCAGAGAACAGACATCGCTCTGTACAGATTCCAAGAGGTTACAACCCAGTCATGGACACTGATGTAAGCACACTAAAAGGAAATAACATGCCAAAATGATTGCAGAATAAAGCTTCAGATTGTCAGAGAACAAGTAAACCCCAAAAACGATATGTAAAGATGCCTCTGCAAGATTTTTCTCAAAACGCATAACAGAAATGAATTTGACATCTCAAAACATTTGCATGAAGACTCTGCCATTTGCCATGCGAAATTTAATGCTCCTGCTACTTCTTGCAGAAACTCTGCAAGAAGTTGAACCTAATTCCCCTTATAACCTGACTAAAAGAAAAAAAAATATACTTTAAAGCAAAAGGGTTGTCCAATTGGGGTCAATGTTAATAAAAAGGGAAAAACTTACTTTATATTACAGACACTTTGTCAGTCTTACTATCTTTATATCTACTTATTCCACTTCCTACCTTGCTATATCTGCTCTGATTTCTATTCGTTTACAATACGACGCATGCCAAATCAGCTTGCCTTACCTCGCTAATCATGAGCGTCAAAGAGTTAATAACCAAATTGATGCCATGGAGGAATTACGAGACTAATACACGGATGTGAAATCAGATTAATCCCTTCCGAAGGGATTAAGAACGTATTTGAAATATCACGGGAACATAACGCTCCACTTCGTACAATAGCTAAAGATAAAGGCTGCTTTGTAATTATACCGGATCTATCCTAATTGACTGATTAATTTGACGGGGACTCTCCTGATCAGTCCCTTTCGAAGGCAGATCTGGAGAATCAATATCGTTTTCAGCCAATTATCTTTGAACAAAATGAGCGGAATTGACTGAAAAGGATAAAGGCAGGTTCTGTGTTTGCATTTCATTAAAGAATCTTCCTGATTCTATCATTTTAGACGACTTAAATTGCTTCAATATCCTTAGGGATTTTACTTGCTCGCTGGGCATTCTCAAGGTAAGGAGACTTCCGAAATAAGAAGAGTTAGACAATTAATACAGAAATATTCGCAGTTCCAGCAAAAGGTGTCACGTGTTAGTGAGGGAGGGCTCGGTTATGCGTTTGTACCATGCGTATATTTATACGGGCATTATATAGACAATTACAACATCCCGGGATTAACATGGCTCCCTCGTTTGCCTAAGGTAATTAACTGAAATAATTGAAATTAGATTACCTTTACAATTTGAGGATTAAGGAGTTCGTGGCTTTCACATAGACCGTGGTGTCAATAACCCCATCGAGGAAACTAGGTCAACGCCTGAATAACAAAAAACATAGTCGATAGTCATTAGTACAACCACTGAACTGATGATGACTATAACAAAATTTACAATGAATTAACTGTATTAACACAACTAAGGCCTACAGGGGTGATGGGAAAGAATTTAGAGAAATAAAATCAATTAAAGCTACCAATATCCATCTTGCTATAGTAGATTCACATCGCCCGTGCATCTGATGTCTAGACCCGTCCCTTACGACGCTCCTGATTGCCTGTTGATACGCCAGTCACAGGGCTGGAAACTATCAGTCTCTCGAGAGAGTTCACATAGGCAGGATGTATGTTCCACCTCTCCTGAGGAATACTTTTGAAAGACGTATCTCTCAGAAGAAGTGGAACATACAGCATTCTTATGTGAACTCTCGAGAGACTGAGAGTGTCCAGCCCTGTGATTGGCTTATCAACAGCCAATCAGGACCGTCGTAGGGACGGGCCTAGACATCAGATGCATGGGTGAAGTGAATCTACTATAGTAACTCGGTGGAGGTATGAGCCAAAATTTATCATAGGTCCAAGAAACCGTCTCAAGAAGAATGTCGACCTCTGTCCGGCCGAGTTCCGGAGAACCAACCTGACACCTAACCAGACCTGTCAGAGGGAGGGGCAGGGACCTGGCCACGCGAGGTTCATCGGCATGACAGGACCCACCTGTTGAGGAGGTTAACTTGTCACTTCCACTATGTTCCCATTATAAGGTACTGTCCCGACATGCACCGCCTACGTCTGTCCAAGGAGCTTCTACAAGGTGACACTGAGATATTAGGCTATGCAAGGAATTCTGGAGGGCTACGAATCGATGCCCCTTACTTCAAAGAAGAATGACTCACATTTACAATATGATGAGTTGCGTATTTTGCCAGCTTTGAAGCACCTTCCCAACTGTCAGAACCTACTCGAAGAATCACTAAGAATCATCCAGTTGATCAGTCGACGCCTTACCTAACGCCCCATTATCATCATCGCTCATCCGTCAATGCATACATCAAGTTTATCATTTAAGCTATACCTTCTTACTGCCTGTTGGTTGGCTAACTTATGCCCCATGCGTATATTTTGACTTTTTCAAACTTGGTACAAATGCATACAGACGGATTGAGAGAGAGAGAGAGAGAGAGAGAGAGAGAGAGAGAGAGAGAGAGAGAGAGAGTTTGGTTTCAGCTTATAATTGTGGTATGTAGTTTCAGAAACGTCTAGATGTATAAATCAAACTGGAACTTAAAAATTTAGTGTATATACACACACTACATATATATATATATATATAATATATATATATATATATATATATTTTTACATTTTTTTTTTTTTTGTTGTGTGTGTGTGTGTGTATGCCTCCACTGCTGTGCCTTCGCAACTCTTTAAGTTCTCGTTTATTCGCAGCCAAAAGCATTCCCACAAGAAATATATAAAAATTCAAAACTTCTTTCATATAATATATGAATATGGAAGGAAACAGCTGAGGGCTCCAACCCAAAGTCCCTGTTATTTAGTGCCTAATTAGGGA
>NC_061093.1:32218595-32228595 GCF_015104395.2 Macrobrachium nipponense
ATTATTGTCTTCCATGAAATATACTCATTAACGTCTTCCGACCTCCCCTTTTCCCACTCACGTAGTGAACTATTAGTTCTCTCCTAATCATACCACAAATTATATAAACTGCCTTCTTTTTCAGCCAGCAATAATCATCCGTCTAATGCGTCCTGCGTGGCACCCTCATCACATTTCACCCAAAACAATTAAAACATCGCTCGTATTTCAAAAACCATAATATGAACCACCTCTATCACGGAAGAATTTCAATTTATTTTCGGCGTGGTGAAAAAAATTTTTCCTAAACACTGCAATTTTTCCTAAACACTGCACTCAAACCGAGATCACTGTTCTATTAAACTAGAAGCGTTTCAGCCATTGTATTGGAATTTAAAAACAAATGCGGATTACATTTGCGTTATCATAAAAAGACGCATTAATCAGACTACCTCGTTAGACAGCTCACTGCTATTGGAATTTTATTTTTTCTGGGGGTGGGGGGATTTTTTCAGGTCAGCAAAGAAAGTTATTCTTTGATGGTACTGAAATCCTTACCTATTCAGCCTATGAAATTCAGCCGACAAAGTTGTACTGCTCATTGCCGTCAGAATTTGTAAAGTTCAGCAGATGCTAAAAAAAGAAAGGATGCCATTTTGATAAGACTTCACAGAATAATATAAAAATAAATTCCTATAAAAGCAGGAATTGCTGGATAAATTTTGCTGTCAAAATGAATACGCCAAAGAGTTTTTTTATGGCATAAGACCTAAATACGCAGCACCTATTCATTTCATGTTTATGGAAAAGGCGACTTCTGCATATCTATGGAAAGCGTAGCCATGCATTAAAACGTAGACAAGATTTCCATCTACGAAGGCCATTTTATAGAAGTCTCTAAGGGAAGACGTACTTTCCGAGAATTAAGAAAGAGCTCATATACACAATTTAACATTCCCTAAAAAAATATTATTTTTTAATATTTGAATAATATTATTTCCTAAAATATGCTGTGCTCTGAATGCTTCTTTTGATCACATGTCTTTTTCTTTTCTTTTCCTTTTCCTTTTTTTATGCTTACGTTCGAGTGTACGTCACAAAAGGCTAGTTTTGACAATCAGTTTCTTTTTTCATCTTCTTATTGTTTTGACAGTCAGTTTTCTTTATTTATTTTTACATTGTTTTGACAGTTAGTTTCTTTTTTATCTTTTTATTGTTTTGACAGTCATTTTCTTTTTTTATCTTCTTATTGTTTTGACAGACATTTTCTTTTTTTATCTTCTTATTGTTTTGACAGTCAGTTTCTTTTTTTTATTTTCTTATTGTTTTGACAGTCAGTTTCTTTTTTTATCTTCTTATTGTTTTGACAGTCAGTTTCTTTTT
Source organism: Macrobrachium nipponense (assembly GCF_015104395.2). Classification (NCBI taxonomy): domain Eukaryota; kingdom Metazoa; phylum Arthropoda; class Malacostraca; order Decapoda; family Palaemonidae; genus Macrobrachium; species Macrobrachium nipponense. The sequence goes on from NC_061093.1 coordinate 32,219,958, forward strand.
TATCTTCTTATTGTTTTGACAGCCAGTTTCTTTTTGTTATCTTTTTAAAGTTTCTGTATTACCTCACTAGAATTTACCATCTTTTTTATAAAAGATTCTGTTCTTGAGAGTGAATCCTACAGCAACAATGATACGTATAAGTTTACAGAACGACAGCTGACATTTCCTGGGGAAAAATTATATCACAAAGAACATCTGACTGCACATTTAAAAAGTCAACGAAGTGACGAAAAAAAACTATTAATAATTTAGAAATAATCATTCGGTTCATTTCAAAAATTACATTAAAAATACAAATCTTGATATATTAAAAAGTAATTCCAAAAACACGAGAAAAGGATTTTTTTTCTTTTTAAATCAATACCTGAAGAAACATATCTTTTACAATGTCGACTTCTTAATATTTATCTAACGTATCTTTCACAATGTTGACTTTTTAATTTTTGTCTAACATATCTTTAAAATACTGACCTTAATATTTGCCTAACATATCTTTTGCAATGATGACTTCTTAATGTTTGTCTAATATATCTTCAACAACGTTGACTTCTTAATATTTGTCTAATGTATTTTTAACAATGTTGATCTTAATATTTGTCTAACATTGCTTTTACAATGTTAGCTTTTCAATATTTGTCTAACATATCTTTAACAACGTTGTCTTTTTAATGTTTGTCTGACATATCTTTATAAATGTTGATCTTAATATTTGTCTAACATATCTTTAACAACGTTGACTTCTTATTGTATGTCTGACATATTTATAGCAATGCTGATCTTAATATCTGTCTAACATATCTTTAACAACGTTGTCTTCTTAATGTTTGTCTAAAGTGATGGTCTTGTAATCTATCTGCTGCTTCCCAAAATTCTTGTTCGTCCAGCTAGTACTTAAAGAACAGCACTGCGAATTTTTTCCGCAGAACTTCAATATGAAATCCCCATGTACGCTAAATAACATGACGCCCCTATCAGTCTTATGCTATCTCCTGTTACATCTTCTCGTAAATGGACAACAATTTTTGCCTATACGTTTCCGGATAACACCAGCGTCTTGCGCAAGAACTATTTATACTACTTTAAATCATCTAGGAACCGTTTACATGTCTTGCCATTAAATAAGTGCCGAAAAATAGGGTCAGCATTTATGACTGCAGCTCGAGCCGTATCTTTCGTCAAAACAAAAGTCGCGCATTTAGGCAGCAAACGAGACGGGTGTCCAAAAATGTCAAAACGATCCAATATATCATCAAGTTGCTGCTCACTCAGCTCTCGGGCCCCCCCCACACTACCAGCCGCGTCACCCGTACCCCACCCTCCTTACTACAGCTTCCTCTCGACAGACGAATTCCAATTCTGATATGTGTCGGAAAATTCTCGGCTTTATCCTCGACGATCTCTGAGATATGAACACAGCCTCCCTGAGGGGGGAGACAAAAATCCGGGAACAAGTAATCTAAACTGGCATGCAAAGTCTGCTCCCAAGATAGACAAGTGCGGAAATATTCAAAATTATATATTGGGTTGTTGGTATTATAAACGTTTCTTTCTGCAATGTTACTATAGCATAAACGCAACGATGTTCATTACGTGCTTATACAGTGAACATTATGAGCGTGATTCCAGTTACAAAGAGGGAGGCAGGGGACAACTTATTTCGAATTTTAATGTTTTGACAACAAAGATTCTGCTATCAAATGGGCTTAACATATGATATATAATATATATATATAAATATATATATATATATATATATATATATATATATATATATATATATTAAAACATCCTTTATTTAGTTACGACTACCGGTTTCGGAGAAACTGTCTCCATCATCAGGACTGACAACAACAGCTACTGCAAAACCGGTAGTCGTTATCAAATAAAGGCTGTTTTATGTAATACAAGTACTGGTTGCAGTATATATATATATATATATATATATATATATATATAATATATATATATATACATATATATATATATAAACACATATTATATATATATATTTATATTTATGTATATATTATATATATAATTGTTTTCTAAACGCCTTGGTTCAACGTCACTGAAAACTCTGGAGAATAGGAAGATGAATTACGAATGACAAGTACAAAATGCACCGCACCTAGTCTGTATCGAGAATGATTTACTTCCTTCATCTAGAAGAAGAGTTCAAGACGCATAAGACCGATGTTGGGCAAGTGATCGAATACGAATGTGAACCGTGAAGCTGACAAAGGACCCAGACAGGACACTGCTGGTAGTTTGGAAGAGGATCCTCTGGAGGACACACGACCCTGCGTTTGACATTGGCCGAGGTCAATGAAGACAGAGGCAGAGAGAAACGACCAGAGACTTAACTTCGTCAAGGCAAAGCCACACGGGTGGACAGCACCTGTGGCAGGTGGGGGGGGGGGGGGATTGGGGGATTGGGGGGGGGGTGGGGGAGATGAAGCAGGGCTATTAGATATAGTGACAGAGGAACAAGACAATAAGCAGGAGGAACGCCCCAAGGATGACCATGGATGAGATTGGCAAGGATGATTCAGGAAAGGAGGTGGAAGCCGTCTGATGGAATGGCAAGAAATTGCATTGGACCGGAGTTGGTGGAGGCATCTTGCAGAGGTGGCAAACATTCACACATGCCACGAGTGCTGATTGAGGAAGTATACAGTATCATACTTACTATATATATATATATATATATATATATATATATATATATAGTATATATATATATTTATGTGTTTATATACATAATATTTCATTAGCAAATAACAAAAAGGTAAAAACGTGATGAATATTCGGACAAAGCTATAGCCACGAAGGAAAAGTGAAATAATAAGATGCCAAGTACACTCGTCTTCTTACGATGACAATATATATATATATATATATATATATATATATATATATATATATATATGTATATATATATATATATATATATATATATATATAGATATATATATATATATATATATATATAAATAGCAGCAAGCGCATCTGATCGTACAATTTCGTTCTAAAAGCTCACATTCGCACGCTGGAAGACATTCGAAATTAATCCAACGTTTTACCGAAATCCATTTAAAGGTAGTAGACTCTCCATGAATTCGGTTATGATGACGTAATGGAATTACGGAAGACAGAGTATTCTGTTACGGCGTTCGGAGCCCAGGGAAAGAGGATACGCACCGCCGTTAACCTGAATGCTTGGATTTCACGCTCGTTTTAAAACGATTAATGGGCGTGTCAAACTCATGCGCAGAGCATAGTACATCTTGATCTGAAAGCAGAGCTAATGAGCATTAAGTCATTTGATCACTTTAAAGGTGAAGAACTTGGTTACAGTCAAGCTCTTCTTATAATGTTAATGTAAAACGCCCTTTTTATAAAGCTAATATAAAACGATGAATGTGAATGCAGTGCGCATGCGCAGAGGGTAGATATTGCTCTCAAAAGAAAGCTAATAAACAGATGAGTGATTGGGCAATTTGATTAATAATAATAATAATAATAATAATAATAATAATAATAATAATAAATTTTACTTTCTCCTCAAGGCCATATACATGGAGTATACAAAGTACAGACAGCAACATGCACTATCTACATACATGAGATAACATAAGAAAATGAATATTCGGCAATAACCACACATTTGCTGAAGTAGTATAAAGGATAGTAATAATAATATTGGTAATAACAGTAATAATATTGAGAATAGTTAAAGACATGAAAAGCATTAAAAGGTGAAAAAATAAAAAATAGTGAGCATATTGTATATTATTAAATTTAAGCTAGAGACCTTAGGTGGTTATAGTAGTCAGGCCCAGAGGGCTAAATAAAAGTGAAGGACCTGGATTCCATTCAAATCCTTTTGATAATGGTATTATATAACGATTCATTTGGCTGAAATACGCATGCGCTGAAGGTGCAGCTGGCTCTCAAAAGAAAGCTGATCAACAAGAGAGTCATTTGGCAACTTTAGAAGTGTAGGACCTAGTTTCTTTCAAGTCCTTTTCATCAAGTTAATATACAACTTTTCAGGCTTTTCATTTAATCTTTTGGCAATCGTAAAGTTGAGGAAATGTGCTAGACGTTTCCCCCAACTAGCTGACAGGCTGTTTCAATATTCTGATTATCTCGTGTTCTGTTATCTCCTATTTGTCATTTCCCGGTAGTATTTTACTTTTTTAATTTTTATCCGGCTACTTAGGATTCACTTCGTGACGTTAAATTAATTAAAATGGGATTAGTTTATATCTCTTAGAAAGTTACATTTAGATCACATATGAAAACGAAGTTTCAGTATTTATACTCCATGGACAAATCCACCTTTAAAAAACAAGTCTTTCATTTCTTTGGAAATGGCTTCTGGGCGATATTTACATACAGCTCAAATCTACCAATAAAATATTGATGGAACTGACAGACATCCAAATTTAGTACAACGAGTCAGAGTGTTGATCCAATAATGGTATTTCATATGACAAGTTCTTTGATCTTTCAATTTCAAAAATTCTACCCATCAGCGTTTCGTAAACTTTAATTCTAAGCTCAGCTGGGTTTCTCACATCGAGCGTGGTAGGAAATGTTGCCCTATAAAAAAATCATTACTTTCATTACAACCATATAATACTACAGGGAGGGAATGAAATCGGAATATAGAATCTAGGTCAAAGGCCAAGCACTGGGACCTATGATGTCATTCACAGCTAAAACGCAAGCTGAGATTGGAAAAGCTTAAAAGGTGCGACAGGAGGAAAACCTCGCAGTTGCACTAAGAAACAAGTGTGAGGAGAGGGAGGATAGCAAGATGGGAGGGTGAGAATATGAATGGAGGTATAGTGAAAATGAATGAAAGCGGTATCAGCTAGGGGCTAAGGGCACTGCAAAGAACCTTAAGTAATGCATACAGTGCGCCGCGTGAGAGGTGCACTGACGGCACTATCCACCTACGGGGAATATATCACAGGGAAGTAACATTATATGATTAAATCTCGAACAATTTTCTCTTTCCTACACAGTCGACAGCTAATGTTAATTATTTTCTCTAAATCAGCAAAAACAAATGATGCTGAGTTCATTTTCTTCTGAAGTAAAACATTTATGTGACAAGGTTTCAGCATAAAATGTTAAAAAGATAGTATGCATTGCTACAGGACACAGGGAAAAAAATTTGGATTAAAAGTGTTCAGTGGAAAAAGTATGAAAAATATTAGAGAATCGTTATCTGTGAAAATTCGTGGGGCATGGTTTGACCGTCGTAACCCCATCCCATAATCTATATATATATATATATATATATATATATATATATATATATATATATATATATATATATATATATATATATATATATATATATATATATATATATATATATATATATATTATATATATATATATATATATATATATATATATATATATATATATATATATATATATATATATATATATATATATATATATATATATATATATATATATATGTCTCACATTACCGTGATTCATATTCATATATCGAACTACAAATGTCCTTTAATATCTAATTCGCTCTACCTCGGAATTAATATATTTTCATATATGCTTAAACGAGAGGGTGAACTTATTAAGCGGGTTCTGGGTCGGGGTGGTTTAAGGCTTCACTGCCAGTCCTGGAATTGAGAGGTCGCTGGTTCGCGCCTGTCGATCGCCAAGTCTATTATCGCTTAATAAATTCCCCCTCGGTTAAGCATGTATGAAAATATATTAATTCCGAGGTATAGCGAATTAGATATTAAAGGACATTTGTAGTTCGATATATATATATATATATATATATATATATACTATATATATATATATATATATATATATATATATATATATATATATATATATGTGTGTGTGTGTGTGTGTATATATATACTTGTATGTTTGTGTGTATAACCTTGGAGAGAGTAAAAGCAAAAATCCAATGAGGCAGGGGTGAAATCTTTGCAACAGGAAAATGTTGAAAGTAACCTAAAGCATTATATGAATATCCTTATATTCGTCAAAATAAGAAAAAAAAGTTTTACAAAAAAAAAAACTAAGATAAAAGAAATTCCCATGGAAAATAATTACATGAAATTATAGCTATGCAATATCCGTAATTATCCGTTGGTATTCAGAGCATACTTTTAATATATTCTTCTAAGATTTCATTATTTCATTTTATTCACAAGTTTACCGTTGGGTTTTACCACTCCTTCATTTTTATTTGCGAATGATTTTAACTTTAGCAGGATTAATTTCTTTCTTGTAGTGATATGATTTAAATTTACGGATGCTCTGTACCAGCATGATTAACTTGTTTGCCTTACGATGTAATGATTTTAATACTGACATTTACCATTTACCTGGACATGAATGTCATTTACGTCTCTCTTTTACCAAGACCAGATTATAAGATTATACTGACGTTTACCAATTACCCGGACATGAATTTCACTTACGTCTGCCTTTTGCCAAGACCTGATTATACGATTATACTGACATTTACCAATTATCGAGACATGAATTTCACTTACGTCTGCCTTTTACCAAGGCCTAATTATGCGATTATGCTGACGTTTGTTAATTACCGGGACATGAATTTCACTTACGTTTGCCTTTTACAAAGACCTAATTATACGATTATGCTGACGTTTGTCAATTACCGGGACATGAATTTCACTTACGTCTGCCTTTTACCAAGATCTGATTATACGATTATGCTGACGTTTGTCAATTACCAGGACATGAATTTCACTTACGTCTGCATTATACCAAGAACCGATTATACGATTATTCTGACGTTTACCAATTACCTGGACATGATTTTCATGTCCCGGCACAAAACTAATTTAAACTTGCCTTTTTAACACGCCAGGATATTGCTTAAAGAGTACTGCGCAGCTCGTAAAGGGTTAATAGATACATAAATTCCCCCTCGCAGTCCTTTCAGGAACTGTCACGGATCCTTTGTCCAGCTGTCCGCTCGTAAACTTGTTAGCTTTTCCTCCTCTCCTTCACATCATGTTTGCTTTCCATATGTTTTATCGTCACTCACTGTTGTTCTCACCACAACCATTAGACAGAATTGTTTGCTGTTTCGGAGCAATGTCGTTTATTCAAGACAGAAAGAGGTCATGTATGTTCAATCAGTCATGCAGAGATTGTATTCTGGACGATGTAACGCTTATGATTATTGTCTGTTATCTTTAATGTCTAGATTGTCTTTTACTCTAAAATGCCTACATTGTCGGTTATCTTAATGTCTAGATTGTCTGTTATCCTTAATGTCTAGATTGTCTGTTAACCTAATTTCTAGATTATCTGTTATCCTTAATGTTTAGATTATCTGTTATCCTTAATGTCTAGATTGTCAGTAACTCTAAAATTTCTAGACTGTCTGTTATCCTTCATGTCTAGATTGTCTGTTATTCTAAAATGTCTAGATTGTCTGTTATCCTTAATGTCTATATTGTCTGTTACTCTAAAATGCCTAGATTGTCTGTTATCTTAATGTCTAGATTGTCTGTTATCCTTAATGTTTAGATTGTCTGTTATCCTTAATGTCTAGATTGTCTGTTATTCTAACATGTCTAGATTGTCTGTTATCTTTAATGTCTAGATTGTCTGTTATTCTAAAATGTCTAGATTGTCTGTTATCCTTAATGTCTAGATTGTCTGTTACTCTAAAATGCCTAGATTGTCTGTTATCTTAATGTCTAGATTGTCTGTTATCCTTAATGTCTAGATTGTCTGTTATTCTAAAATGTCTAGATTGTCTGTTATTCTAAAATGTCTAGATTGTCTGTTATCCTTAATGTCTAGATTGTCTGTTGCTCTAAAATGCCTAGATTGTCTGTTATCTTAATGTCTAGATTGTCTGTTATCCTTAATGTCTAGATTGTCTGTTATTCTAAAATGTTTAGATGGTCTGTTATCCTTAATGTCTAGATTGTCTGTTATTCTAAAATGTCTAGATTGCCTGTTATCCTTAATGTCTAGATTGTCTGTTATCCTTAATGTCTAGATTATCTGTTTTTCTAAAATGTCTAGATTGTATGTTATCCTTGATGTCTAGATTGTCTGTTATTCTAAAATGTCTAGATTGTCTGTTATCTTTAACGTCTAGCTTGTCTGTTATTATAAAATGTCTAGATTTTCTGTCATCCTTAATGTCTAGATTGTCTGTTATCCTTCATGCCTAGGTTGCCTGTTATCTTTAATGTCTAGACTGTCTGTTATTCTAAAATGTCTAGATTGTCTGTTACCCTTAATGTCTAGATTGTCAGTTATTTTAAAATTTCTAGATTGTCTGTTGTCCTTGATGTGATTTTAAAATGTCTAGATTGTCTGCTATCCTTAATGTCTGGAGATATTTTTCTGAAAATTAAAGTAATGTAGTCAAAACTCTCTATGTTTATGCCCGTAAGTTTGTGTATATTTTATTAGTATGATAACGGCGAGTAAAAAAAAATATCTATTTGAATTAGTTCTCTTCACTGTTATTCAACAGCCTTGAGGATCATTCATTAAGAGAAAAATTTCACCGAACTTCAAAGGCATCTCTTGCAATCTCTTTCATGCGTAAAGAACGGCGCATGATTACAGG
>NC_061093.1:32233595-32241095 GCF_015104395.2 Macrobrachium nipponense
GGTTTATACGCGAAAAATAAAGGGAGTTATTAATATACAAGGAATTATATGTAGTATATATGTATGTATAATATATATATAGATTTATATATATATATATATATATATATATATTATATATATATATATATATATATATATATAAAACTTTACTAAGATCCCATTAAATTCAGCACTCGGTGAATAACGGCGCTGACTTTATTTCAAGTTTGGAGCATTTTTTCATTTTTTTGCCCCACGAAAATTCACAATCGTCGAGAACAAACACAATTACGCCTTAAAATAAAAACACCCTCGCATTTCGTAATGACTGCAATAGCATTAAAACGACCCATTTTTTGAACAAATAAAAAAATTAAAATGATTCTGTGAGAATCTCTATTGACGCTTGGAATGAGAATCAACACTAAGGAAATTAACGTCGTCCACTAAACTCCTAAAAAAAATATTTTTTTAAATTTCGAGAACTATAATTTTTGGACAAACATCGCTGATGACGAATTCAAGAGGTGAAAATAAACTCGAGACGTCACTTGGGGACCTAAAGAAGAAGATTAACAGGGACCAGCTTTTTTTTAAAGATGATTTGTCCATCCGTCCAATGAGCAATCAAGTCGATTGCTGGTGGAGGACCTTCTGCCATATCTGTTATCATTTCCTTGTAATATATTTTAGTCGTCCCTCTAATGGTTCCCCTAATATTTGGTTTTGATGAAGTGTCCTTAAGGGAATCATGGCTGCCGACGACATCAATGTTGGAAATGTTAAAATGTTGATGAGTTAATCCGTTTGTTTAATATCTTTATCACCCGCTCTTGTTGTGGTAGCAATTACACGCTATATTATTCAGCTTTACGCACAAATGTCGACATATCGGTATCGTTGTTCAAAAGGTTCCAAAAATATTCTGAAATGTCCTGCCGGATGACTGTTCATAAAAGTTTCTGCAAAATAAGAAGAAAAGAATGTTTCACTGCCAGTAAGGAGAGCCACTGCATTCACAGTTACGCTGTCGACTATAGTAGATTCACATCAACCGTGCATTTGATGTCTAGGCCAGTCCCTTACGACGCTCCTGATTGGCTGTTGATAAGCCAGTCACAGGGCTGGAAATTCTGTCTCTCTCGAGAGAGCTCACATAGGCAGGATGTATGTTCCACCTCTCCTGAGGGATACCTTTGAAAAACGAAGTATCTCTCAAGCGAGGAGGAACATACATGCTGCCTATGTGAACTCTCTCGAGAGATTGAGAGTTTCCAGCTATGTGACTGGCTTATCAACAGCCAATCAGGAGCGTCGTAAGGGACTGGCCTAGACATCAAATGCACGGTTGATGTGAATCTACTATAAAAAAACGTGAAGTTCATATTGACTGCTTTATATACTAAGAAAAGTATGGATGCCGAGAAAATCATTTACTCAACTAAGGAGACTTTGATATCTAACAATCGAAGATACCTAACCAACACCGAAGAACAAACGGTTTATGTTTACTGATGAATACCCCAGTGGGCTATGCTACAACACATAAGAAACAGATAAAAAGCAACTTTCCTCCACACAACCCTTCCATGGAACCTGCAAACTTCACTTACCGTTTCTGCAATATTCCTGAAAAGAAAAATAAGAAAGTATTAAACATGGGTACAGAGAGCAAAATCCACGAAATAATGGGGGAATTTTCATACAAAATATTTTATCAAGTAATAGCCAAAATGAAATATGATTGTTGATACGGGTTCAGTAATATTCAGAAGATGAAACCTATTCATAAGGAACCAGTCTACCAAAGGGGCCATTGGCTTGAAATTCAAGCTTCCAAAGAATATGGTAGTCATTAGGAAGAAGAAAGACGGGGTAACGGGGAATACAGAAAAAAGAGATAACAGATAGAAAAAATAAAATAATGAAATAACAAATAGATAAAAATGCGTTAAAATGCAAGAATAGTATTAGGGTAGTAATGTATATATATATATATATATATATATATATATATATATATATATATATATATATATATATACATATTTATATACTATATAGACTATATATATATATATATCTATATATATATATATATAAATACTTTCATGTATATATACACACATATATATATACATATATACTATACATATCATTATACATATACATATATATATATATATATATATATATATTATATATATCATAGTAAGATTTGTAAGATCTTTGTAAGATTTTCTTTGTACACTTTCTTTGTACACTGTTGCCAGAGAAACAGCTGTCAGTAAACGGAAAAATCGAGAGAAACTGTGTTTGTTTATCCAATAAATAAGATGAGAAGAAGGAGTACTCATACAGAAAATAGATAAATTGAGCAAGAAGCTGATAAATAATCAGCTAGACAATTAAAATTTATATATATACATTAAATTTTATGTCTAGCTGATTATTTATCAGCTTTTTGCTCAATTTATTTATTTTCTATATTAGTACACTTCTCATCTTATTTATTGGATGAACAAACACCAGTTTCTCAGAGAAACTGGTGTTTGTTCATCCAATAAATAAGATGAGAAGAGGTAGTGCTCATACAGAAAATAGATAAAGTGAGCAAAAAGCTGATAAAATAATCAGCTAGGCATAAAATTATATACATATATATATATATATATATATATATATATATATATATATATATATATATAAGGGAAATATAAAACTTTATCAATTTCAAGAAATTTTTTTTTTTTTACAAATATGTATGTGTTTGTATGAAAACAGCAAAGTACATAAATGAACTCCATTAAAACAAAAAACAAGCGATAGATTTCCCAGATGATCACAGTGCTCCTCCTCCATTAGAGGCTTCAGCATCAATGCACACAGGGAGCGAGAGACACAAGGCCAGCCACAGATAAATCATAGTGGCATTGCCTTAATTACGAAAGCCGGCCCCTTCCCTCCTCTCACCCCTCCACCAAGCCGGCTGACTCCTCGGCCATTACAAAATGACATTAATCGCATTACGGTGATGGCATTACACCCTGACATTCATCACTAATCAATTCAAGAGGGAAGCCGTGATTCGAATCGTTAGAAAATATTAAAAGTGATCTTCGAGATTTTCAGTGATCATCGCTCCCTTCCAAAAACCATCGGCCATTTTGGCTGATTGATGACCGCGGCTCTACAAACATGGCAGCGGGGATTCGACAGGGGTGGGTTCCGTATCTCTCTCTCCGCTCTTGATATTTCGCTCGAAACAAAAATATTTACCGTTGGACCTGATGGATGATGGCCCAGATGGGTGACAGGTCCAGATCCACTTGGATTTCAAGTTAAAATTTTATCTGTTTATTTTATTTATTTATTTATTTTTTTTTTTTTTTTTTTTTTTTTTAAATGTGCTCACTAACATCTCGCGTAACTTCTAACTTAATATTATTTTGGGTGAATCAGCACTAGGCTTGGTTAATGTATTGTGCGAAAGTTTACGATGTAGTACTTGAAGGATTATACTCTTAATTTTTAATTACCATTTAAATAGTCGAACATCACTTTACGTATTTAGCGTTTTGATTTTTTGAAAAATAGAGTTTACAACGTTTAAGTTTGAAATAATGTTTAATTAAATCACTATTGGCAGCGGCACCTCTCGCAGAAGCTTGAATTCTCCATCTGTTAAAGACAACCGAGTTTCTTACTGATCCAATTTGAAACTAACCAAGATTCAGAGGTTATTGGTTTAGTGAGGACCAAATTGAACAACAGCAATGAAAACATAAGCTGATTCTACTTTTCTTAAATGCAAGTCAAAGGCTGAAAATAGTTTTTACCACTAACTTCTACTATTAATTTTCAGGACATTTTTAGTCGAGGAGTTAGAACATTTTGCGTCCTTTTTGAGAAATCTTGTTTTTATTTGAATGTTAAAAAAAGCAAATAAGAACCTATCAAATCTGGTACTCTTCAGTACAGGCCACCATTCTCTACGTCATTTGTTTCCATTTATCTTGCGATCTTTAATGAACGTCCTTTCTAATAATAAACAAAATAATTACCTTAATTCAATGTAGAAATTATAAGTTTCATATACTGTAATGAACTTTCTGGACTAACCATCACACGAGACATCACTGAACCAATATATATATATATATATAATATATATATATATATATATATATATATATATATATCATAATATTATATATATATTCATAGTGACTATTTCATCCTTTGACTGCGAATTTTCTACAAAATACTCCAGAAAGTCGAGAAATGAAAAAAAGACAACCAAAATAAGCAGAATCAATAAATAAAGTGGAGAGTGGGCATTTTAATGGAAAACTCGTACTTCCTACGAATTCTCAGCATTCCCCCCCCCCCCCCCCCCCCCCCCACACACACACACACACACAGGATACTCTCTTCTGTTTGCTCTCAGAAATGAGCCGTCAGCTTCTGTTCCCCTCGCGGGTGCCAACTTAGGCCTATCAGGGATCCAGGAGAGAACCTGTCAGCTTAAACCAAGGAAGCGGAACACTCAAGAACGACACACTCAGGGTTAGGATACTTCCTCCCCAGGTAATTTACTTCGAATAGAATGTATACAATCTAGACAGCAAGCCAAGCGCTGGGACCCATGAGATCATTCAGCGCTGAAGGGAAAACAGAGAAAGAGTTGAGTTGAATATAGAACTTAGGTCATAGGTCAAGCACTAGGACCTATGAGGTCATTCAGCGCTGAACTTGAAATTAACAGTAAAAGGTTTGAAAGGTGTAACAGGAGGAAAACCTCGCAGCTGCACTATGAATCAAGTTTTAGGAGAGGTTGGGATGTAAGATGAAGAAAGAGAATATGAAAGGAGGTACAGTATAAGGAACAAAAAGTGTTACAGCTAGAGGCCGAAGGAACGCTGCGCAGAGCCATGAGTAATGCCTACAGTGCACCGGGTGAGGTGCACTGACGGCACTACCCCCCTACTGGGGATTACTCCGGAGACGAGGAAATTAGTTTAAAATTCGAAGTTAACGCTGGATACAAAAGAGTGGATTTATCTATTTATTTATCCGTTTAATTAGTTTACTTAATTTATCTGTTAATTTATTTAATTCATCTATCAATTTATTTAATTTATCAAAAGTTAAAGATCCAACGAAGCCTGTTTTCCACGGAAAGGAAAATGTAAGAAAATGAACCGAACGGAAGAACTACTGTGCTCGAAATAATATTAGCGATTACATTGATAACAATAAGAATAAGTGAAGAAATCTGAAAATATAGTTTTCTGAAAAAGTAAACTAATGAGATGGCTTTATCTGTCCGTTCGCACTTTGCTGTCCGCACTTTTTTCTGTCTGCCCTCAGTTCTGAAAAACTACCGAGGCTAGAGGGCTGCAGATTGGTATGCTGATCATCCACCCTCCAATCATCAAACATACCAAATTGCAGCCCTGTAACCTCAGTAGTTTTTTTTATTTTATTCAAGGTTAAAGTTAGCCATGATCGTGCGTCTGTAAACGATATAGGGCAATCTACCACCTGGCCGTGGTTAGGTTCATGGGCCGCGGCTCACACAGCATCAAACCGAGATCACCGAAAGATAAATCTATTTCCGGTGGCCTTAATTATATGATGTACAGAAAACTCGACTGCGCCGAAGAAGCTTCGGAGCATTTTTCATTTGTTTTCTCAGTCCTTACTTCCGCATTGTGTGCTTAGGTGTAGCAAAGAAAGCATTGGCAATGCTTTCTTTGCTACACCTAAGGTCAATGAAAAAATAATAACAACAATAAGCAGAGAAAAATAAATTCCGTTAGGTTTTCCCAGGTGAAAATGGTGACAGTCCAGAGAGGACGATTATACCATCTATAGATTACTAGGTCACAGATGTATCTTAATATGAGCAAATGACCAACCAAATGTAAACGTGGGATCTGTACCAATGCAACTTAAACAACATGATACTGAAACATTCGTCTCACCTGACTGATGATTGGTCAAATTCTAAAAGAACTACGTCCAATGAGTATTTGGCTCAAATGACAAATTATTCAGTGGTAATTTGGGTGTTTTGAAATTGCTGCTTTAATTCCTTCATACGGAATGAATAATTCCTTTTTATAGATATCAAAACTAAATTTAGTTCTATATATGTACATATATATACAAATAAATTTAGTTCTACATATATACACATATATATACAACTAAATTTAGTTCTAAATATATACATATATATACAACTAAATTTAGTTTTATATATACATATATATACAACTAAATTTAGTTTTGATACCTATAAAGAGGAATTATTCAATCCGTATGAAGGAATTTAAGCAGCAATTTCGAAACATCAAAATTACAGTTGAATAATTTGTCATTGGACTCAAATAATCCTTAAACGAGTAAGTTCGTTTAAAACTTGACTAATCATCAGTCAGTTTGTATATATATGTGTGATATATTATTATATATAATTAATATATATATATATATATATATATATTATTATATATATATATATATATATAGAGAGAGAGAGAGAGAGAGAGAGAGAGAGAGAGAGAGAGAGAGAGAGAGAGAGAGATTAAATGAATGTATATGTGTGTTTTATTATCTGCCCACACAGGCAAGATGTATGGATGTACATATATACGAATAACTAACAAGAGAAAAACGGAAGAGGAAGGGGGCAGTAACAACAGAAAAAGATAATGAAGAAAAATAGCTTCCCATAAATAATTTAAAGGTACGGAGGGGGAGCCAAAACAGTAAAATTCAATTAGGCCGTAATGTTCTAAACGTACGGATTCCATGAATCTGTGAAGGGAGGAACCCTCCTCGAAAAAAAAAAAAAAAAAATCCCATTCAGAATGGAAATTATTTTCGACTGAACCGACATTTATAGCTAGGAATCCTTTCGGAAGAGAAAGGTCGCTGGTTTGAACTAACGATCCCTATCGCTTGATCAAGCGTTATAGTATTCTGGCTAAATCTTTTTATCATTAGCTTTTGCCCAGAATGCCAGAGGAGCAGGCTTTGCACGCGTAGCTTCTCGGCGGCAAAAAATGAGCATAAAATTCAATATACATTTCAGCATCATTTCTCACTTGAGGTTATATTCAAAGTCTCTCGTGCTAATACCCTTTATGAGTACTGATTATTAATCTTTGTTTGAAAGGATAAATGCTTCAGTATGAAGCGAAAAACTAGATTACAGGAAAAAAGAAACAGAAAAATGTGAAAAATATTTTTTATCACTTTAACTTTTACCCTTTTACCATCTATTTTCAGACGATTAATAGTCGAGGAGTGTCCTTTTTAATCAGGTTTTTATTTGAACGTTAAAAAACTAAAAACGGACCTGGCTAATTTGGTAGGGTTAATTTGTCTTTCGTCCATTTGCATCTTAGGTACTCTTGGTATAGGTCACCATTTAGCTTAATTAATGATGAGACAGCAAACGAAAGCCAAAGAATTAAAGTGGGGACAGGGTAAGGCAGATTAGCA
>NC_061093.1:32246095-32256095 GCF_015104395.2 Macrobrachium nipponense
GTGATCAGTAGCAATCCCAGCTATCAAGCAAGAGTGAAAAATAAAAGGGACACAAACACGTTCATACATTTTCAGTTATATGTGGAAACAAATTAATCGAACAGAAACATAGCCAAAACTTAGTACACCAAATAAATTACAAAGTGCTAAAATCTTCGAAAATTTAAATAAATATGCTATATTTTGTTCAAAACTATTTTTCTGCATTGTTTAACATGCACATTATTTAATACATTTTCATTCTAATAAACAAATCATAAATATCCTATCCTAAAATAACTGCATCTTTAACTCAACGCAAAACACCTTTTTCAGGCCTTTCTTCTATAGACCTTTCCTACGCCCCCCTGCCTCGGCAAGAACAACAACAACATCAACAACAGCAACAACAACAACAACAACACAAAGTAGTTTGTAGGCTTACTCCCAGAGTAAGCAAAAATATAAGGTATGGGGCTGCCTACCTCATCCTGAAAATATTACCTGATGACAAGGTTTTCCTACATAATGAGATTTAAAGTAAATACTAGAAAAGTTCGGCTCAGTGAATAAAAACTGTTTTATTTAAATTTTAAAGAAATCTTTTTTAGGTTAATACAAAGCCATCTCTTACTATAAGAGATTTAACGCGTCTCAAAATTGTAATGCTAAAAATTCTTTACATTATAATTAATGTAAGTAACAATGTAAAAAGTTATCTTTGCAAGCTTAATGATGTAAATGGAAAAAAGAGGTTCAAAAAACGAGTTTTCAGAAAGACGAACGTTCAAGTGAGATTAGGAATAGATTCAAAACTGAAATAAAATAAAATATATTTCACTTCACCACGAAAGCTATTCTGTTGTGTTCAATACAGGAGCCGGTCACGGGAGTTCTCGTTACGTAACATAAGCCCGAGCAAAATAAAAATGAACATATTTCCATCACATGAAAAATTCCCCACAACATGAAAATGAACGTCATTCAGAAGTCAGATCGACTTCGTCGGGAAATTGAAATATTTTTTTTCCAAATGGGAAACGAAATGGCACCGAGAAATAGGAATAATAATGACCTAAAAATGAAAATATTCTATAACATGCAAATAATGCCTTTCGGAAATGAGAAAGTAGTCACCAGGATGTGATAATATCCAACAATTCATTGAAAACAAATGCATCCAAAGGTTAAGTTGGTATCATTGTGAACTCCTTCATTAAAGATGGCAGATTTGAGTCTTCCCATAGTAAAAAATAAATAAATAAATAAATAAATAAATAAATAAATAAATAAATAAATAAATAAATAAATAAATAAATAAATAAAAAAGATAAGAAAATAAAAAAAAAACATCAAGATTTGGGAGGTAATTGAACGTGAATTATCTCTCAAGTTAATTCCAAGCTATATGAAAAAACAAAAGTCATATATTTATAGTTTAAGACCCTCTTTTGTATAAAGCCAACAGATGGCAAAGGTCAAAAATTTAAACAAATAAATAAAAACCTGTCAAAAAAAAAGACGGTCACAAAAAGTGAAAAAGCAAACGGCAAAAGAATAAACATCCCACAATAGGAAAACGAATGTCGGGAAATCACAGATCAACCAAGACAAAACAAACAAACAAACAAAAAATTGTAAGAGCACGAATGTTGCTGGGCATTTACAAGGCAAGCTTCAAAAACACAAAAAATTTAATAACCTGCACTATGAAGCCAAACCCTGTTAAGAATATAAAAGAAATAATCCTCAATGTAAGAAAATATCTGTCAATATAAAATCGAAAGTGATCGGTAAGTGATGAAGATCCAATAAATATCTCCTATTATGAACATAAATCTATTCAACAAAGGAGAAGCGAGTATCAACAAAACAAAATATACCACAAAACGATACAAAATTTGTATCCAGAAGAAAATAATTGGCGCTACAATAAAATTCCTTGAAATGGAAATCAATTTTGTTAAGAAATGAAACGTATTACCACAACAATACGTAGGCACTAGTTTACAGAGCCATGTCCCATAAGTAAACACAATATGAACAGCCTTTAAAATGTGGGCAAACCACCTTTTACCTAATATATCCGAAACTACATAACAATAAACCTTCCAGTTTCACAAAACACAATATAGCTTTCATCTTTGACTATTTAATTCATTTTTGAAAACTCATACTCTAAGATTATTTTCGTTACCTAAAAGTAAAGTCAACTGATATAAACGACTACTTCTCGATTATTTTCTCTTTTTTTAATTGCAAATTAAACTGCTGAACAAAATAAATTGTCTAATTTATTTTCTCCCACGCACGAGTTTATAGTTTTTTATAATATTATTAATTCAAATATTTTGACCTGTTCTCTCGTAATATCAACCGACATGTGCTCTCTCTCTCTCTCTCTCTCTCTCTTTCATATATATATATATATATATATATATATATATATATATATATATATATATATATATATATATAGTACCTATGAATAACTTGCTCGCGAAGTATATAAAACGTGATGCTATGTATAAATAAAGGTTTTTGCCACGAAGGAAAAACATGAAAAAGCGAGATAGCCAAGCACTTTCGGTCTAGTTCGGCCCTTTACTCATGCACAACTGATCTTACAGAGGAAAAACATAGTCAAAGTAGGCTTAATATTCAAACTGACACTTCAAGATTAGCAATAAGGTCGATTTCCTTCTACAGAAACGAGGAAACGCCTGAGGGCAGCCACACCTTGGAGGATACACACGCGGTCAACAGATGATTCTTCCAGAAAACAAAAAACAATACATGTGCAAAAAAGGAGGCATATACAACTTATTATCACGAAATTTACAAAAATGTTCCCCAAAAGATTATTAATG
Source organism: Macrobrachium nipponense (assembly GCF_015104395.2). Lineage (NCBI taxonomy): Eukaryota > Metazoa > Arthropoda > Malacostraca > Decapoda > Palaemonidae > Macrobrachium > Macrobrachium nipponense. Next base: position 32,248,945 of record NC_061093.1, read on the forward strand.
AAAAGACGAAAGAAAATATAAATATATCGAGCAAGAGAGAGAGAGAGAGAGAGAGAGAGAGAGAGAGAGAGAGAGAGAGAGAGAGAGAGAGAGAAATAATAACTATATACATGTGGGACTAATTTATTAGTAGTTCATTTATTTTAAGGTCATTCATAAACATCTTACGGGTCCAAATGGTACATTCCCGGACTAAGATTTAGGTTGTTTTTATTAGTGATTTGTATAATACTGATTCCACTAAATTTCTAGAAACATAATCATTAGATCTAGCAATTACAGAGGTATCACCCCAATTATTACAATAAGATTTTTCACTCAGATGGATAAACAGTGCATTTGAAGTCTGAGTGAAAAATCTCATTGTATTAATTGGGGTGATACCTTTGTAACTGCTAGATCTAATGATTATGTTTCAAGAAATTTACTGGAATCAGCAATTATACAAATCACTAATAAAAACAACCTAAATCTTAGTCCGGGAATGTACCATTTGGACCCGTATATTTGTAAAATGTTTATGAAGGACCTTAAAATAAATGAACTACTAATAAATTAGTCCCACATGTATTTAGTTATTATTTCTCTCTCTCTCTCTCTCTCTCTCTCTCTCTCTCTCTCTCTCTCTCTCTCTCTCTCTCTCTTTCTTGCTCGATATTCTCTCTCCCTCTTTCTCTTGCTCGATATATTCATATTATCTTTCGTCTTTTCATTAATAATCTTTTGGGGAACATTTTTGTAAATTTCATGATAATAAGTTGTATATGCCTCCTTCTTTTTGCAAAATGTATTGTTTTCTGGAAGAATCATCTGTTGACCGCGTGTGTATCCTCCAAGGTGTGGCTGCCCTCAGGCGTTTCCTCGTTTCTGTAGAGTGAAATCGACCTTATTGTTTATCTTGTAGTGTCAGTTTGGATATTAAGCCTACTTTGACTATGTTTTTCCTCTGTTAGATCAGTTGTGCCTGAGTAAAGGGTCGAATTAGACCGAAAGTGCTTGGCAATCTCGCTTTTTCATTTTTTTCCTTCGTGGCAAAAACCTTTATATATACATATATATATATATATATATATATATATATATATATTATATATATGTATATTATATAATATATGATATATATATATATATAAATATATATATATATTTATATATATATATATATATATATATATATATATATATATATAAGTCGTTTTTTACTTAATATTCCCCATTTTCCTTCCCACCTTTTTCGTGGTTCCTCATAATTCCGATCATAATGTGATCACACATACACGCACACACACAAGTCCATGCACACACACACACACACATACACACACCATCTCAAATGATATACAATGTCATTTCTCTTAATATTCCACATTCTGCTTCCAACCTGTTTCCGGTCTCGCAAAAACACCTCTGAGTGATCAGTAACTCGACCTCGATTGAACTTCGCGGCAAAATCGATGTTTGTGAGCAAACGGTTCTCATATCAGATTAGTTTTCTTCTCACCCATCGGATGAGAGCCTCTGGTCCAATTCCTTCGCCTTCAGCGGAAGATTTTCAGTTTTCTGAAAAGAAAACTATTGTGTCGGCTTTGTCTGTTCGTCCGCACGTCCGCCCCTAGATCTTAAAAACTGCTCGGGCTAGAAGGCTGCAAATTGTTAACTTGATCATCCACCCTCCAATCATCAAACATACCAAATTGCAGCTCTCTAGCCTCAGTAGTTTTTATTTCATATTAGGTTAAAGTTAGCCATAAACGCGCTTCTAGCAACGATATAGTAAAGGCCACCACGGGCCGTAGTTAAAATTCATGGGCCGCGGCTCATACAGTATTGTACCGAGACCACCGAAAAATAGGTCTATTTTTCGGTAGCCTTGATTATACGCTGTACCGGCTGTACAGGAAACTCGATTCTTCGGCGTATTTCTTACGTGTTACTGAATTGAATTGACTTTAAAATTTAGCTAGAGGTTAAGCACTGGGACCTATGAGGTCATTCAAAGCTGAAACGGAAATTGACAGTAAAAGGATTGGAAGGTGAGACGGGAGGAAAACCTGTTAGGAGAGGGTGGAAATTAAGACGGAAGAAAGAGAATATGAAAGGAGGTACAGTAAAAGGAATGAAAGGGGTTGCAGCTAAGGGCTGAAGGCACGCTGCAAAAGAGCCTTAAGTAATGCCTACAGTGCGCCGCATAAGGTGCACTGACAGCATTAACCCCCTACCCTAATATGTTTTCTAAGGAAATTTTTCAGATCAAGTTTGTGCGGCGTAAAAAACATTTATTAAAAAGGCAAAAACAGTTTCCCGTTTGTTAACTTTCAGTTTTGATGATTACGAACAACACATTAAAGATGAAGAATGTATGTAGACATTCAGTAGACTAATGATGAAGATAGAATGGCTAAGAAATAAAAGTAAGTGAAGAGCATGTATGATAAAAACGAGTTACCCAGAAATGTTAAAAATGAAAAATGAAAAATAATTCAAAACAAGTATTTACAGAAACAGCCGAGTTGTCCAGAAATGTTAAAAATGATTAGAAATAGAGAATTTACAGGAGCAGCTTTATTTACCCGTGGTGCTCGCTTATGTTACAGATAAATATAGTCTTAAAGAGGTACTGACAAGAGACCATTATGCAACTTCATGAGGGAAAGAAATTCGTGAAGATTAATGAGAAGAAACGATTTTTAAAGTTCCTCTAACCATATCTTTTATGATTTAGATCGAAATCTTTTCTTTCAAAATAAATTCTATTTTTTTTATATCCGCCCCCATTTCCACGTAAGTTCTCCCTGGTTACGAAACCAATATGGGACCCTGGCGTTTCTGTCTCGTTTTTTTTTTTTTTTTTTTTTTTTTTATTTAGCTTCACAATGGCTCTATCAGAGAAGTTTAGCAGTCTAGTAGTAGTTTAGATTAAGCTGGCTTTGTGTTAAAACTGTCCTCGCCTTTGGGTCTTCAGAGAGCTAAGGTGCCTGATGTGGCCCTTTGGACTCTTTTACCCAACAGACGACGTTTCGCTCTGTGACACCGAAGCTTTATCAATAATTGTACTTTCAGTAAGATATTTTTCTGTTTATCGCAGGGAGCCAATAACGAAGGATACTACGTATCTCTCAAAAGCACAACACATCCATTTAGACGTGTCATTTTCGCTTACTCGGGGAGTAAGCCTACAAACTACTTTGTTGTTGTTGCTCTTACTGTTTGTTGTTCTTATGGGTGGGGGGGGTGGTAGGAAAACCCTATGAAAAAGCCTAAAATGGTCTGAAAAAGGTGTTTCGCTCTGAATTAAGATACAGGAATTTTAGGATAGGATATTTATTGATTTATTTATTAGAATCATGATATAAAAAATCAATCATATGCAAGTTAAACAGTACAAAACAATTCTTTCTAATAAAATATTACGTATTTATTTCAATTTTCGTTGGTAAAACAACGAGCTATTTGACCGTGGATTTTAGCACGTGGGCCAAGTAAGCTGGAGGTCGAATAACGCCTTGTTTACCTTTCATCACCATAGTACAATGTATTATAGCCGAAAATTTACAACAAATTTACAGTTACTTCAATGACGTATTGAATAATAACATTAACAATTACTCGCTCCAGAGATCAGAGTCTTATGACGCTGTAAGAATAAAGAACAAATAGAAAAAAAACGAAATACGGAAACAAGAGAAATATATAACTATGCGCAGACAGAATTAAGAAAGAAAAAATACGCCAGACAACGAATTCACTAAAAACTAAACATTTCGAGGAAAACCTTTCTTCGACGGTTACTCAAACAATACGAATATCTCAATATAAATCTAATACACTGTCACAGAAAATAACTAATTATTAGTCTGTCCCCTTTTGGAGTTTTCATTGTCTTGCATTCCTCCTGACTTTTTGTGCTCATTTTTATTTTGCTGCAGAATTCCGTCGGCCTTACAAATGCTGGCAATATTCATCTGTCAAAAACTCGCCCACAAAAACCTACACGTTTTTCGGGATAAGAAAGAGATGTAAACCAACGTTCGCAAAAAGTTATTTTCGTGTCTAAGCACATGACAAACACACCCAAACTTTCCTCTCTCTCTCTCTCTCTCTCTCTCCTCTCTCTCTCTCTCTCTCTATTCTGAAAATCATATAATCAATCTTGATTCTGAGAAGACAGAAGACACAATAATGATTTGTGATTGCGAGGATATATGTAACTGAGAGAGAGAGAGAGAGAGAGAGAGAGAGAGACTTGACTCAACAATTTTTCACTAAGAGCTCAAGAATGAAAGGACTATTGACGAAATCAGTTTCCCCTGAGGCTAACCAAGATCCTCTCTTATTATACATACAATGATTCTTGGCTTTGTTTTTTTTTTTTTGAGAGAGAGAGAGAAAGAGAGAGAGAGAGAGATTAAACTAACTCTTAACTCATTACGACACGAAACCAGTATCTAACTTCATTAGTAGAATTTGCGCTAAAATTATTTTGATTTAGTGATATCCCGAGAGAATATAATTAGGCCCTGTCAATAAAGAGCATTAATTAAAAGATAATTGAATATAAAATTAATTCATAGTCACAAGTCAATGAATATTGATGACCCAAATCATTTTCATAATTCCGAATTGCTGAGCAAATCCTGACGTATAATCCGGCCCAAGGCAGGAAATGTTGGGTTAATTGCTGCCCTGATATTTAGGTTGTCCCGTGAGGCATTAAACCCGCCCCCCCCAAACCCCCCCCCCCCAAACGCCCCCCCCCTTCCCCAACGGAACAACACCACCACCACCTCCTTCTTTCAAGTATTCCCTGGGCTTTTCACATCGTTGTTTATGAAGATGAGCAGAATCCTTTTAGTTTCCCCTCTCTCTTTGGCCTCAGGGGTTTTCGTAGAATGATAATACATTGACATTTAAACATCACTATGCCAAGATAATCCAGGTAAAAAGACATCTGTCAGTATTTTGTAAATACTAAATTTTGAAGGTGGTAATTCCAAAATCGTGATCACAGGAAATCTACGTTAATTAAAAAAAACAAAACCACAACCATTTTGGTAAGCAATTCCCAGGTGTTAGATTACAAGATGAATTTAGATATCATCATAACAGGAAAATCAGGTTAACAATAAAATCTCTGTCATTATTTTGCTAATGTTAGATTTCACGGTGAAATTCGAGACACCATAGCATGGAATTCAGGGTAAAAAAAAAAAAAACAGCTTTGGCAATATTTTGCAAACGTTAGATTTCCGGGTGGTATTTCAGAATAATTATACAAGATAATCAAGGTAGTGTAATTTCAAAATCGATTTTGAAATTTTGCGGACGATCAATTTTGAAGATGCAATTTCAAAATCAAAATATCAGTCAGGATTTTGCTGACGATCAATTTTGAAAGTGTGATTTCAAAATCGAAATACCTGTCAGGATTTTGCGGACGCTCAATTTTGAAGGTGTAATTTCAAAATCAAAGTTGTCAGGATTTTGCAGACGATCAATCTTGAAAATGGAATTTTGAAGGTACAATTTCAAAATCCTCATTGCAATGAAATAAGCGTAGAAAAACTACCGTCTCAGTCAGTACTTGGCAATGTTAGATTACAATGGTAAATTTCAAAATCATTATTGTATGAAAATAACTGTAAAATAACCAACTATGTCAGTATTTAGTAAGCGTTAGTTTTAAAAGTGAAATCACAAAATCATCATTACATTACAAGAAAATTATCGTAAAAATTCTCTATCAGTATTTTGTAAACGTTAACTGTTTAAGGTATAATTTCAAATTTCCAAAATCATCATAAAAAACACCGTTTCTGTCAGAAGTTTGCAGCCTTCAGTTTCAAGAACTTTCAAAATCATTATATATAAGATAATCAGGGTCGAAAAAATCTCCTTCGGGATTTTGCAAACGTAAAATTTCAAAAACTTTCCTTAAACACCACATTTCAATTTCCACCTCAGCGTGATCAAGACGCGCAACTATCAGCAGCAAGTGTACATATGGAATGGAATAAAGAATTCTGGCATAGGCCAAGCGCTGGGACCTATGAGGTCATTCAGCGCTGAAAGGGAAATTAAAAGTAGAAAGATTTGAAAGGTGTGACAGAAGGAAAACCTCGCAGTTGCACTATGAAACAAGTGATAAGAAAGGGTGGAAAGTAAGATGAAAGAAAGAATATGAACAGAGCTACAGTAAAAAGAACGAAAGGGTTGCAGCTAGGGGCCGAGGGGACGCCGCAAAGAACCTTAGGTAATGCCTACAGTGTGCCGCAAGAGGTACACTAACAGCACTATACTCCTATGGGGGGAGCGTATCTATAACACGTGTCACGATCGGTTTATTTTCTCAAGGAACGCACCTTACCCCACCCCAGACACTCTATCCGACCTCCCAGGACAAACTTGCTTTGTAATGTTACCTAGAGCTCTGTGCTTTATCCCAAAAAAAGTGCTGAATATAATATAAACGGAGAAGTGATAAGACGATGATTTTCTACCCAGACACCTCGATGCCGAACCCTTGTAATCCTTGGATTACAAGGAACAGCTGAAGGTAGCGCGTGAATAGACAGGGTTAACGTATGCGTGTCTGTCTATCTATCTATCTATCTATTTACATATATATATATATATTTATATATATATATATATATATATATATATATATATATATATGTGTGTGTATGTATATATATATATATGTGTGTGTGTGTGTGTGTGTGTGTGTGTGTGTGTGTGTGTGTGTGTGTGTGTGGTATTTCTCTATATATCTAATTTTCAAGACATATCACCAATTTTTTTTCTACAAATAGAAGAACCTAATTAGGATGAACCCCTCCCTGCATATTAAACAATTCTTACTACCTCTATACCGACCACAATAATAATAATAATAATAATAATAATAATAATAATAATAATAATAATAATAATAATAATAATAATAATATCTTGGAAGAAGACCCTCTTTTAAACATATTCCGTTAAAAAGAATGGCTGTGTTTAGCGAATTAATTTTACATGACAAGTTTTCTATTCTTTTTATTAATCGCTTTTCAGGCTCAGCAATATTTATTTAATAACTGGCCAATATTCATATTGGTATTTGATGGAAAGGATACGAGGATGTTTTATTTTTATGTCAAAAGACA
>NC_061093.1:32268595-32341095 GCF_015104395.2 Macrobrachium nipponense
TCAGGTTCATGGAACGTCTGCCTCGGATCGTCAGGAATGAACATCTGAAGCGAGAGGTGGTAAAAATTGACAACTCATGTCAAGTTACGAGGACAAGAAAAAGGCATAATGGGATTATAGTTCCTTCGGGCATTAAAGGTGAAATTTATACGAACATATTACTACCCCCCGGGGAGAGAGAGAGAGAGAGAGAGAGCGAGAGAGAGAGAGAGAGAGAAAATTCACTGCTGCACAATAAAAAAAATATGGCTTTTAAACAAATGACATATGAGAACGTATGCGAAGCGAATAACATCTTTCTCTAATGATGACAGATCGACAAATTACATGATTAAACAAATGCATAAAAAATATATAAAAAAAATAGAAAATCTTAGCATACTTAAGAAGAGCCACAGCAGAAAACGTCGAAAACACCGGAAATGACGTCAGACCCGGCGGAAATGAAAGGAAATTTGCAATCTGTGCTTCTGGCCCCTGGTGGAATCCCCCGTGGAACTCCCAGCCTACGGGGGACACCCTTGGGTAATTTGAACCTTTGGGAAATTCGAACCTTGGGGAAATTCGAACACACAGAGAAGGGCTCGACCTGATTTTCAGTCTTTTGATGATGATGATGATGATGATGATGATAGCACAGTGGGATTACAGCAGCTGTGATGTGATTCCATCAAAACGTACGAAAGTTTCATTTAACTCCTTCATGATCATTGGAGATTACGTGATTGGGCGCAATTCAACGCGCGTCAACGATCACTAGACACTGATGCTCTTATGTTGCAAAATAAACTCAGCGAGTCGGGCGCTTGGGCAAATCTCTTTGAACTGCGAGCTATATAAGCTCGGGCCATTAATTTCATTAGGCGATGAATCAAAGAATAGAGCTGTTGTCGAAAAGGAATTTTGGTCCAGGAGACACTGGAGTGCCAAGCGAGAAGGTGGAATTATGGGAATTTAAATTACAGTTATCTATGATTTCTGTAGGTGACCTTTATGGATATATCAAAAATTTTGTAAAAAAAAAGAAGTAAGTAATATTCATTGTGATTTTTTTAAAAATGATTTCACATTATACCCATTTAAATTCTATAAATCAGGGATTTTTTTCTTTACTTAATACCCTGTGGTTCTTTAGAGCTTCAGTCAGTATAACAACTCCTAAAATCAACGCTGTGACTTGCAAGAAACCTTAGGAGTTCAGTGCGAGTGACAAACGGGAAAAAATGACGTTCGAAAACCAAGCAGAGTAAGTGAGAAGCAGTGATTTACAGAAAGGTATAAGTTCAAATTGCAAGCAGTTCATTTACATACCAGTAATAATAAAAAAAAAATTCATTAAAAAGAGCATCTTATTATTTATATATTTTTTAGATTTTTATTTTTATTTTTATTTTTATTTTTATTTTATTTTTATTTTTATTTTTATTTTATTATTTATGGGGGACGAAAGGGATGTGCAACGATATTCCACGGACATTGATGAATGTTTTTATTTTTTGGGTTTTGAAAGCTCGTAAAACTGAAGGTTAGATAACCAGGCATCCGATTCGCGGATCAGATCAACGATGGCACAGTGAGATAGGAAGGAATTTAATATAATATATATATATATATATATATATATATATATATATATATATATATATATATATATATAGTTAAGCTGAAATAGGTTACCGACTCAATTGGGGAAAGGAACACGAAAGCTTCCCATAGCGACAAAAAGGTCCGAGCCGCTGGACTACGTATGAACGCGTATATATGAGCGGTTGTCTGTATGTATGTATGTATGTATATCCATATGTATATATATCTGTATATATACATATATATAATATGTGTATATATACATACGTATATATATATATATATAGATATATATATAGATGAATGTTACACATACATAATATACATACATATACATAGACACACACACACACACACACACACACACACACACACACATATATATATTATATATATATAATATATATATTATATATATATATAATATATATATATATACAGAGAGAGAGAGAGAGAGAGAGACTCACGATTTAATTCCTCTTGAAATCTGGTTACAAGAGGAGAGGAAAAAAACTCCATTCTTTTAACGAGTTATATCTTTTATTCTTGGTGTCTCTCCTTTCATCTTTTGGCCTTAAAAGAAAAATATTTTATACAATAACTGTCGGTAGCGTATACGCTGAAAATAATTTCTGATTTAATAAAGGAAAAACTTTACCATGTCTTTTTTAAAAACTTTAATAATGAATGAAAAATAACTCAAATCAGATTTCTAGGATGTTCAGTCCCGTGGCGTTTGCAATTTTCATTAAGGATTAGTTACAAACACGTGCACGCACATATACACACATTCATATTATATATATAATGTGTGTATACATATATATATATATACATATATATATATATATCTATGTGTGTGTAGTGACTTAGAAATTAGCAGTTTTATATCCCACCATTACGGAGTATCATATTGATATATACCAGCCAAATTATTTACTGAAATTAGGCATTTGGGTGGGTCCCACCACGATTGCCGTATAGAGTGCTTGATAAACCCCATCGGTAAATATATATATATATAGTATATATATATAGTTAGTATAAGGATATGAAGAATATGAGTTACTATATATTGTGGGTGTGTGTGGTTGTGTGTGAGTGTAATATAATGTAATGTGATATTATGGTATATATTATATAATATATATTTATACAATATTATTATATATATATTGTGAAGTGGGTGTGTGTGGTGTGATGTGTGTGATATATAATAGTGGGGTAATATAATTAATATAGTATAAAAAGGTCCATTAAAAGAGCTTGGTTTAAAACCGAAATATAGTCCTTAGTTTTTTTAAACCAGAGTGTTTTAATGGGCCTTTTATACTTGAGACGTATCCTGTTTTAACAGAAGAATTTATTTACATATACATACACACACACACACACACACATATATATATATATATATATATATACCAAAATCCAAAATACCTTTTAGCTTCAGATTTCCTCACACATTTTGGATATCTTTGTTACTACAAAGCCTATTACCCATATGAAGAAATAAATTCTAAAACTTTGACGACTATAGCGGTATTCGAACTCGCACCCGAGATATCAGTAACGGAGTTACTGTAGTAAGTCTGACGTCCGCGGTAGGATTCGAACCCATCTGATATGTCGAAACTTTAATTCCTGTTATAATCAGTTAATCAAAATCATACATTCTCTGTGTGAAAATTTCGTAACTTAAGACATCTGAGTTCATAAACAAAAAGTTTTCAGTTTAAGCTGAAATAAGGACAGTAACACGAGCGATCTCCAACAGTGATCTTGAATAGTGGTATATATATATATATATATATATATAATATATATATATATATATATATATATATATATATATATTCTCGGTTCTCTCAATAACTGCGTTCATAAGAACCTAGAAAAAAAAAATTTTTAAAATTAAAGAGCTACTAACTATCTCAACAAATTATTTTCAAGACGGAGATTTGCACAATGATCAATACACCGCTCATTCTTATTCATCTTGAATAAAGATGCTATCAAGAGTTTTGCCATTCGTCTTGAATAATTATGTAACTAAGACTGCACTATTCGTCTTGTATAATTTTGAAATGAAGACTGCTATTCATCTTGAATAATACAAACAAAATTATTTATACCCCTTGGCATGGGTACAGATATGAATAAGTTCATATATGCTAGAACGCTTGAAAGTTGGGTAAGAAAAGTAAAGCGGGCGCTTTATCGTATTGTCTTTTGAAAAGCAACACGCAATACGACACAGGAAAACAATGTTATATAATTAGCATTGATAAGTCTCTTATTTTCCCATTAAATGAATACATTGATATGAGAGGAGCTTTCAATTCAAAAATTTCCCTGGCATCCTTTTACGAGACAGAATACATGTCAAGTAATTAAATTAGATAAATTCAAAAAATATTTGAATGAATACAGAATCAGCAAGGCATGTCAGACCTAACCATATTCTAAATAAACGCTTCCCTTCGTAAGACACCTAATTGAGAAAGCTCAAATGTCCTACCATGTATTTCTGGAAGTTTGAGCTGTCGTTTTTTTTTTTTTTTTGCCAATATCTTTCAAATGAATTGATGGATCGGTGTGTTACTTTGCAACAGTGTGTTTCAGACCCTCCCCTAATTTTTGGTTATAAATTCAGTGGCCAAATTCAGCTTTTTCAAGCACTTTACTCTTGAATTTGATGGGGTAGCCACCAAACGGATTAACGCTTTCAGATATACAAGCTTTGGTACATACTACTGAACTTGTCCTGAGTTTCTACCTATAGTAAATTCGTCATTACACCCATCGCCACCATTCTTCTCCCTACACACACACACACACACACACACACACACACACACACACACACACACACACACACAGAAAGAGAGAGAGGGAGGAATAAATGAAAATACAGACGGGGAAGTGGGGTATAAAGAATGGGGCAGGGTAGGTGATAGGATGTATAAGTACCCCACGAGTGCTTAGTTTGTTTGGTGGTTTTACGTTGTATGGAACCAGTGGTTATTCAGCAACGGGACCAACGGCTTTACGTGACTTCCGAACCACGTCGAGAGTGAACTTCTATCACCAGAAATACACATCTCTCGCTCCTCAATGGAATGGCCGAGAATCGAACCCGCGCCCACCGAGGTGGGACGCCAACACCATACCAGTCACGCCACTGAGGCGCTACGCGTGCTTTGGATATGTCCTCAAATTCAAGAGTAAAGTACCTTTAAAATATGTGTTTGGACATGGAAAAAAACAGTAACTCAAACTTCCTGAATTACATAGTAGTTTCCTCAAACAGCGTCACTAAAACTCCTTTCAGTTAAGTAAAGCGTCTATGCCAATAAATATATTTATAAATAAATGCATTAAAAAAATAAATAAATAAAACTCTTGAGGTCGCGCAAGATATCTGAAAATCTCTTAAATGTTGGAAACAGTGATTTCCAACGCCATTCGATTATAAGCAATTAATTAGTTGTACTGCCGAGGGAGCCAACGACGAGAAACTCTTGCAGTAGGAAAATTAAGTTATCTGGCGTCACAATTATTCAGGTCACTGACAGGAGCATGGAGGGAGAAAACAGAACAGACGAAGGATAATTCCGTTTGTTTCACGGTATCATTTGCAAGTTGGTATTATTATTATTATTATTATTTTTTTTTTTGCTCTATCACAGTCCTCCAATTCGACTGGGTGGTATTTATGTGTGCCGTTTCTAGGATCACACTCTTCTGCATGAGTCCTGGAGCTACTTCAGCCTCTAGTTTTTCTAGATTCCTTTTCAGGGATCTTGGGATCGTACCTAGTGCTCCTATGATTATGAGTACGATTTCCACTGGCATATCCCATATCCTTCTTATTTCTATTTTCAGATCTTGATACTTATCCATTTTTTCCCTCTCTTTCTCTTCAACTCTGGTGTCCCATGGTATTACGACATCAATGAGTGATACTTTCATCTTGACTTTGTCAATCAACGTCACTTCTGGTCTGTTTGCACGTATCACCCTATCCGTTCTGATACCATAGTCCCAGAGGATCTTTGCCTGATCGTTTTCTATCACTCCCTCAGGTTGGTGCTCGTACCACTTATTACTGCACGGTAGCTGATGTTTCTTGCACAGGCTCCAGTGGAGGGCTTTTGCCACTGAATCATGCCTCTTTTTGTACTGGTTCTGTGCAAGTGCAAGGGCATTCGCTTGCTATGTGGTTTATGGTTTCATTTTTCGTATTGCACTTCCTACATATGGGAGAGATGTTATTTCCGTCTATCATTCTTTGAACATATCTGGTTCTTAGGGCCTGATCTTGTGCCGCTGTTATCATGTAAAAATATTATTATTATTATTATTATTATTATTATTATTATTATTATTATTATTATTATTATTATTATTATTATTATTATTTAAATGTAAATCCACAATAATATGTCTGTTTGATCTTGTTATTTAAAATACAAAGCAGATAGCTTTGTATTATTATTATTATTATTATTATTATTATTATTATTATTCAGAAGATAAACCCACTGACTTGAAATTTAAGCTTGCAAAGAATAAGATGTTCACTTGAAATGCGTTACGGAAGAAAACAGGAAATGCGAGAAAAGAAGAGATCAGTAATTAAAAAAAAACAAGAGAAAAGATAAATTGATCCAATTAATAAATAATTAGACAAATATATAAATATAATAGCAATTTACAGAATGTTTTTCCCCAAGGTTCGCAGTTGAACCATATCCTGAGATAACATCCACTTTAACCTCTCATAATTCATCAGTGCTTAGAAACGATTGTATATGAGTTCCGAAAACCGAGGAATATTTACGGTACAGTTTCGAAAACCGAGGAATATTTACGGTACCGTTTCGAAAACCGAGCAATATTTACGGTACAGTTTCGAAAACTGGGGAGTATTTACGGTCCAATTTTATGCAAATAATGTGAGTTCTATCAAGGAATATTGACGGTAAAACTTTAAGTAAAAATAGATTTTATAAATTCTACCCAGGAATATTAACGGTACAATTTCATGTAAAAATATGTTTCGAAATTCTACCGAGGAATATTAACGGTACACCTTTTTGTAAAAATATAAGTTTAGCAATTCTACCGAGAAATATTGACGGTACAGTTTTATGTAAAAATCTCAGCATCGAAATTCTACCAAAGAAGATATACGTTACACTAATAACCGTGAATTCAAACCCTAAAACGATTATGTTCTTAACGAGATGCCTTTTTGACTGTATAAACAGCGAGTATGGACGGTTTACGTAATTACTGAAGAAACTTAAAACCTAAACATTCTAAGACTAAAACCTGTATATATTCCCTCTAAGAGTTTTAATTATTCTTTTCAGTTTCTGTTGCAATCATGCGAAAGCAATTAAGGAGATTAATTGGGGACTTAGAAGGAGACTAATGTGAGGCTTATATAGATTAGCACATGCTTAAGGCGATTACGGGGAAAGGAATATTTGCTCTCGTATTAAATAATGTAATTTGTAATGAGATGATCAAGATGCTCGTGAAGGAACACATTAAATACGTTAAATATGTGTACATCTCTCTCTCCTCTCTCTGCATATATATATATATATATATATATATATATATATATATATATATATATGTATGTATGTATGTATAAATATATATTTATATATAATGTATATTATATATATAACATAGATATTATATTATATATATATATATATAATACATATATATATTCATATCACATTATCGACTAAAAATTCCCCTTCGGTTAACATATATGAAAATATATTATTCCGAGGTAGAGTGAATTAGATATATTAAAGGAAGGGCATATGTAGCTTGTATATATAATATATATATATTATATATATATATATATATATATATATAATATTATATATATATATATGACCGGATCGGAAACTTTCACTGGCACTAACACAGCGCATTATGTACCTACTGGTTGTTGGTCGACTCTAGAGGGTTGCAATGGTGTTCTAAAGGGCATGATAATAACAACATCTCAAAAGACTGTAACTGAGAACCAAAAGGCTAAACACAGTTTCTCACCCACGGCCCATGAAACTCTCAGCAGCGGCCAGGGGGCGGCTTGTGTTGCTGGCACCTACAGCGGTGCCAGATGCACGATCATGAATAATTGTGCAATGCCAATCAAAATGCAATATGATAAAAGGAAGGATGTAAAGCAGGTAAACTGTTTTAAAAAAAACTCTTATTTATTTCATATATTTTTCCTAAAGGAGACATGATTTCCAGAGCTACTGTCTGCCATGCCTGTACTCTTAAAACAACTCGAGGTTGTCCAGTGCCTACATATGTAAATTTTTATAACATCCTGCTCGACTCCCTATAGGCCATCTTACTAACACATGCACGCAGCATGTCTCCACAACGACGCTACATCAGTGTCCTTGTGTCATCAATAAGTATGTACAACGCTGTTACCTCTACCCAAGCATTGAAAGATAGAACGGAATTTTCAATTGGAGATAGCAAGCCTCAGAGCTGAGATATCGCCTCCCTGGGCAGTACACTATACACATGGAATAAGCTTGGAATTTTCGAGCTGAGATGCTAAGGCTTCGCAAGTCTACATACGTTGGGTTTAAAGCTGAAACCTCTCGCTAAGCTGAGTATTATAATCATCATAGGGAATAAACACGGAATTTTCAAGCTGAGATAAAATGGCTTAGTACGTTTACTAAAGCTTAGAGTTGAAATCTCTCTCTCTCTCTCTCTCTCTCTCTCTCTCTCTCTCTCTCTCTGAGCATTAATTAGGTAATAAAACTGAAATTTTCAAACTGAGATAAAATGGGGTGTCATCTGTTTTACTGAAGTTAAAAGATGATTCTCTCTCTCTCTCTCTCTCTCTCTCTCTCTCTCTCTCTCTCTCTCTCTCTCTCTGAAATCAAATTCTAAACACGAAACTTCAAGCTAAGATAAGGAGGCGTGATCTTTTGTTTTTATTAAAGTTAAAAGCTGATTCTCTCTCTCTCTCTCTCTCTCTCTCTGAAAATCAAAATCTAAACACAAAATTTTCAAGCTGAAATAAAGGGGTGTGATCTGTTTTACTACAGGTAAAAGCTGATCGCTCTCTCTCTCTCTGTCTCTCTCTCTCTCTCTCTCTCTCTCTCTCTTAGCATTAAATCCTAAACACGAAATTTTCAAGCTGCAATAGCAAGGCGTCGTATGTTTCCTTGCCTTCAGTGCAACAGCATCCTTTGAAGAACTCCTGATTAAACGGCTTAAATCTCATTACCTCGATATTAAGATTATGTCTATTATCACCTCATCGGGTTTCTTTCTCTCTCTCTCTCTCTCTCTCTCTCTCTCTCTCTCTCTCTCTCTCTCTCTCGTTTCTCGTCGTTTAATCGAATTTTCTTTCAGTTATTAATATTTTACATCATTGTTATCATTACTGTCAGCGCCAAAATCTTTATTATTATGATCATCGTCATTTCATGATTGTAAATTGAGAGAATATTCGTGTATATTCCTTGACAGCACTCAACTCGGGTAAGGATAATATGCAGACTATAGAGAAGTGAAGTAATCAGGTTTATTTACAAACATTCATACACAAGGCCTGGCACACACACACACACACACACACACACACACACACACACAGAATACATATCATCCAATTTCCATATATCCACAAGCAGAGAACAGCCATTCAATATCATTCAAGTAAAAGAAAGTGCATGGAATGTTACTGAATCCACTGAGAAAGTCAACAAAACAAAAATGTCAATGTCACCAGCACTAAAAAAAAAATCAATCGTACGCACATACATAAACACACGCACACCCACGCACACACTAACGGCACCAGGAACAAAAATGATAACAACAACATTAACAACACTGGTCTCTGGCGTTGTCATGGCAACGACAGAAAACGACGCGGGCTTGTAACTTCGCTTTCCATCCAGACTACGAACTTCCCACGCGTTGTCAGACATATGGAGGGAAAGGGTTCTAGGCCTACACGTCTTCAGAAGGAAGCACTTCCTTGGTACTCGGGAAGTTTTAGTGCCTCTATAACGTTTAGAAGACGTTTAAGGGGTTCTATAACGTTTAAAAGAAGCTTAAGGGTTTCTATGACGTGTAGAAGTAGTTTAAGGGTTTATATGACGTTTAGAAGAAACTTAAGGGTTTCTATGACGTTTAGAAGTAGTTTAAGGGTTTATATGACGTTTAGAAGAAACTTAAGGGTTTCTATGACGTTTAGAAGTAGTTTAAGGGTTTATATGACGTTTAGAAGAAACTTAAGGGTTTCTATGAAGTGTAGAAGTTGTTTAAAGGTTTATATGACGTTCAGAAGAAGCTTAAGGGCTTCTATAACATTTAGAAGAAGTTTAAGGGCTTCTGTAACGTTTAGAAGCTTAAGGGCTTCTATAACATTTAGAAGAAGTTTAAGGGATTCTGTAACGTTTAGAAGTTTAAGGGCTTCTATAACGTTTAGAAGAAGTTTAAGGGCTTCAATAACGTTTAAAAGACGTCAAGGGCTTCTATAACATTTAGGATAGAAGTTTGTGAGCATTTAAAATGTTTATAATTTTATTTTAACGTTTAGAAGAAGTTTAAAGGCTTCTATAACGTTTAGAATCATTTTTACGACTTCAATAACTTTTAGGGTAGAAGTTGACGGGTCTCCAAAACGTTTAGAATTTACGTTTAAGGGCTTCTGTAACGTTTAGGAGACGATGATAGACCTCTATGTTGTTTTTAGAAATGTTTAAGGACTTCTATAACGTTTAGAAGAATTTTTATTATAACGTTGAGAACTAAGACGTAGGTTTATTTAGAACAGAAAACACACTTCTTGGGAGAAACAGGGACGGATGAAAGATATAATTAGATTAAAACGTCGAATCTTCCAAGTCTAGAATACTTTATATGTTTGTTTGTATGGCGTTTTTACGTTGCATGGAACCATTGGTTATTCAGCAACGGGACCAACGGCTTTACGTGACTTTCGAACCACGTCGAGAGTGAACTTCTATCACCAGAAATACACACCTCTCATTCCTCCATCGAATGCCTGAGAATCGAACTCGCGGCTACCGAGGTGGCAGGCCAAGACCGTACCAATGACGCCACTGAGGCGCTAAGTCTAGAATACAAATATACCAAGTGGCCTACTACCCACCAGAATACGACGGCTATAGATGCACCCGCTTACAACCAATTTCAATCTGTATTAATTGATAACATAAGTTCAAACTGGAATACGCCCATGGATGCCAAGGGATTTCACATCATCGTCATCCAAGCTTTCAGTTATAACTGTTCTCGGAAACTAAATCCCGTCTCGATTCGCGATCACTGCTTTGATTAGTTTTTTCGAGTCCGGTTTCTCTTTATCCCGAAGGGGAAAGTTGGTACGCAGCATTTCCTTGATATAATATATATATATTATAATATATATATATATATATATATTACTATATATATAATATATATATATATATACATATCGATATATATATATAATATATATATATATATATACGTATATATATATTATATATTATTATATATATATTATATACATATATATATAGTATATATATATATATACATATATATATAGATATATATATATATATATATATATATACATTGTAACGGGTTAAATTTCAGCCTTAATTGCGGTTTTCAGAAAAGTGCCGCGGATAGAAAACTACAGCTTACTTCATTTTATACCTCTCCATAACAACCTATCAAATTGCAAGGTGTTCAGGAAGAGAGAGAGAGAGAGAGAGAGAGAGAAGAGAGAGAGAGAGAGACTAAGTCCTTCTTATCAAATTTAGAGATGGTCGGAGAAATATGCATGTTACAAGTGAATTTAATGAGAAAATAGAATAATCCTGGGATAATCTATCACAATACAATTAAATCAAACAGAGGAGACGAGGAATAAAATGAAATAAATGCGCTTCTTACTTCCTCCTTCCTATATATTCCCCCTTTTCCCCCATTTCCTCATTTGAGTTTCAAAGCTCTTTCGGCATCCTGGATAAAGGACTCTCCACTCCAAACTTCCATTAGTCCAAGTCGATTTATATGGCTCACCCTCATACCACTTACCACACTCCTAGCAGACATGATCAAAGCAAAAAAAAAATCATGGGAGGAAGGAGAAAGTGCCAAGAAACGTTCAGGAGGCCAGATTTAGGAAGTGATAAGAAAAGTTATTTGGCTCCGAGACAGGATGCGCCTTTAAACGTTTCCGTGGAAAGAGATGTGGGGAGAGTTTGGAAACGTTTCGGCCTGTCGAGATGAGAAGCGATTGGCAATATGGAGGTCGTCGTTGGGAAATATGCTTGGAATCGTTTTAGAGGTTTGAAATGGGAAGCTAACAGAAATGCTTCGTAGGTAAGAGATGTTAGGAAACTGGAAACGTTTTAGAGGTCTGAAATGGGAAGCTAACAGAAGTGTTTCATAGGTACGAGATGATAAGCTACTGGAAACGTTTTTGAGGTCTGAAATAGGAAGCTAACTGAAGTGCTTCGTAGGTAAGAGATGTTAAGAAACTGGAAATGTTTTTTAGATCTGAAATAGGAAGCTAACAGACGTGCTTCATAGGTAAGAGATGTTAAGCAACTGTAAACGTTTTGGAGGTCTGAAATAGGAAGTTAACAGAAATGCTTCGTAGGTAAGAGATGATAAGCAACTGGAAACGTTATGGAAATCTGAAATAGGAAGAGGGGAACATTTGTGAGTCCCGAGATGGTAACAGATGAGAAACGTTTCTTGGATGGGTTTTGAAGCCCTGAAACAGGAAGCACCTGGAAATCTTTCAGAATCCCTAGATGAGAGGCACTTTGAAACGCTTTAGCGGCAGGATGGGAAGAGCTTTGAAGCATTACAGAGGGGAAAGGACAAGGAAAGGTTTCCAATACTTGAAATAGAGAGACGTTACATTTTTTGCTATGAACAATCACCACTGAGATTAATCTTCTAGATTTAAATGCGACAGTTTCATATCAAATTTGTAATCGAGCAATTTGGGTTTCTATTATAACAAAATTAAATAAAACGCAAAAAGTTCCAGGCATGATACACCAAACAACAGCAAGTCTTATCAAATTAACCTGCAAGACAGAGATAGATGGAAAATTGTCTACTAATGTTAAATATGGAGCAGTTATTGCTGTATCTAGTTCGAATAAATGCAGCTGAGCATCACTAAAGGAAGCTTTGTGTAATGTTAAGTATAAGCAATATCCAGGCATCACGTGAAACTCGCAGTTCACTTTGGTCGGTAAAAATGTTCTTAAGATTGCTCCTTGAATGGAAAACCGTAAATATAAGGAAAACTTTCCTCCAGAATGAATTCTGAATTTGAAATTTCTAATATAATAGTCCGTAGGTTTAGTGGCATAGTAAACCAACAAAATAACTATGCGTTAAGGGAACAGCAACAAGTCTTCATGTCCTCCCAAATATACAACCTTTGTGATCAGGTTTGCCAAGGTCTTCGAGATATTGCAGAAAAGGTATCCATGGATAATAGCTTTCTAAAGACAGGGGGCCATTTTGATTATTCCAAATGAGTGTAATCTTAACGCTTTGGGGTATGATGATGATAAATTGTAATGACGGCAGTGACAATGGCAATATCAACATATTCACTGGATTTTTTCTTTCCTCACTTATCATCAGGCTAAAAGGTGTCATTCTATCAAATCTTAGCGGATAGAGAAGAAACGGTTACCGCGCATGCGCTTCTTTCAGATTCATTGTAAAGGTAACGTTGAGTTGAGACGTGCGTCCACATTACGTTACAACATGTCAAAACACACGGCCAATAGACCTTGCTCAAGGCGGTAACTTATCTCTTACGTATCACAATCAGGTTGACAATAAATCAGCGACCGTAAAAGAACGATCCTCAGGCCAATATTGGTTAATCCCGGATCCTTGGTTAATCTATGAAACGCTGGTTAGAATTGCTAGTAAGTCATTAACGTGTTTTCAACCTGTTCGTGATGTCTGTGGGATAAGTAAACAACATATGTTACGACATGTTCCACTGTAGTATGAAACTGCCCTTTGGCTTACGAAATCTGCAACGTCAGACAAGGTCTGGTCAAACTAAAAACGCCCAAGAAACAATGTGTACTAAAGATTTGGCTGTTCTAGCCTCTCTCATTTGGTAAGACATTAACACAGATTAAACTATTACGGATGCCAAAAATATCAAAACTTGTTCTCCAAGGAGAACAGCATGACTCAAAGAGCTTAGCATGAGTATTTGAACGTTAAATAAAGACAAGCCACTTGATCATCTTAACGAATTATTGTATGGAAAATCATCACAACTACTTTAATGAAAAATTAGAATTTCCCTCAATCCAAAAAAGATTTCTGCTGCGGAAAGCTGTGACTGACAGCACCTCAAGGAAAATGCAAGCGCGTGCACACGCACACACAAGTGTTCATACGTGTCACCACGCCCACAGAAAACTTTTCAGTTGTCAATCTCACATTTTCCTGGAGGTAAGGTTGGTCAATTATCCGCAACTTCATAAAAAATAAATGCACTGTTGTTTGTTCGTAAGTCTATTTTTTTAAGAAAAGATATTTTTTAACGACCTGTCTATTTTCCTCTATGTATTTTCTCAAATATTGGCCTTCGAAGCTATCACAAAACACTTCTACCTCTTTCATTCACGAATCAGTCTCTAACCTATCTGAGAAACCTGAAAAGGTTTCCCAGTTTCTGAAGGAGTCAACAACAGCTGGAATGGTTAGAAAACCAAGCTGAGGTTAATCGAACTGATAGAACAAATAAATTATTTTTCAGCAATAGACATATGGATAGAATAGGGAAAAACAACGTTCAACCAATTAAGAAAAAAATATTCATTAACTAACATAAATACCGAATTAGATGAGACAGTGTTCAACCAAATCAGACAAAATAAGTTCAGCAAAACTAAGGCACAACCAGGCAAAATAATGTTCAGCATTACCAGACAAAAAAGTAATGCACAGCAACAAATATGTAGAAAATCTTATGTAATATACAACCAAATAAACCAAAACATATTCTGCAATTTACATATTCCTAAATCAAACCAAAATGTTCTGACCCCACATATAAACAAAATTATAATCAATCTGAGTATGGCAAAACTATGAACAACAACATGAGCAAGACCAAAATCAGACTATATCTTAAAATGAAGTCATGTCGACGAAATCAGGCAAAATAATATTTGGCAATAAATATATGGTCATAATTAGACAGGACAATCAAGATGAAGATACTATTCAGTTAACAAAACTTGTCGTAAATTTAACGATCAAATTTCGCAATAGTCCTACCTTTTCCTTTAGTTGCTGAGGTTTTAAGGTCACTGGTGTTTTGTTCTGTCCATGGAGATATGTACATCTCAAAAGGTTGTTAGGTTAGGTTAAGTTAGGCTGGGTTGGGTTAGTTAGGTAAGTTAGTTTAGTTTAGGGTAGGTTATAGGTTAGGTTGGTTTACATTAGGTTACATAATAGGTTAGGTCGACTTAGGCTATAGGTTTAGTTTGGGTTAGGTTAGGTTGGCTTAAATTAGGTTAGGTAAGGCTGGGTTGGGTTGTTAGTTAGGTTAAGTTAGGTTAGGTTAGGGTAGCTTATAGGTTAGGTTGGGTTAGCTTTGGCTGGGCTAAAGGTTAGGTTAGGTAGCTTAGGTTAAGTTACTGATTAGGTTGGTTTATGTTATGTTAGGTTAGGTTTGGCTGGGTTGTGTTAGTTAGGTTAGGGTAGGTTATAGGTTAGGTTGGGTTAGCTTTGGCTAGGCTATAGGGTAGGTTATTGGTTAAGCTGGGTTAGCTTTGGCTAGGCTATAGGTTAGGTTAGGGTAGGTTATAGGTTAAGCTAGGCTAGGTAGGTTAGGTTAAGCTATTTGTTAGGTTGGTTTATGTTAGGTTATATTTAGGTTAGGTTGGCTTAGGCTAGGTTAGGTTAGGTAAGTTAGGGTAGGTTGGGCTGTTTTGAGTTAGTTAGGTTAAGTTATAGATTAGGTTGGGTTAGCTTAGGTTACAGTATAGGTTAGGTTAGGTTATTGGTTAGGTTGGTTTACGTTAGGTTCGGTTATAGGTTAGGTTAGATTATAGGATAGGTTAGGTTAGGTTAAGTTAAGTTTGGTTAGGTTAGGTTACTGTTTTCCTGAAACTTAATCACCCATCACCATAAATTATTGTGACTTTTCCTGAAACTTTTTTCTTATAACTTTTCTTCTATGACTTTTTTTCTGACTCCTTTTTCTTGGTTATGGTTTCCTTATTACCGATAGTGTTTTCTGACTCCTTTGTAGATATCCGAGTTCCTGTGGCCAGACATCTGAATAATAACCTCAGCAGTGATAAGAATATCTTTCTAAAATTATCCTACATTATGAAATTGTATTTTTTTAGAAATTTACTTTAGATAACGAATCATTCAAAAGTTGTCTACCTATATTAAATTGTATTCCGCTGAAATTTATTTCAGCTTGCAGTAACCTCCACATAAAACAAATTTCTCATTTTTCACTCCATCTCGTTATCGTAACAATATTCCCTTTAACTACTTCAATAAGAAACCTCAACAAGCTATTACGGAACTTCGACGAGAATCTGGGCTGTAGTAAACAACTCTTAACCGTATTAGAGCAATTATCTTAGAAATTACGTGGCTATGAAACACATTCAGAGCAGTGATGCCAACCCCCCTAACCTACGCCCCCTATATGAGACGAGAAATTATCCTACATAACTGTAAATGACCCAGCATTCTGCTATGCTAATAAATAAATCTTTAGATTATCTTTATATGCAATATCATGAATACTAATAAGCATACTGATCTAAACCTACAATCACCCTACACTGGAAAATATTGCCCTGCTGTCTAAGATTTTGCCCAGATTACGTGTAGGGCAATTACCCTACAGTTGGCAACACTGATTCAGAGCTGAGCGTTGTTTTCAGAAAATAAACGCTCAATTTTACGCACAGCTGACACATCCGAACAACACAGTAGCTACTTCCGAACTGAGCCTTGATAAGTTGATTCAGTCAACCCCGATTGTTTACCGGAGACCAATTCAACTGAGAAACCGGAAGGCGTATATGTTAGTGTGTGACGTAAGAAGTCGCAGTGACAAACAATCAGTTGAGAGGGACTATTATATCAGGCAATTATAGAGGGTGAACCAAAAGCAGGTGGACAGTAGGTGGAATAAGGTTGTGTTAGGGTTATACTAAACCGATGGTGTTTATTATTATTATTATTTTTTTTTTTTTTTTTTTTTTTTTTTGCTCTATCACAGTCCTCCAATTCGACTGGGTGGTATTTATAGTGTGGGGTTCCGGGTTGCATCCTGCTTCCTTAGGAGTCCATCACTTTTCTTACTATGTGTGCCGTTTCTAGGATCACACTCTTCTGCATTAGTCTGGAGCTACTTCAGCCTCTCGTTTTTTCTAGATTCCTTTTTCAGGGATCTTGGGATCGTGCCTAGTGCTCCTATGATTATGGGTACGATTTCCACTGGCATATCCCATATCCTTCTTATTTCTATTTTCAGATCTTGATACTTAATCCATTTTTTCCCTCTCTTCTCTTCAACTCTGGTGTCCCCATGGTATTGGCGACATCAATGAGTGTACTTTCTTCTTGACTTTGTCAATCAACGTCACGTCTGGTCTGTTTGCACGTATCACCCTATCCGTTCTGATACCATAGTCCCAGAGATCTTTGCCTGATCGTTTTTCTATCACTCCTTCAGGTTGGTGCTCGTACCACTTATTACTGCAAGGTAGCTGATGTTTCTTGCACAGGCTCCAGTGGAGGGCTTTTGCCACTGAATCATGCCTCTTTTTGTACTGGTTCTGTGCAAGTGCCGGGCATTCACTTGCTATGTGGTTTATTGTTTCATTTTTCGTATTGCACTTCCTACATATGGGAGAGATGTTATTTCCGTCTATCGTTCTTTGAACATATCTGGTTCTTTGTGCCGCTGTTATCATTCCTTCAGTTTCCTTCTTTAGCTCTCCCCTCTGTAGCCATTGCCAATTGTCATCGCTGGCTAGTTCTTTAGTCTGTCTCATGTATTGTCCGTGCATTGGTTTGTTGTGCCAGTCCTCTGTTCTTTCTGTCTTTCTCCTGTCTCTGTATATTTCTGGGTCTTCGTCTACTTTTATTAGTCCTTCTTCCCATGCACTCTTTAGCCACTCGTCTTCACTGGTTTTCAGATATTGCCCCAGTGCTCTGTTCTCGATGTTGATGCAGTCGTCCATACTTAGTAGTCCTCTCCCTCCTTCCTTTCGTGTTATGTATAGTCTGTCCGTATTTGCTCTTGGGTGTAGTGCTTTGTGTATTGTCATATGTTTCCTGGTTTTCTGATCTATGCTGCGGGAGTTCTGCTTTATTTTAATTATTTTATTATTATTATTATTATTATTATTATTAATTATTATTATTATTATTATTATATCTTTCAGTGCCTTTGCATTGTATCATTGTATACAATAAAATGTTATTGCAAATGTAATAACTGCGTATAAAAATTTAATTGTATCAGTTAATATAACTATATGTAATCTCAAAATAAATGTTATCATCTACTGTCCACCTATTTTTGGTTCACCTTATATATTGACAACCGGGTGGTCGAAGTCTCTCTCTCTCTCTCTCTCTCTCTCTCTCTCTCTCTCTAAACCTGGCAACAACGGTTCGATTCATGCCGGGGACGAAGCACTTCCCAATTATAATTTCCCCTTTGGGTGTCAGTTATTTCCAAGATAAAGTGAATTTGAATATTAAAATATTTAAGGCAATAATTGTGAAAAAAAAAGTCGTGCGTGTGTGACAAAAATATATACATACATATAGAATAGATAGACATATATATATGTATATATATATATATATATATATATATATATATATATATATATTTATATATGTATTTATGATCACATATACCAGGATATTTCATATCCACAAATATTAAGCTACAAATATCCAGTTTGCTACATACATACATATAGATAGATAGACATATATGTTTATCTATCTATATGTATGTATGTAGCAAACTGCATATTTGTGGCTTAATATTGTGGATATGAAATATCCTGGTATATGTGATCATAAATACACACACACACACACATACACACACACACACATATTTATATATGTATATATATATATATATATATATATATATATATATATATATAGATTATGTTCACATATACCAGGATATTCCATATCCACTAATACTAAGCCACAAATATCCAGTTTGCTATAACTCGGGAATTACTTAATACCAGTGGGATTCGAACTGCAACCTGGTTGGGATGACTTGTGCAAAATAAGGATGGACATGAGAAACTGGTTTTATATGTCACACACACACACACACACGGCACACACACACACACACACACACACACACTATATATATATATTATATATATATATATATATATATATATATATATATATATCACAGCAAATTACGTATCTCCTGCAAGCATCCTCATATACTATTTAAGAGCCCCTTACAAGTATCGAAGATTACTTATTTGCAAAACAAATAAAGACAGGCAGCGAGTACCGTAGCAATTATTCCCCTGTCAGCCGGATGCGTCCCACACGAAGAGAAATAGGAGTTCCCTCGCAAACGCTCAGTAGAAGGTACAGTTCAATGAGACAAACGTCACGGCTAACTAAGGTTGGTCATTTCCAAACATGGCCGTTGCTACGATTACCATACGCTGCCGATGTCCATTGCCAAGATGACGGCAATCTCCACTTACATCCAAGTCCTGCAATACCGATGATCAATACTTACTGCAGTCGTGAGTTCCAGGATTATCAGTCAAGGCATCCTCTCGAGGGAACGCTTTTTTAAACCTTTTTTTTTTTTCCTGGCGTTGCTTGGTACGAATGAGCAATTTCCCACCGGAGGCTGTTATGTTTGTTCGCTATCATTTTTTTTTTTAGTTCATGTCATACTATTGGTTATTTGCGATGGTTATACATATATATATATATATATATATATATATATATATATATATATATAGTGTGTGTGTGTGTGTGTGTGTGTGTGTGTGTGTGTGTGTGTGTGTGTAAAGACAAATTCCATTGCTAAGTAAAGGACTAGAAGTTGAAAGGCCTTGAGGAACTCCAGTTTGTCCTTATTTATATATTCATCACATTCCATATTTTTGTGATTCACTTATACATACATAACGTTTGTGTAAATATATATACTCCTGTATATATATATATATATATATGATATATATATATATATATACATATATATATATATATATATATATATCTATATATATATATAAAAACACATATATATATATATATATATATATATATATATATATATATATATACTATATATATATATATATATATTAACAAACAATATATATATAAATATATATATATATATATATATATATATATATATATATATATATATATATATACAGAGAGAGAGAGAGAGAGAGACATTATTACAGCAGTTCCTCTTGTATTCAGAAAAGAGCATCTGCAAAAGACATTTTGCATCAAGTCTCAAAGCTAATAGCGGACATTAATGAGAGCATTACTGAAGTATTCAGACGTTCCTTCGCGCTTGAATAAGCCAAAAAGAGAAAGCGTACATTTAAGCTTAAGTGTTCAAACTTCACGGTAAGTGGAATTCACGTTCCTTAAGAGGGCTAACTTTCACAGATTAACGTTAACTTCCATAAATTATCGTTCTTATTCATTAGCCTTGGAGAAGAAAATACTAAAACCAGATGAAGAACAACTCGCGATTTTTTTTTTTTTATTAGTCTCGCTTTATCTTTGTTAATTCACGTAAGTAGTTCCTTATTCATTTTTCTTTAACCCTTTGAAAGTAAAAGGTATATTTTTCCTTATGGGCTTCAATTATTTTATGTTCTTTATTTGCACAATATTTATCAATTCTCCTCTAGGGTCTCGGCAAATGAGAATCCTTAGACCTATATGTAAGTTTGATGATGTTTTCATTAAGTTTTAGAGTCACCACTCTCTCTCTCTCTCTCTCTCTCTCTCTCTCTCTCTCTCTCTCTCTCTCTTTCACTGAAGCCTTTGAAGAAGCAGAAGCTGAGTCATGATAAGAGAATCAATAGCCTGAAAGAACAAGAAAAAAAAAAGTAATGGTACTCCAAATGAACCCAAATAAACTGCAAACTTCCGCTTCCTTCCAAGACTTCCAAAGGCCTGGGGAGGGTAATGGGAGGTCCTCCTTGATAGGGGTGGGATGGGGTCTCCCATGACTCCTGCGAAGCACCAAATTATTTATGAGGAAACATCCCACTGACTGAGGGATCTCGCAGTATCATTGGATTAAGGGCTACTTTTCAGCCTGTGATTACTGTTGTTTCGTAGGGGAGAGTTGTATTTGTTGAATTTAAGGGCCGGAGAAATGAAGGATTGATTATAATTACGTTGTTGTTACAGCAATTGCAAAGATCTCTAATCTTTCATAATCTATTTGATCTCAGTGGGAGAAATGAGGGTTTCATTGTAATTGTGTTATATGAAATGCAGAGATCTCTTTCCTTTCTTAAGCTGTTTTGATCTTAATTGGTTCGGTGTTCTTCCTTGTGGTAACATTATGAATTTCCTGTCAACTGTAATTCTTGTTAGGGATAAAGGTAATATCTTCCTTACATAAATCAATCTTTTAAATTCTATTTCAGGTTGTTTAACGTCTTATTCTTCATTATGCATACGAAATCAGACCGACAATCTCTTTGCAAGAAACTCGGCCTTTGATATTTTACAAGTCGTTCAGAATGTCCTTCAGAAGAATTTGGCTTATTTGTTTGTTTGTTTGTTTGTATGGTGTTTTGACGTTGCATGGAACCAGTGATTATTCAGCAACGGGACCAACAGCTTTGGGTGACTTCCGAACCACGTCGAGAGTGAACTTCTATCACCAGAAATACACATCTCTCACCCTTCATTGGAACGCCCGTGAATCGAACTTGCGTTCAACGAGGTGGTACGCCAACATCATACCGACCACGCCAGTGAGGCCAGAAAAATTTAGAGCACGCAGGTAGTGGGAAACGAAAGCGTGCAAAATCTGGGAAAACTACCTTAATGTAGACTGAGACATTCACCACGTTAACGAGGATTAATCACACAAAAAATCTTCCTGTTGCTTTTAGTTTCACCTTTCTTTGCCAAGAAAATTAGAAAAATAATGTTACTTATTGGTAGACTATTTCTTAGCAGTCTCTAAAAAGTTGTTAACAAGGCACAATTGATAACAAGCAAAAAATGCACCTATGTTTCTCCGGCGCAATCGAGTTTTCTGTACAGTGTATAATGCTGTATGAGCCGCGCCCGATGAAACTTTCAGCCACGGCCCGGTGGTAGCCTGCCTTATAGAGTTGCCAGACTCATGATCATGGGTACATTTAACCTTAAATAAAATCAAACCTAATGAAGCTAGAAGGCTGCGATTTGGTAAGTTTGATGATTGGAGGGTGGATGATCAACATACCAATTTGCAGCCCTCTAGCCTCAGTAGTTTTTAAGATCTGAGGGCGGACATAAAAGGTGCAGACGTACGGACAAATAGCCATCTCAGTAATTGCCTTTGACAGAACACTACAGAAAAAAGCCAGACACTTTAATCATACGTCTAAAATTAGCGTGAAATATTTCAGGACAGCAGCTCAATATGGTCAGCATAAACGGGAAAAATAACATCTAATCTTTTTTCCAAAAGCAAAATGGGACGGGAAAACCTCTAGCCCTTTTTCAGCCCAGGACAGAAGAAAACAATAGAGAAGAAGAAGAAGAATTAGGACAGAAGTTCAATCACAATAGAAGCTACAGGAAAAGCAGGCAACTTCTGTTCTAATGCTCTGCGCAATTCTGGAGTACTGAATGAACTGTAAATTTCCACTGCGGGTGGAAGACTAAAGACATCAATAGACAAACTGCAAAGTTTGTTATTTCTACAATCTTGTTCACTGCAGGGTATGAGGTTTTATGTTCATTCCATGAACTTCATGGTGTGATTCGACTCCACCTTACTCGCTTATTCGTTAAAAAAAAAAAACTGCCTATGTGTCAGAAAAAAACTGCTCTTGGGAGGGCAGCCTTGAAGGGAAGGATCTGACCCAGAGGCTGCTTCCCAAGGCTAGGGAAGCGGGCCTGGTGAGGGGTCAAAGGTTCCTCAAGGAGGCCAGTTCTTTGAGGGCACCCTTGAAGGGGA
Organism: Macrobrachium nipponense; assembly: GCF_015104395.2. Taxonomy (NCBI): domain Eukaryota; kingdom Metazoa; phylum Arthropoda; class Malacostraca; order Decapoda; family Palaemonidae; genus Macrobrachium; species Macrobrachium nipponense. The sequence continues at coordinate 32,291,514 of NC_061093.1, forward strand.
GTGTTCTCTCCAGCAGGGGAAGGCAGGATTCCTTGGAAGATCTGATAAGAAAAATCATTGTAGCTTCATCTCCAATTAGTGGAATGCTCTTTATCACTATTTCTGTTTCCAGATGATTAAGGTATTTTTTTTATATTTTTTTTTTTTTTCATTGTACTCTGCACTACTTAGAATGTATCATAATTCTTCGATGTCAAGAATTCACTCAAGGGAAAGTGTATGTCGTATTATTGCCATCAACCTCTATACAGCACTTTGCGCTGGTTCAATGGCCTCAACCTTGGGAACTTAGGAAATCGTTTCTTCTGAGTTCATTGATGAAGAGGGTAATTATCGTCTTTCCTGGGATCTCGGAGAGGATATTTTGGAATTCGTGGCGGGAGCTGGTTTTCTTGAAAATTTGTAACGAATCGCCATTTCATTTTTACCATTTTATCAATTAATCGGAAATTTTCTCTTTTTATTCCCTCCAGGCCACATTATTTATTAATGGCGATGACGACCACATTATTTTTCTTGTGAACTCTGATACTTTCTTTACGATTAAGTCTCTCCTTTTTGTAATCAGGGAACTAAATTCCATAGCTCCCAAAATCTAAAGAATAAGAAGGCTTATTTCATCAACTTGAATGCGTATTTCATAAAGTTCAATAAACATTTGCGTCATTACTTCCTTAAGTAGACTGTTGAATCAAAATAATTATTCCATTTTTTTTAACGATTTCACGTCATTTTGTCGGATCAGCTTAATTACGTTGCAGTTTTCTTGTGAATTCATTATGGAAATTCCTTGTCAATTTCCATTACTGTCATTTACAATGAAAGCGCTTATTATCATTTCACCTCATGCGAATAATAGGCAAGTGGTGTTTGGCCCAATTGCGAGTAATGCAGAAGTGATGTAGGTTGGTGGATTCTAGTTAATTCACTACATAAATGTGACGCTTACTATGCCTATTACTTTTAAACCAACCACCTTTTGTACTTGGTAATTCAATAGGCACTTTAAGAAAGGCACGAAGCATTCACTCAGTTAACAGTATCTGCATGGTACATTTTCTTGATTTCAAATTACGTATATGATTTCACTGCTTTGCTAAATAGGCTATGACGTGTTTTCTTGACATAATAAATGAGCGGAAGTGAATCGAATATCTTATATGCAGTAAGTTGGGTAAATAATAATGAAATTTTCCAAAAACATTTCAGTTTCTGGATATCTTGCAATATATAGGCTTATATATATATATGTATATATATATATATATATATATATATATATATATATATAATATATATATATATATATATAATGTATATATATATAAAATATGTTATATATATATATATATATATATATATATATATATATATGAGATTTATTTTTTATTTTATTTTTCTGACATTTGTATTCAGTCCTGATGTTATAAAGGCAAATTTGCCATTTTAATCATCATAATAGCATATCGTTCTTCTTTCTCATATACATATAAATATATATTATAAATATATATTATACATATATATATATATATGTATGATATAAAATATATATATCTATATATATTTACATATATATATATAGATATATATATAGATATATATATATATATATATTTATAAGAAAGAAGGATATGCTATTATGTTGATTAAATAGCAATTTTGCCTTTATAACATCAGGAGTTAATAAAAAATGTAAGAGAAATAAAACCAAAATGAAAAATACACTGCCAGGGTAAAAATGATTTAAGCAAAATGAAGGACAAAATATATACCCACTTCATCTCTTAGGAAGTCCTGACGCTGCAAGACCGACTTTCAATTAAATTCATGAGACAGACTCCCATTCTCTTCCAAAGGGTGAACATGGACACAGCAGGAAAACAATGATAAAGAGTAAAAATACATCATTTCAAAGGAGAATGGGGAAATATGAAAAAAATGGGAAAAAAATAATATAATTTCCTAATTGTTTGTTCGTTTGTTTGTTTGTATGGTGATCTTACGCTGCATGGAACCAGTGGTTATTGAGCAACGGGACCAACAGCTTTACGTGACTTCCGAACCACGTCGAGAGTGAATTTCTATCACCAGAAATACGCGTCTCTCACCCCTCAGTGGAATGTACGAGAATCGAACTCGCGGCGACCAAGGTGGCGTGCCACTGAGGCACTGTATATATAATTTAATGAATTTGTATCAACACAGCGTTTTCAGTACAGGAATAAGCTTTGTAATAATATTAAAATGAACATATTAAAACGACTGGTGTGAAAACTACTGATTTTTATAGATCGCCCAACTTTCGTCACGATAGAAAAGCAAACCTTCGTATCTTTCATGTAGTTACTTTTATATCTAATTGAAATCAAGCACATGGAAGTTATACGTCGCCAAAGATATAAATTTACCAAAATCATTCACCAAAATATCAACAATAAAGTTATTTTCAGAAGTTTGCATCAGCAACGGAGAAGTGAGTTTCGTTTTTAATATAAACATTTTTATTTATATTTTCTGAAGAAATGTTCAACATAGCCTCTTCACAAACATATAATATGAACGAAAAGTGTAAAGAATATAATATAAAATTTTTATATTTACACGTACAAGTCTCTCTCTCTCTCTCTCTCTCTCTTTATATATATATATATATATATATATATATATATATATATATATATATATAGAGAGAGAGAGAGAGAGAGAGAGAGAGAGAGAGAGAGAGAGAGAGAGAGAGAGAGAGAGAGGTGGACTAGTGCGTGTATGCATATATATATGTATATATATCATATATAATATATATATATATATATCTATAATATATATAGCGTATTAATAGAATGACAGATAGATAGGTATGCGTAGTGTAGAGAGAGAGAGAGAGAGATTTACTACAAATACATACAGCCGGTATATTTATATTTACAGCAAACGCGAAACTCAAAAAAGAAAAACATTCCTCTCCCACCTCTTAATATGGGACGAATCAGTTCCCAAAGTTTCTATAAGTTGTCCAAACGAATCATATTAATCCGAAATTCCTTGTCACCTGGTGGAAAAGGAAACGTAATCAATCTAAGAAGAAGAGGAAGAAGAAGAGAGATGTCGAAAAAGACGCGAAGAAAAGAGAAAAGATAGAGGAAGCAAGAAAGTGAACGGAAAAGAAGGGGAACCAAAAGGAGAAATTTCCGGAACAAATAGATTTCCAGAGAGATGGATCTTGCCTTTGAAACTTTCAGACTTTTTCTTCACACTGAAGAGGAGCAGATTTAAGCCAACCTTGCACTGAAAACAGCCTTGGAGGGTTTTTCGAGGCTGACTAAAAAAGCGGATGATATTGCCGAAGATCGAACGAAATTATGGCGAGGCATTTCCCGACCTTTCGACAGGAACTTTTGTTGTCTGATGGAGTCGTCGTGGATTTAGTATGGCCGAAATGGTCTGAAAAGAGTCTGAATTGTTCTGAAACGCTGCAGTATGTAAAAGGAAAAAGCAAAAAAAAAAATGCAATGCACAAACCGTTAATAAAAAAAAAAGCTCTTTGCAAGATTATAAAAAGCTCTCTGCAAGATTATAAAAAGCTCTCTGCAAGATTAGAAAAAGATTTCGACAGGAAATAGGATAAAAGGTTCTCTAGAGAAAGCATTTGTAAAAGCTTCCTGCACGAAGCACAACTACGGCGCAATCGAGTTTTCTGTTACAACGTATAATGTCAATGCCATTCGGTTGTCCCAATAATGCTGTATGAGCCGCGGCTCATGAAACTTTCAGTTACGGCCCGGTGATGGCGTGTCCTATAGAGTTGCCAAAGGCACGATCATGGCTAACTTTAACCTTAAATAAAATCAAAACTACTGAGGCTGAAATTTGAAACGTTTGATGACTGAAGGGTAAATTATCAGCATATTAATTGGCAGACCTCTAGACTCAGTACGTTTTAAGATCTGAGGCCAGACAGGAAAAGCGCTGACGGACAGATAAATCGCCATCTCAACAACTTTCTTTTGCAGGAAACGAAGAAAGGAAGTTTTCTGACCCAAGCAACAAAAGAAAAAAATTCCTGCACGAAGCACAATAAAAAAAAAACAAAGCTCTCTGCAACGAACACCAGGAACAAGCTCTCGTCACAGAACGTTTTAAAACGTTTCAAAACGTTCATCCGATTCGACGACTACTCTTTTTTTCTTTTTTTTCCATCTGTCCACCCGCCTGTCGTGTTTGCGTATGGTAACACTGGGTCCCGGGCTTTAGATAGTTACGCTATGTGTAAGTTTTAGGTAATAAAAGGATATCTTGGTGTACATTTGCAACTGAAAAGTGTTTTAATAATTAACTGTATGCGAATTACACCGTTAATATTCGAAATAGGATATTGTTATTATTGTTGAATGTAAACTGAATGTAACTATCTAAAGCCCGGGACGCAGTGTTACCATACGCAAACACCACAGGCGGGTGGACAGATGGACAAAAACCGAGTATAGATGCGAAATCCCCCAAGGGAAGTGGCAGGCAGTCTCCTGAGTGCCAGCTAGTCCTTTACCTCATCGCGTATTGTTTACTGTAATAAGTACAGAGGAACACGAGAGCGAAAGTAAATAAAGGAATGTGCTACATCACAGCTCCCGCCACTTTGGCGCCCGAGGACCTTAATCCGGATGCATTACCATCCGTTGCCTGAAGCAGCTTTGAAATGTTAACGCATCTCTACATTTCAATCATCCACTCAGTCAATTTAACGATGAGAGAACAAGGCGGAATCATATGAAAGCGATCCTCTTCTTCTTCTTCCTCCATGAAATGGGGCGAGCGCTGATGTACAAGTGATGAAGCCTTCATTGAGTATTTATGATGCACTGACGCGTTCCAGTGTCGTGTTCAAAAGGAATTCATTTTAAAACAAGAGACTAAGCGAAAACTAATGCTGAATGTATGTTGTCTTGATAAAATGCCGTCGAATTGTACGTATACATACAGCTGAACATGAAATTTACACGCAGGCTAGTTATATATAATATATAATATATAATATATATATATAATATATATATATATATATATATATATATAATATATATATATATAAAGGTAATGCCACAGAGGGAAAATGAAAAGCGGAGAACTGCCGAGATCTTTCGGTCTTAACGACCCTTTACTATAGGCAAGTCTTGCCTAAAGTAAAGGGTCGTTAAGACCGAAAGATCTCGGCAGTTCTCGTTTTCTTTATTTTCCTCGGTGGCATTACCTTTATAAATACATAACATCACGTTTTATTATATACTTCGTGATCAAGTGATTCATATATATATATATATATATAATATATATATATATATATATATATGTATGTATACTATATATATGTGTGTGCGTGCGTGTCTCTCTGTACAAATTTTACATTGATTGCCAGTACACGTGGAAGTCGACTATTTTAAGCCAACTCTCAAGTATCTTATATCTCATCTGATCTTCAAGTGTTGCAGTCTCGCTGTGGATTCCTTTTCTCCACAATCGAGTAGCTTCTCCACATTCATTCAGAATGTCCTTCCTTGCCCCTCCACTTCCAAGAGATATAGGAGATTGGAGAAAAAATATGAAGTGAAGAATAATCTCTGTATATACATACATACATATATACAAACATGCATATATACATATGTATATTACATGTATGCGTGCGTGTTATTAAACCTTTGAAAAATATAGGAGATTCGATATTAAAACGAGATTTGTAGATTAGCAGTTGCGAACGTTAACTAAGTCACGAGTGTTATATGACATTCCAAAAAATCTCTCTCTCTCTCTCTCATACATATATATAATATATATATATATATATATATATATATATATATATATATATATATATATATGTGTGTGAGTGTGTATGTATGTATGTACGTATATCATACATATTATATTATATATTTTTTTTATTAATACAAATATATATAATATATATTATACATATATAATTAATATATATATATATATTAATATACATATATGTGTAGCCTAATAATATATATATATATATATTATATATATATATATATATGTATGTATGTATATTATATATACGTATATATGACTGTTGTGATATACCCATGGGCTTATAATTTGCTAAGGGATTAAACAAAGTGCCAAATAGCTGAAGGCAACATTTCACATTCACGTCTTTTTATGCATGCCATCCCACAAAATACTTCGTAATTCTCCATCTTGTCTCTGACGGAAGGTTTCTTCTCCCGTATCTATTTCTGGAATGTATCAGTCGAGAAATCTACCTGGATATTCGAGGTCCTGACGAACCTTTGCCTAATTAACGGACATCAATTTTCGTCTCAAAGGTTTGCTTGTATATCTTTGAGATGCATGCGCGTCTGGTGACTCTCTAACGCCAAGGTTTCTGGAGGATCAAATGAAACTCGGGACTAATATTCAGAAGCCTGACTTGCTTAAATGATATTAGGATGCTTTGACGGCGTCCTCATCAACTGGGGGTTATTCTGTGCCTCATCAGTTCAGGGATTCTCCAAAATGAGTCTCCCAGCAGGAGGGTATTACCGTCAGTGCACCTCAACTGGCGTAACTGAAAGTTCTTTGCAGAGTCCCTTCGGCCCCTAGCTGCAGCCATCTTTTATCTTTTTACCTTTATCTCCGTCCTTGCTTCCTCTCTTCCTTTTTGCTGTCCAACCACACCAACTTTCTTTTTTTTTTCACTCCTAAGCTCTGAATGGCTGGAAGTGCCCAAGTGCTTGGCTTTATAGAGTAAGTTCATAAACCCAATCCGTAATAAGTTTAGCTTGTCCTTCCTTGGTTAATTCCGGGTTAGTCCTTCATTCACTCTTAAACAAGCGTAAGACAGTACTTTTGACTCTCGTAGCATTCTATGCAATTAATTTTCCTCTACTGAATATGCGAAGGAATAAATGATTGCCTTAGTACCGTCTGGCCTCTGATGGCCTGTATCAGATGTTGGTCTTTCTCGCAACGAGGTTAAACATACCTGACTGTCGTGAAAATCTGATATCCCAGATTTCCAGTAGGTGAAGACGGAATTGGGTACAACTTGCTAACACATTAATTTTATTAACTTCTTGAAAGGGTTGATCTTTGGGCGAAAAAGATTCAGAGATTTCTATTTGTCGCCACTACGGCCATCTGAACCAGATGACGTTTTCTGAATATTGTCTGTATCGCAAATATCACCAAATAAATGTATCACCTCTTAATATTTACCAGTTTCGTAACACTCTTCTCTCTTGTAACGCAAATGCACACATACAGGGATGTGTTTTTTGCCATTCAATTGCTTCAGAACAGGCTTCCTTTGTGCTTGTAAAAGTCAAAGGCATTCCTTCATGACAGATTTATCCTCATATTCACTCATATTTCATAATTACCGCCATCACTTAACGTTTTCCAAAAGGATAAAAGCTTTTACATCATTTCCGTATTGTCTCATTCCTGGAATGATTTCATGAATTGTTAGACTCTATTTTCCGGAGTTCGTATTCCATATGACGACACTAACGGCATCCTTTAAAGCATTATTGTACAAGCTTTCGGAAATTTATTCATATAATAATTTTTTCAATGTTTTTCTTTTGTCCATTTCCCTAGATTAGATAATAAATGATCTACTGTAGGGTTAATGTCGCTCACTTATTTATTGCTTTGTCTTCATCATTCTATTACTATAGTAAGCACCTTTTCTAAGAATAGTTCCTGCTCACTCACACAATCAAAGGTGATTAATCGCCTATAGATGTCTCTTATCTTTCCTCGTCGGTAGATAATGTTAATTTATCATCTACGTCTCCAAACTTTCGTCGGAACCACTTTCACCCTTTTTCGCGTCATCTCATAAGATCAGCCGCGATTTCGAAAGTTTCCAGCTTCCAGTTTCCTTTTCCAGTTCCCGTTTCCAGATTCCTTTTACGTAAGCCAGGACGAAAAGTTACAGTGCACCTAAGTAAACATGCGACCGGCCACAGGATTGCAGAAAGTCAATGAGAATTCTTCGCTTCTCGGTATGTTGCTAATTAAACTTTTCGGGTAAAACTTCCCTTTCGCCAAGTTCACGGATGCCCTGCCGAGAGCCTTTTTGTTTTTTTTTTTTCTTTCTTTTTTTTTTCTTTTTTTTCCTTTTTTTCGTTATCAAGACCGGGGAGAAGTTCCGCAAAGAAATGATATTTTTCAACGTAATTTTATCTCTGCCCTTTATAATAATAGTCTTCCGGTTCAAGGCTAGTTTCATGACGTGTAATAAGAAACTTAAGAGCTAGTAACATAGCAAACATCTAGGCACAGGGTTAGTGCTAGAGCCTCTTATTTCCTGGTTCTTTTCTAGACCTACTTCATTTCCTGGTTCATTCTCTACTTTTCTAGGCCTACCTCATTCCCTGGTTTTTTCTTCACTTTTCTACGCCTACTTCATTCACTGGTTCATTCTCTACTTTTCTAGGCCTACCTCATTCCCGGGTTTTTTCTTTACTTCTCTAGGCCTACCTCATTTCCTGGTTTTTTCTTTACTTTTCTACCTGGTTTTATCTTTACTATTCTAGGCCCCATCTCATTTCCTGGATCTTTTTTTTTTTCTTTTCTGGATATATCAGACTTGAAAATTAGAGCACTTCGTTATCTCTTCGTAGAAGTTTTTGTGAAAATAGGGCTCGGAATCCACGTTAACCAGTTCATTCCTGAATGGTGTGCTGCCTCTTCCATGGAAATTGTCTACCAGTTTTCTGATATGGAAATTGTCTACCAATTTTCTGATGTGGAAATTGTCTACCAATTTTCTGATGTGGAAATTGTCTACCAATTTTCTGATGTGGAAATTGTCTACTAATTTTCTGATGCGAAGTCAATTTCTGTCGAACAGTGAAGAACGTTGACAGAAACCAAATTGAAATTCCTGAAATGTTCTCAAACGTTCTCGCTCTCTGTTATGATACCCATGAAGGCAAGCTCCTCTATTAACATTCAAATGTTTTCAGCCGCCTGTTACTCGCTAAATCGCTTCTGCAAAATGAAATGGCTGAGGGAATATCAGGCAATTTCGACCTGTCTGGAAAATGTGATCTCAAAGACTTTTTTTTATTTTTTTTGTCGGATGAGTTGGCATCATCATTCAGAAATGGGATTGGGTGCTCCGTTATCATATCTATCACGAGATCTTTCGGACAGACAGATAGTGAGACAGACGTACGGACAGAGAATTGCTATGGATCAGAATGCTGGAAGTCGTATTCATAGGGTAACAGGTAAAACTGGAACTCCACTTAACAACTTGTTATAAAGGTTATTGAAGGTCTGCAAGAGGTTTATGCCACTTTCAGACATTCGTGAATCATGGTCATAGCGGTCTGCGGTGACTAAATTATTTTTCGAGGATTTGTCTAAATCCTGTCCTGACATAAAGTATATAATATAATATCACGTACAATTCCAATTTACTCTACACATCAAAATCATTAAAGAAGAATATTTATTACTTTACACATCAAAATCATTAAAGAAGAATATTTGCCGAGGAGATACTATCTAAAACCTGTCCTAACATAGAGAATATACATTTTTCCCTATTTACCTCTTATCTCGAAATCTTTAATGAAGATTATCTTTCTCTTATTTAAGATCGAAAACATGTTTAGCAAAACCACAAATTGATTATACTCTGTTTTTTCCATCTGTCCATCCGCCTCTGGTGTTTGCGTATGGTAACACTGCGTCCCTGGGCTTTAGATAGTTACATTCAGCTTACATTCAACAATAATAATAATATCCTATTTCGAATATTAACGGTGTATTGGCATAACAGTATTTATTAAAACACTTTTCAGTTGCAAATGTACACCTAGATATCCTTTTATTTACCTAAAACTTACACATAGCGTAACTATTTAAAGCCCGGGACGCAGTGTTACCATGCGAAAACACCACTGGCGGATGGATAGATGGAAAAAAACAGAGTATAGATCATTAAACGCCCCCACATTAAAACGACAAGTAACAAACAGTTCCATTCCTTGACAAGGGACTCATGCGTTAACCAAGTAAGACACCGTAAAAAAAAAAAAAAAAAGAAAAAAAAAACTTTATCTGCAAATTCCCCTTGAATGAGGACCGACGATACAAGACCATTAAATTTCCTCGGCAAGACGCTTCTCACGGGATACAAAATGCTTTCCCGTCCTCGTCTCCCCGAGATGGCAGAGGCAGGCAGCTAGACCGATACGTTCTCAAACACGACGAAGCTAATGCACTGAAATAAAGAGATAAGATGTGCGGAAGGAATGTGATTATGTAAAAATTCTCTTGGGGATGAAATAGCAAATGGAGTTAGAAAGAGATGGTGCGGAGAAGGGGGCCCGGTGAGAGGGGCGGGGAAGGGGTCTGTCCCAATTTTGGAATTTTGGGTAGGTACGACGGAGAGGATCCCAGGGTTGGATAACGTAGTAAGTGTCGGTTTCTCCCGTGCAGATCTCTTCCCCAGTAACTCTCTCTCTCTCTCTCTCTCTCTCTCTCTCTCTCGCTCTTCACCGGGTCTTGGTTAGCGAGCTGAAAGCCTATAAAAATGACAGGACAATTTCAATAAAGCCTGCGATATTGCATTTAGAAGAGGGCGCTGACGAGAGGTAGTCATTTGAATATAAATAAAGATAAATTGGCGGGTGTTTCTTGGATGGGGTGCGGGGGCCGTACTTGGCAAGTGTTATAATGTCTATCTAATTCTTTTATTATATGTATGTATTAGGGCTGTGCCTTGTATGATAAGGCGCCCTATGAGGTAATGTTAGACTAGCGATAATCTATACGCTAAGTCGGTTGGTATTGCACTTCATCTTCAATGGATGTCTGGGGTTTTGTAGATCACTTACGAAGTCGGTATTATCTTTACGACGGTGTGTTAAACTCATGGTTCGGTGAGGTTCTTGTAGAAAACACAAGGTATAAAATGTATATTCTTCTGAAGTTTTTACATGATGAAGATCAGGTATGATCGTACAAGTTCTTCTATGACGATAGCTTGATCGCTTTCTGCCAATGATTGATGGCTAATCCTATTCCTCTACATGATAAAGCTTAGGTAAAAAGGTACAGGTCTTCTAATAACGATAGCTACTCTGTTCTGCCTGTCTACCATCTCTGTTACAAGTTATGAAGGAACAGACAGTAGTTCGAACATATGAACATACTATCAGATGACATAGTTTCATACGAACACACAATCGAATGAGACACGCTACAGATCACGTAGGCCGTTTGAATAATAGGTCGGGGTAGTTGTCTCAAGCAGGGAGCTTGGACTAATGTTTTATAAACAATTGAATGACTACAGGTGACGGCATGTTATCTTAGCCTACATACTTATTGTATACGTCATCTTTAGCGTCCTCTAGTCTGATCACATTCCTGCAAGCAATCTGGTTGACCTCTTTAGTTTCAGACTTTTATATATATGGACTAACATTCCATATTTTTATTATGTAAACACTTACATTAGCTCGGTCAGCTACCAAAACAAACTACTGAATATTACTCAACTTGACTTGCATTTGACTTATAGGAGTGTGATACAGACACTATGTGAATATATATATATATAAGTAAATAAAAAATTCATGGTGTACATGAATTGATTCAAGTAATAAAATATAAACAATGATATTGGTAAATAATAGTGATCACTGATATATATAATGATACAGTTTTTCACTTCATCTCTTTAAGATAACTTATGCTACAGAAAATCTAATGTACTCTGATAATTGCATAGAATGAAGATTAACATGATAAAAAATCATATTTTAAACTGATAAAAAATATCATATGAGATTGATAAAATTATTAATGTTTATGCTGATTGATTCGTTGATTCTGATTCATTAATCAATATACTAAACTCATATATAACTGCAGATATGGGAAGATAAAAGGTAACAGATTGATTATAGGCTACCTGATTTGTTTATACATTGTATATGGATTCATATAATTATGATTATATATGTGCACTTTAAATAGATTCCTACTGCGTACACGCAAAGGTATATTTATTCTGTTATTTATGATCATTTATATAAGAGATTCCTATTGCGTACACGCAAAGATATATTTCGACTCTGTTATTTATGATCATTATATATAGGATACATGACCTTTAGAGGTTGGATCATACCGGTTATCACTACTTCAGCTTTAACTACTTTCGAACAACTTTTCGTCCATTACACAGTTCCAGACAACCACCTTTAGCCAATTGAAACGGCCTTTTCAATGGTTAAAACAAGGGGAAAATTTGCCTGGGCGGGTCCAACGTTCTATTTTGCGCTCATACTTATTCTCTGCATCCTAAGCTACACGATTCCGTTCGCGATGAATAGATCATCCCAGCACGAGTCCTTCGCCAGCAAAGTAGAGTTGAATATCCTTCGGGTCGTAATTGTCGGAAGTATGTCCCTTTTTGTAGTCGAATTCCGACAGCCGCTGGAGCGTTCCGCATTAAAACGAGATTAACGACGAGATACGGTGTCGGTCGAAGAAGTCCATGAAATTCCTTTCACATTGTAGGCGGTTGTTACTCGACTGTAGTCGTCCGCTGCGACGAACGATTTTTTTGAAGTTGCGATGTGAAACTCTCGTACTGCAGGATACTGTAACCAGGTTCCATTAATCAGCCTGCAAGTGAAATTATACTTGTCACAAGGCAAAGTAAATTCAGACGACATCCAAATACAGGGGAGGGGAGAGAGCCATTTAGACCAGACTTAACCCACATGAATTCGCTGATATTTTGGAATTCAGAAGAGTCCGCTGTACAAACTTTTTATCCATGGCATTAACAATGAGTGAACCTATCCAGGTCTATGATGACTCGTAAAAATATCCATAATTATAAAAAATAAATAGATATCAATACGAATCTCAAAGAAAATTCGATATTACTGGTAGTAAGTTACTAGACAAAGAAGTGGAAAATGGAGCTATTTGTAAGGTTTGCCAGGCAGCATAAGAGTCAAAGAGAATATTAATCATGATTCTATGTGCCCTAACAAAAGTTTCATATTCAATTTTCTCGTGCGCATCCTCTGAGGTTAATTTTTTAAAAAACTTTATTAATAGGAAGGAGATGCAACGAAAAAAACCCACTATGTAACTAATTTCTAAATAAACTTTGGGTTTTCCATGAAAATGTGACATTTTCCCATGAATGTTTTACTTGAATTGTAATAGGCTAATGTTGCAAGTAAATATTTCATATATACATATTCCGTTACTTCTAAATGTCTATGAGGTTCAGAAAAAAAAAATTAATTCATTTGTTGTTATAGAAATTCATTTGCTTATTATTTGTTCATTAATTTTAAAATGATTACAAGTCCTTAAACTAATTGCATTACACACACGGATAAGAATATGTTATGTGGCCTGTCATGTGACCTATGAACCACATGTGAAGTTCATGAACTAAGCATTCCTTTCTCCAGTCAATCTGCTTTTGCAAGCAGAGACGACACACAGATGAAGCCTGTGTAAGCAGATTATTGAGGTTAAAAGGAACAAATGCTGATACGGCAATGATGACGTCGTCACTTGGCAGGAGATTGCTCTCAGCCAGCTAAGAGTTACGTTACTTGCTGTAAGAGATACGACTTTAGTATTTTCAAATGATATTTTAGTGTTTTAATTCTCACCACCCGCATGAGAAGAATGTCTGAAAAAAAAAAAAACAACAGTACCAAATTGAACAATATATTAGTTTCATGTTGGCATTATGTTAAATAAATATTCCTTATTCAAACTACGAATATAAATCACCGGGACAGACAATATGTCAGTAGATTTTGGATATGTGTTGAACTTTTAGCTTATTTGTCATTACTAAAGCGTTAAGTTAGAGTCAAATCTTTGACGCATATATATTTGGATATTTAATTATCTATGGTTACGTTTTGCTTATTGATTTTATCGTGATTCCTTTTTTATATAATTTGTAACCCTTCCGACTTCTTACGGAGTGTATTTATATTGAACTCCACTTGTATCCATATTATTTTATTTTTTTTATATTTATTTATTTTTTATATATATATATTTGATAAATTAATGGTTGGCTTGAATATGTGAAACAGTGTTCTAGCGGCGTACCGTATAAGGCTACTTGCGGCATCAATTCTATAGATACAAGATATCAATGATAAAGGTATTTAAAACCGCGAGAACCGCTATAATCCAGTTCGGATCCAACATCACGAGTTGTAACTCGTAAGACTGACACTTCCTATTTAATTATCCGTTATTCTACCAAACCGATTGACTCTGGTGATCAAATATATTATTGGTTTTCTTAATGGAAAGGAATTCACACAACGTGTTTTTAAGGAGATTATTATTGATTTACACCACCCGAGTCACAGATTATTATGTGTTGAATTCCATATTTACTGATTTAGCACTCATAAATATTCCTAACGCACTCATTGCGGTGTTTGTTTTTAGTGCTATTAATTCTATATAACGTGTCAAGGAACTATTAATACTAAGAAGTGTTTATCTGTCAGACTCGTAATTCTGTTAATAATTCTACGTATAGTCTTTCAAGGATTGATTTGGCACAGGATAGGCCCCTAAACTGACAGGTGTCTTAGTGTATCCCTTGTTTTCAGACACGTGTTACAATTAGTTATGTGCTTTTTTATATCTGTAAGCATTGTAGGCCAGTAAAATAGTGATTTGGCTTTCTGTGACATAGTAGGGAACCCTGGATGACGGAATGCAACCAGTTTATGACGATTGGTATGAAAGAGATTATTATTACTACCTGGTCGTTAGTCATCTGCTGTGTTCTTCGGGTTTACCTCGTCACAGACCTACATATAATATTACATTTGATTACATTATTCTGATACACATACTTTAAATATACTTTTGCTTTAGGGTTTCTGCTCGAATGTGTATTGTTTATGCTTAGCCGCTGACCCTGTTTCCGTTTCGAAGTGTTTTGTTGTTTGGTGTTTATTGCTGCTGACTCTGTTTCCGTTTTCGAAGTGTTTATTGTTTGGGTTATGTCTGTTGACTCTTGCTTTGTTCAGTTTGTAACAGTTCTGCGCTCCAACCCAGATATTCAATGCTCGCGATCTCTTGGGTTAAGGAATTTTCTTGTTTAGATACGGTTTTAACAATAGGCACGGATGTTTCTATATCTTTTAGTCCAATTAATGGTTCTTTGCTGTATGGTGCGGGATTGCGGGATAATGCGTCAGCTATGATAATTGCTTCCCAAGTAATAGATCTTAAATTGGCTCCAAAGACCTGAATGATCATTTGTCACCGAGTTCCTTTTGGACTGTGATTAAAGCCTTTGAAAAACTCGGTAAAGGACTCATGTTCAGTAAGACTTTATCAGGATAGCCATAGATTATGAACTTGAAATGTACTAGTGTTAAGATACCTAGCCCTTCCTTGCCTATTACTGCATATTTACTTTCAGAGGGCTTTAGTTTACGTGAATAAAAAGCTATAGGGAAGAACTGTTTATCATATGACTGAAGTAATACCCCTCTTACCCCTTGGTCTGAGGCGTCTGTTGCAATAAAAAAAAAAAATTCCTTATTATTTAAATCAGGGATTTTTAAGTTAGGTAAGCTGCATTAGTCCGCTTTTAAGATATTCGAACGCCTGTGTTTATGCTTTTCAGACCATAATAAATCTACGCTCTTCTTTCGTAAGATCTGTTAAAGGAGCTGTCATGATTGAAGAGTTACATATTTACATACGATTGTAATACCCACTACAGCGCAAAAGTGCTGTATCCCCCTTGTTTTACGTTAATAAGTACCGGAAAGTTATGAATAGCCGACACCTTACCATGGACTACTTTAAGACCTTGACGAGACACATAAAACCTAGATAAACACTCTTCGTTTTTTAAAACTCACATTTAGATATTTTACTCTGAGATTATTTGTCTTTGTCTCTGTAGCACTAGCTCTACTTTATGTGAATGTACTTCTAAGGTATTAGAAAAGATTACAAGATCATCCATATAGGCATGTAGGTTATCCCCTAAAAGTCTCCAAACACTATATTGTAATTGGGACGCAACGTAAGCCGGAGGCATACGTAAAAATTGATAATGTCCCCTGAGTGTGCTGAAAACGGTGTATGAGGTACAATCACTTAGGTAATGGTATCTGGTAAAAGCATTTAAGTAAGTCCAAGTTGGTGAAAAAAAAATTTATTCTAACCTAACAGAGATAAGATGTCGTCGGTACATCGCACTGGAAACTATCGGAAGTCGTTTCCTTGTTTAAGCGACAGAATCTACGCAGATACGCCAAGTCCGATCTTTTATGGCATGACATTTGAGGGAAAAATTATATGGGCTTATTTGATTTCCTAATGGCTCCTATTACTAACATTTTTCAACTTCGTCATTTATCTCTATTTTGAAATTTCATTGAGAGTCTACACGAAGGTACGTATATAGCTTTATGTTTGTCCTTAGACCGTATTTTGTGTTAAATTACATCCGTTTTTTTTTTCCAGAGATCACTCGCCAGTGGAGAAACTTCCTGGTATTCAGGTAAAAGATAAAAAAAAATTCTGCTGAATCACCTCTGCTTGAATGACTTTACGGATATTACTTTAGATAGATTATCAGAGAGATTCGTCCACGACTGGGTTGGGCGTTGATTAAAAATTAGCAACAATAAAAAATGCGATATTTATAACTTCCGTATCCACGATATGATACTTTTAGGGCTTTGTTCGCGGAAATCGTTATATTTCAGAGTGTCGGGAAGGATTAAATTTTCATTTCCCAGCAAAGTCTTTTTACACGCACTAAGACATTCGAGGGTGCATGTTTCTCGAAATTTTGCGTGCAAAGTGCGACTGCGTTTGGTGGGGAGAATTCTGTTGGGTCATTTGAACAATGTTACGATTTATGAGACAAATGTATAGTTCCTTTATATAAGTTATTATTTGATTAACTGTCTCATTTTGTTCAAACGGATTTTAATATGTTTGAAGGTTATAGGATTTCCCTTTGATAACACGCCTTATTTTGCAGGATGTAAGATAATATTTTGTATACCCCTAGATGGATCTTACAATTACACTACATACAGATCAACGTTTTTTATAACTATAGAGGTATCTGTAAACGCTCGCTTATCCGGACTTCTCATTAGGGAAGTTCGAACAACAGACGGTGAGTCCGTAAAATACAGGATAATACGTGTACTAAAGAAATAAAACTAGATATTCTAATTTTTTTACGGCGCGTACAGTCGGGCTGAATCCACCAGTATTTATTATAACTTAATGTATTAAAATTAAAACGAAAAACCTGCTCTGATTACTTATACGGTCGTGTGTTTCATAGGAAAAAATCCTTTTTAATTCAAATAGTATTGGTATGAAACCAACATCGCTTTTCCCCACTCTGCTAGAGTCGCTTATTGTGTGGAATTTGCTATGCTTTGAACACTTCGGCAGTTTTTGACTAACCTGACCGCTTGACTGGGTGACACAGTCACCGAGTTTTGCTTGTTTGATTCTGAACGGGCTACTGTTTCTATTTATTTCTTTTTGTAATAATTAGGATCCTTCTCTTTATTACCATCGGTAACGTATTGTGTGTTTTTAGCATTATGTTGCTGGTTACGTATAAAGCAATGAATGACGAACTATTAGGAACTGAGCGATTACTAATAAGACAAGTTATCTCTACTGTATTCAATATTAAACTGTTTGTACTTCATTATTCT
Organism: Macrobrachium nipponense; assembly: GCF_015104395.2. NCBI lineage: Eukaryota > Metazoa > Arthropoda > Malacostraca > Decapoda > Palaemonidae > Macrobrachium > Macrobrachium nipponense. Next base: position 32,309,300 of record NC_061093.1, read on the forward strand.
TTGCTAAAATTTGAAATAGTGAGGGATCCTGGTCAGCGCATTTAGCCTGATGAAAGTTTTTTACAGACATGTTATTCCTTGCAATCCAGCATATTTTTAAAGTTGAGTTGAGTCATTGAGGTTCGATATTTTATATAACTCAAAACTCAAGGCTAAAACTGCGATCGGGACTTTGCAAGGAGCATTTATTGTCATGACCCGAAACAAATAGTGTTACCTCTAATTTATATAGATTTGTACGGGTGTCCACTTGTTTTTTGTGTGTTTTCTAATCACTACGGTGCTTAACGACCCTATCTATGCATCTGTATAAATACAAGACGTCCACCCTGCGTAAAACGCATATTCACTGTTTAATATGGAATTTGTTACGTTAAGGGATTAATAATCACCCAAAATGGATAAAATTAAACATAGTATATTGATTTATGAATATTTCAGTAGAACTTCTGGAAACAAAGAACACTCAAAGATAAAAACTCGCTCAGAAGCGAAAAATATCGCAATGATGTAGATAATTTTCTGTAAAAAAGTAAGATTAATACAATGTCTCGTAACTTACAGGCCACATGGAATAACGAAATTCGACCTGCGAAAGGGAAAACACTCAAAGTTACCTCCAAACTGAAGAAAAAATTTGTACTTAGCTTGCTTTTGTTTTGGAGTGAAAGTCACGGGTGTTCCGATCAACGACCCACACGGCCTCGGTCCTTCCTTCCTTCTTATTTTAGCGGACGACCTGGTGGTTTGGCTTCAGTTTCCCGCCCCCGTGCGGGCGTTGTTTCGTTTCGATGATTCGAAGCCCTTTGGAAAAATCCGATGCTGCCAGACGTGCGTTTTTCGTTCGGTTTTGTTTCTTGCAGATGCCGGAAAAACGTCTCCAAATAAACGATGTTTTCTTGAATGAATTCTTTAATGAGAGACGAAGCTTCCTGTTCCTTGCCGTAGGTAAAAGGACACGTCCGGTTTTGTTTTTCTTGCAAGTTACTTCACTAACGATGATACTAAGGTTGCTTGACGAATCTTGTTGTTTTCTGAAGTCGATCCTCACTAATGATGATACTAAGGTTTGCTTGAAGAATCTGACTGCTTTTCCGTTCGTCGTTGACTTCATGATTTATTATTTCTGTTTGTTTTTTCTTTCGTAGGACGTTGTAGAGTTCTTTATTCTGGTCCGCTGGCCACCATATATTAGGGCTATTGTGCCTTGTATGATAAGGCGCCCTATAGAGGTAATGTTAGGATAGCGAGAATCTGATACGCTAAGTCGGTTGGTGGGTATTGGCACTTCCATCTTCAATGGAGTGTCTGGGGTTTTGTACAGATCACTTACGAAGTCGGTTATTATCTTTACGGTAAGATGTGTTAAACGCATGGTTTCGGTGTGGTGAGGTTCTTGGTAGAAAAACACAAGGTTATTAAAAATAGTATATCTTCTGAAGGTTTTACATGATGAAGATCAGGTATGATCGTACAAGTCTTTCTATGACGATAGCTTGATCGCTTCTGCCAAATGATGATGGCTAATCCTATTCCTCCTACATGATAAAGCTTATGGTATCAAAGAAGGTAAACGGTCTTCTAATAACGATAGCTAAAACTCTGTTCTGCCTGTCTACCATCTCTGTTGACAAAGTTATGAAGGAACAGACAGTAGTTCGAACATATGGGAAACGATACTATCAGATGACATAGTTTCATAACGAACAAAACACACAAGCGAATGAGACACGCTAAACAGATCACGTAGGCCGTTTGAATAATAGGTCGGGGTAGTTGTCTCAAGCAGGGAGCTTGGACTAACTGTTTATAAACAATTGACATGACTACAGGTGACGGGCCCCCCAAATCGGTTATCTTAGGCCATACATTACTTATTGTATTACCTGTCATCTTTAGCGGTCTCTAGTCTGATCACAATTCCTGCAAGCAATCCTGGTTGACCTCTTTAGTTTTTCAGGACTTTTATATATATGGACTAACATTCCATAGTTTTTATTATGTAAACACTTACAAATTATGTATGTATGTATATATGTTATATACTTATAATATATATAATTAATATAGATATAATATGATGTATTATAATAATATATATATATTATATATATAGATATATATTAATATATATATAGTATAGTATATATATATACATCTCTCTCTCTCTCTCTCTCTCTCTCTCTCTCTATATATATATATATATATATATATATATATATACACACATATATATATATATATATATATATACTATATATATAATATATACTCACACACACACCATTTATTATATATATATATATATATATATATATATATAATATATATATATATATATATATATATATATGTATATATATGTACTCAATATATTACTGTTTTTATTTCTATTATTATTATTATTATTATTATTATTATTATTATTATTATTATTATTATTATTATTATTATTATTATTATTATTATTATTATCACTTGTAGTAATATTTACTTCCTTAGAACACGAGATCACGACGCACACAATCAGACACCAACTAAAGAAAATGCACAACTGGAAAGTCCAAAGTCCCGATGAAGCCCATGGATACTGGCTCAAAACCTTAAGGTCCTACACTCACGAATAGCTGAGCAAACCCAGCATTGTATCACAAGCCACCGTGCGCCTAAATGGATGACCATAGGCAGAACATCCTTAGTACAGAAAGACAAGAACAAGAGAAATATAGCAAGTAACTAAAGGCCTATCACCTAACTACCAGTAATGTGGAAGTTACTTACAGGTATCATCAGTGAAAGGCCATACAAGTACCTATACAAACACCATCCCCCACCAACAGAAAGGCTGTAGAAGGAAGCGTAGGGGCACAAAAGCCCAGCTCCCGATAGACAAAATGGTAATGAAAAACAGTAAGAGGACAGCCAACCTCGGCATGGTATGGATTGACTAGAAGAAAGCCTTCGACTTGATACCATATACGTGGCTAATAGAATGCCTGAAAATATATGGGGGCAGAGGAAAACACCAACAGCTTCCTCAAAAGTACAATGCGCAACTGGAATACAATACTTATAAGCTATGGAATAAGACTAGCAGAAATTAACTTCAGGAAAGGGATGTGTCAAGGCGACTCACTGTCCTCACTACTCTTCGTAGTAGCCATGCTTCCCATTCCCAGTCAAAAAAAATTATACAAATAAATAAATAAATAAATGAATAAATAAATAGATAAATAAATAAATAAATAAATAAATAAATAAATAAATAAATAATAATGGAGAAACAAATCCACAGTTATGTTAAATTTACATATATTTAGATATAAAAACTTTAAAGATAGCTTTCGGTAATCTGCTCGGCTCCCCTTATCAAAATGAATATATGTGCATTTACATGACTGAGAATTTGTTTCTCCATTTGAAGACTCGTGCCACTATGAGGAATATAATAATAATAATAATAATAATAATAATAATAATTAATAATAATAATAATAATATCAGACGTAATAAAACCAAAACACCTTCCTAGCCGTACCATTTAAGTTCCTGCATATTCATAGAGGCCTTTCATCCCTCGCCTGCAGCCGGGGCGGGGGAGGGAGGGAGGGGCGCTTTCCACCAGGGGAGGAGGGCACCGCACATGTCATCGGAAACCGGGCGGGACAAAAATAAACCGCAGCCACAATTACCATCTGCGTAATCCGAGCGGCCCTCGGCACAATGCAACGGCCTCGGATAAGGGGATCATTCAGTGCAACAACAACAGCAACATACCTGCGTCGGATTACCTGTGTCGGGTAATCAGGTATGCTGGCGGATGCTAATGGTCGCCGACCAATCCGCCCCCCCTCCGCCCACTCCCCCAACCCCAAATCTCCTATGTTCTATCTCCATCCCTGATCACCAGGGAACATCAGAGGAGGAGGAGGAGGACAAGGAGGAGGGGGAGCAGGAGGAGGAGGAGGAAGACGAGGAGGAGGAGGAGGAGCAGATACACATTCGTGCATTTAGATATTGGATGATTGACAGATTTACTGATGGATTTTTACGCCAGCAGAACCTTCTTCAGTAAAAGAAGGTTCTGGACCAATATGCAATGAAGTTTAATTATTTATGTATATATATAAAAATATGTATATATATACATATATATGGAGTACATTTCTTTATGTATACACGAACACATATATCAGAAAATCGAGTATATATAAGAGGGACCATTCACGAAAAAGTATTTAAATTAATGTGATCATCAAGTATTTTGCCCATCTTGACAGACCTATATAAAAATTCTGAAGCGACAATATGACGGTAATGTTTTTTTTTTTTTCCAGCAGTGAGGTTTGTTTGCAAACCAAGTTAAGAGTCCTCAACACCACATTTCGGGGGAGAGTCCAGTTACACGTCTTTTACAGCCAATACAATCCCCGCTCTCAACCCAGTGGATCAAAATTATGAAATTCCTTGAAATCAGCCTGCAGAGAAACGCACCATGCTTTTAGCAAAAATTCCAATTAGATTTATGAAGTATGAAACGAACAGCAAAACACAAAATAATACCCATAACAATTCAACCGTTTCCTGACGGCGTATAAATAGCAGAATCAGAAAGAGAAACAACACACCAGTCATGAAATAGCAGTAGCGGAAGTGGCAGCATTTAGAAACAAAACGCTGTCGAAAAGTATTGTTTCTCGTAACGAACCGAATCTGATATAATTGAACATCACCGATTTTTTTTCCAAGAGATCAGCAGCATCTATTTTTTTCCAGAGCTGAGCAACATCCCTTCATCGTTCCCCTAAAGAGGCTTCCTCCCTCACTGTCAAAAACAGCCGCCAGTCCCTCGACCCCTCATTAATTTTCCATACATGCAAATAACGTACTGTTGTTCACGAATGCGGATGCTTTCAATAGGTTACGGCGTTTGCGAATGTATTTGCATAATGAAGAGGATATGAGCTCGCCCTGATTATCTTACGGTATTCCGGGTTACAACGAGTGGGCCGCTGTTTGTGGGTACCTATAAACCTGCGCGTGTTTAGCTATTCATGTTTCTTTCATTGATGATTGCCAATTACATAAGAAGAATTAGCTTGAATATGTATGAATTTTATTTTGCCGCGTACTAAAAAAGTTACATTATCATTTCTCTTCAAATAATTCCCTGGTAAATATTAACATTCGTATCTTACCTATACCGAAGAAAACTTTAAACTCAGAAACACTATACTGATGCATTTCATTGCACTATTAACGAAAGTCTTATTATGTTCAGTCATAAAATGATAGTCTTTAATTTGCATTTTTCTGCATCTTAATAAAAACGTGAAAAATAAGGGTTCCTGTGTTATCAGGCAAAATACTTCAAAAGTTAAGTACTTAAGACAGGACTGTTTAGGAAACACAAGTTTAGAAGTTATCCATATGGATTGATTTCACATGAATAACAGCAACAGCCATGAGAGAAGAGAGAGAGAGAGAGAGAGAGAGAGAGAGAGAGAGAGAGAGAAATTGCGGCTGGTTTTCATAAAACATTCTTGATATTTACAAATAATAAATAAATAAAAGTGGAAATCTGGCCATGGTAAAATGAACTACAGACATGTTTAAGGGAGAGAAGAGAGAGAGAGAGAGAGAGAGAGATTGCAACTGGTTTTCATAAAACTTGCTTGATATGTATCGGGAGAAAAAGAAATTAGCGAATAAATGAATAAAAGTGGGAACCTGTCCTTCGGTCTTTGAGGATTCTGTCCAAAGTCGATCTCATTATGAAATAACAAGATCCGCCTTAACTTGGATCCCAATTAGTGAGGAGTGTTGTCGCTTGCTACTGACTCATTAATTAAAAAAGGGAAATCTGCCATCATGGCCAATACCTTGCGGTAAACACGAGTTTTTTTTTATTATATCAAAACTAATTAGTTCAGTACAGACGTTACAGTATTACAGTAAGATGAATACTGATCGTTTGCGAGGTTGCTAACAGCTAAATTAGGTAACTCTGCACAATAAGAGAATTTCAACAAAGTCTGGAAAAAGAAAGTGCGGACAGAGAAAGTGTGGCGGGACAGACGAAGCCATCTCAATAGATTTCTTTTACAGAAAACTAACAAGAATACGAATTCAAATCACATACAGTATCACAAAATTAAGTGAAAAGCGTTTTCACCAGATTACAAGTGGAGCAGATCCATTCAGTCGAGTGGGCTGAGATTTTCTCGAAAATATTTATATGGAAAACGACTTCGCGAAATAGCAGGTATAGTATAATTGCCCCATCAGAAAACATTTACTGGATTCCTGGAAAGCAAACGAAGAGTATTCGTCTTTCTTCCTCAAGCAATATCCACAGCAAAATTGCTGATAATGCAATTTTATGAATTCGTTAAATCTGGAGTTTAAATTTAATCAGAATATCACTACGCATACTCGCATGCGTATACGAATTTAAGGGCTACCAAAGAGCAAGAGCCCGTGCAGAAGGCTGGCTTAATCTTAAATGAAAAATAAAAAAGTTAAGTATATCTTAGTTTTACAAGACCACTGAGCTGATTAACAGCTCTCCTAGGGCTGGCCTGAAGGATTTGATATTTTTACGTGGCTAGGAACCAATTGGTCACCTAATAATGGGACCCACAGCTTATTGTGGGATCCGAACCGCATTATATCGAGAAATTAATTTCCATCACCAGAAATAAATTCCTCTGATTCCGCGTTGGCCGCGCCGAAAATCGAACTTCGGACCACCACATTGGTAGCCGAGCGCGAATCTTAAATAATAGAAAACTATTATAAAAAATATGAAACGCGGGATTAGAGAACGTAAGAAAAAAAGAGCGGATACATTTTAAAACATTCGGCCTACAAAAGTGTCATAATTGCGAGGAAATATTTAGCAAATACGCAAATAAAAGAAAACCATTATTAAAAATATGAAACTCGTGATTAGAAAACGCAAGAAAAAAAAGAAAATATTTAGCAAATACGCCAAAAAACAAAACACATCTGAAGACCAACCTAAGAGACGCCCAAGTGGGTTACGCAACACCAATATATACCGTCCGCCTATAGAAAGACTCTGTGACCCAAAACCCCGCCACGGAAAGAAAACGGGATGGAGGAGGCGGGGGCCGACATAATATATTTGATATCAGCCAACCTTGATTGGGAGTGACAATACGGAACCGGACTGAGTGTTCGTACGAGCCGAGATTAACGTGACTGATAAATCCCAGCTAGATACACATGCTCTCTTTTTTACACCTGGTGGGCGAAGGATGATGTTTGATAAGAAGTGTTACGTGAGACTTCTTTCTATTGCTTTGTAAAGAATGTCTCTTCTTCATCACTCGTCTGATAATGGTGACGAAACTGAAAGAAAATCACTAGTTTTTTTCCATTCATATGTATGGATGGTTTTCATGTGCGTTTGAGCTTCCCTTTTCAATAGTAGGGCTAGATTGCTATTAACATTTTTATCTTTTGCATGGTACACATTTTTGTGTGAAAGCTTAAGTTGTATTTTTTATATCATATATATATATATATAGGCTAGATTGCTATTTACATTTTCATTTTTTGCATGTCACACATTTGTGTGAAAGATATATATATATATATATACATATATATATATATATATATATATATATATATATATATATATAGGTATACATATGTGTGTATATACATTTATTTTTTTCACATCTCCGTGATTTTTATATACATATACATTAAGCTGCAAACGTCGGTTAATATCCAGTTCGCTCTAGCTCCGAAATACTGCTAAAGGGAAATAATAAATGTCCTTATATCTGGCGACAGATAAAGAAAACAAAATATATTATTACAATGAAGACAGTCGAATAGTACAAGCAATAACTGCGCACATAATATGTGACAATAAAGTCCAAGTGGATCTTGTTTGCCCTCCTACGGTGACAATAGGGGAGACATGACACAACCACCCTCCTCCTGCAAACAGGTTTGTCCTTCTCAGGTGAGGCAGGGCAGGGTAGGGGAACGGGAGGATAGGGGAGACATCCACCCTCCTCCTGCAAATCTGCTTGTCCGCCCCGGGTGGGGGCGAGGTAGGGGAACGGGAGGATAGGGGAGACATTCACCCTCCTCCGGAAAATCTGCATGTCCGCCCCGGGTGGAGGCGGGGTTTGGTAGTGGGAACAGGAGGATAGGTAAGACATCCACCCTTCCTCTTGTAAACCTGCCTGTCCGCTCCGGGTGGGGGCGGGGTAGATAGGGGGGATCGGGAGGGTGGGAAGGCAGCAGCGTCCTGTTAACAAGCTCGTATCACAGAGAGAGAGAGAGAGAGAGAGGAGACCACTATTAATCAAGAATCCACAAACTTGGATTATCTGACTACAAGATCATCACATGGCATAAAAGGACGAAGCCGAGGAAGAGCCAGCAGTGGTCTCGGGTAGAAAAAGAGAGGGACTCGACTCAAAAGACTTCTTGGAAGACATTTTCTTCTTTTTTTTTTCCTCTATTTCCTCTTTTCTTTGATACGTAGAGGTGATTCAAAGCACTCGGACTGGCTGTAAAGAACGCCTTCCAGAAGAAGAAGAAGAAGAGCTTCGCGCGTGTTCTGACAAAAATAAATTCGGCAGCTGTTTTTGTTTGTGGCTTTGTGACTTTATCCTCTCCTTTTATTTCTTCTTCTTCTTTTTTTCAGGCTTTTGGATTACGTCACAAAACCGGCAGCTGCCAATCAAAAGGCTAGCACCTGATATAAAAATAAGTGGAGTGGCTTATGTAAACATTATCTCTCTCTCTCTCTCTCTCTCTCTCTCTCTCTCTCTCTCTCTCTCTCTCTCTGTACCAGAGTAATCTCCCATCCCCAGCCCTTTTGCTTTGCACACTGATCTCTGCGTACAAATACAACTGCCATTAATATGTACGTGTAATACTACTATATACATCATGATTAAATGATCAAGCCTACGTACGTAAACGTTTTTTTAAACCTTCAACCTGACCCTTACGCAATTTTGTCATTCTGGTGTTAGGTGCGGGAGATTAGCATTATAATTCAAGAGAGTATGGGTAACAAATGTGGCTCGAAATGAGGAGGCATTCGCTTGACGTAATCTCTCTGATGTTCAATTAGATTAATGAAGCTTGACAAACTATCTATTTTTTTCCTTGCTACTTCTCATTTCTACACATGACGTGTCAGGTCATCATATAACTAATTATTTTTTTTTAATTATGCATAGCTTACATGAAACTAACTTACAGTTCCTCTATTTGTCTGTCTTTTCGCATTTTTTCTGTCCGCCCTCAAATCTTAAAAACTACTGAGGCTAGAGGGCTGCAAGTTGGTATGTTGCTCATCCTCCCTCCAATCAACAAACATACCAACTTGCAGCCCTCTACCCACATCAGTGGTTTTGAGTTTATTTAAGGTTGAAGTAATCTATGATCAGGAAAACACAGGCCACCACCGTGCTGTGACTGAAAGTTTCGTGGACCACAGCTGAGAGTGTCATACAACATAATATGCTGTACAGAGAACCTGACTGCGCCGAAGAAACTTCGGCGCATTTTTATTTTATTTATTTATTTTTTGTGCTATTCAAATTGGCAGCACTTAATCTATGATACCCATTATTATATATATATGTATAATATATATATATATATATATATATATATATATATATATATATATATATATATATATATATGCATGCGTGTGTGTGTATCTGTGTGTTAAGAGTAACCTGACGTCACAATTGAACATGAAGTACAAGAGGATTTGCATGAGTCGGAAATGAGTTCTCGCTGGTTCCCGGACATTAATGTGTACTTATGTCATAAACATGAGATTCAATTCCTGTTAATGGAATTACAAGGTGCAAAGGCTTCTATGGTGGCATTCACCTGGTGCTATCGTAATTGCATTTCGCTCTTCATTTCATTTGTCAAACTGTCCTCATCAATATATCATTATAATAAAAAATATTCATAATAGCACGAGTCTTGAAATCTATAAAAAAAAAATCCACAGTTATGTACATGCACATATATTTAAAGGTAAATCTGTGCTTAACTGTGGGTTTGTTTCTCCACCATTATCATTACTATTATTATCATTACTAAACTATTACTATTATTATTTTTAGTAGTAGTAGTAGTAGAAGCAGCAGTAGGCGTGCAAATATGGTGTTGCAGATTTCAGGTCAAACAACTAAACGTTTTACTTGATCAACAATAAGTTATATTTCTTTGCCATTTTTATTTTCATTTTTGCAAACACGAATTTCCTGAGAGAGAGAGAGAGAGAGAGAGAGAGGAGAGAGAGAGAGAGAGACCCCTATTCAATTCCAATCTCTCGGTACCTATTACAAAAGTAGAAAATGACCAGTAGCATAATAACGTGCTTACTACAAACATTTGAAAGCTGCCGTTATCATTTTTCATCTCTGATTATAATCTACATTAAGTGAATGAGAGAGAGAGAGAGAGAGAGAGAGCACTGTTCAGTTATAATTTCTATGCTACCAAAGTGGAAATGACCAACAGCATAGCAACGTGCTTGCTCTGAATATTAGATCACTCATTAATTTTATATAACTGATAGTGTTTTTGACACCTGTCAAACTCATGACGACCAAAGCCTAGTTTCTCCTTGCGTACTCATTCAGTTTAAAAGTCTTGGGGACTGACTGACTGGGGGCGTTAGTATAACCGTATGATTTTATAAGCGACCCAGGCAGATGTAGGAAGAATTCTCGACAAGTAATCTCGTTTATCATTAAAGGGTAAGTGTTGAAACGTTTCCAGAAAACGCTGATATTGTACATACTCTCTCTCTCTCTCTCTCTCTCTCTCTCTCTCTCTCTCTCTCTCTCTCTCTCTCTCTCTCTCTCTCTCTCTCTCTCTGTCCGCAGCTATAGTTGTGAGCTTTAAACACTCTTCGAGCAGTGTCATACCAACAGGTTTACCACGTTTACCGACATCTTTAAGCTTCTCGCCAACAAAACTTTGCAAAAATTAGCCCCCCAAAAATACTTTCCAGTGTAAACTTGGAGTTATCTCCGTTTGTTTATCCTATGTTGAACAACCACGAACAAGCGCGGCTTCAGTGCTTTTACTCATTTTGCATATCAGTTGCAAAATTCCAGTCCAGTGTGTCGAAAAGCCTAAAAAAAATTTAACCAACGCTGCATCTGTGGGATCGAAAAAGGCGCCACTGAATCTTACATCGCAAGTGGATATACGTACGTAGATCACGATGTCCTTGATGCGAACAGACAGATAACAACGGGTGCAAAATTTCAACCAAACATTTTGAAAATACCCAAACATTAAATTATCACTATATCTGCAAGATCGAAAAAGGGAGCTTCCAATATTTATATCATAAGTGGATATAAAATTTACTCTTCCTAGTGCGAACAGACAGATCAAAAGCTATTCTGAATATGTATAATTTTTTATTGCATTATATCAGAGGTTCTTAAACTGGGGGGGTGTCAGCAATTTCCAGGGGAGGGACGAGCCCTAGGGAAAAAATTAAAAATTCTCTTATTATATTCGTTATTCTCTTAACAAGTGTGAGGAACTAATATTTAGAAGTTTACGAAAACATGCAAAAGTATTGCTTTATGACGTTAGCTTCCCTAGAGTCTACTACTCTAGTTATATAGTAGACTCGTTGTGCTTACCATATTTTGTAATTATTGACCTTCCTCCCTATCCCTCGAAACCCATTCTATTTCTCCTTTTTTTCATTTTCCTTTAAATCTGGGAGGGAATTTTACTCATAGACGCTAGGGGGTCGTGGAGGGAAGTACCAACTCTTAGAGGGGTCGTGGTAATAAAAAGTTTAAGAACCACTGCATTATGCAGACTGACATTTTTTTTTATATATTGTTTATCTGGCGCTGCTTCTGTAAACAAATTAGTTAGCGTCCTTCGCGGAACCCCTCCGTGACCTTTAGTTAATCTCGGGATTTAGGAGCGCGTTTCACTGCTCCGCGGAGGAGAATACCGCATGGTTACGCAACGACTTTCACTCCGCAAGTGTCGAAAATTAAACTCGTAAAATTTCTACCATCAATCATTTCTTTCTAAAACGGAGCTTGACGCAAATTCTCCCGGGGAAAACATGCTTCAGTTTTATGTGTTCTCCATGAATCTCTTCATTACATATATTAATTATTTTTTTATTTATGAGTACGAGCAAAGAGCTGGCTTTTATAAAAGGATGGGGGGGGGGGGGGGGTTGGCTTTGATATATCAAAAATGTCTCTCGCTGCCTGCAAAGTATTCGTGAAAAACAAAGTTTTTTATTTTTGCAATAAAAACTATCTGTTTATTCGTCCGAGTTCTGGAAAAAGATTATATATTATTATATCTCTTTTCTTTTTTCTTTCATTAGATTTTTGCGAGAAAAAAAAATCTTGGCAGGGACAGAAACAAGAACAAATCCTCAAATTTATTTTCATTGTATCCAAACGTGTGCAACAAGCACTGGGCAAATATATCTTGCCATAATACTCCTGAGATTACAATATAATCTTGATTCTGGCAGCACATAAAAAGATACGCAGTCTTAACTGAACAAAATGGAATTTTAAAAATAATTATGCAAAATGATAATCTAATGTTGTTCGTCTTTGTATCGAATAAACCGAAAAATGTTAACTCATTTATGCTTACGTAAGTGGGTGACAGACTGAGCTTCACCTGGCCATGCTTACAAGCGATTTTCTTTAGCGTAAAGATCAGTGGGATGGACAAATAAATAAACAAATAAATACTAAGTAAATAAGTAACTCAATAAATAAGCAAAGAAGCAGAGAGTGGAGATCCAGGCGCAGCCTGCACGGTACAATTAGTATTGCCCTACAAAAAGGAAGGTACCGAGATCTACCTCCCTTTTGTAGAGAGATCTATTTCCCTTTACTAGAGAGATCTATTTCCCTTTTGTAGAAGGATCTACCTCGCATTTGTAGGGAGATCTACCTGTCGCCCATCCCCAAATCCGATCCTGTTTCTTTCTGTTTCTATTCAGCTGGGGAGAAAAAAGCAATTTGTCAACTAAAGTGACGTCATGTCTGAACAGTCAATCAGTGCAGAATTTTAACACTGCCCTATATCGAACAATATGTTTATTGTCACAAATAATATGCATACAAATACCTCTTACTATATTAAGATCATCGAAGTTGCTGAACTATTCAATGTATCACTATGAGGTAACTCTCATAAACTATAGTATATTCATATCAACCGTGCATCCGATGTTAAGCCAATCACAGGGCTGGAAACTCTCAGTCTATCTCGAAAGTTCACATAGGCAGGATGTATGTCCCACCTTTCCTAAGGTATATACGTCTTTCAAGACGTATGTGAACTCTCGAGAGAAACTGAGTTTCCAGTCCTGTGATTGGCTTATCAACAGCCAATCAAGAGCGTCGTAAGGTACTGGCCTAGACGTCAAATGCACTGTTGATGTGAATCTACTATAGGATATTTTTGTCTTCTTCATCCAAGCGCGTGAACTACCAAGTAACGCGGAAGAATATGAATGAAGCTTTAAATGCCATCCTAAAAATCAGTGCTTCAGACTTCCAAGAGACATTTGAAGATGGTAGGAGTATTATATAAGTCGTCTGTTCTTTGAGGTTTGACAGTTATCTTGAAGAACGCAAATACATTCCGGAAAAAAAAAGTCCATTGTCCTTATTCAAAGAAATGCGTGCAGGAGAAGCGAAGCACTGTCGAAGGTCTGTCCTTATTGACAACATGCAGGAATGCTCTTAGCGGCCTTTCAGACCTCCCGAATCTTTAAAGCTTTACCCATTTACGGCTTTGAATATATTTTCTATTCTGGGAACAGTGGAAGGAAAATCCGCGATTGGTTAAAACTTGCAAATCACTTTTGTTCTGCCGTCGTGTAGCGTTTCATTTTTTTTCTTCGATTGGTAGGTTAAAGTTTCCAGTGTTTAGTTTTCTGTAAAAGAAAACTATTGAGATGGCTTCGTCTGTACGCTCACACTTTTTCTGTCCGCCCTCAGATCTTAAAAACTACTGAGGCTAGAAGGCTGCAAATTGGTATGTTGAACATCCAACCCCTCATCATCAAACGTACCAAATTGCAGCCCTCTAGCCTCAGTAGATTATATTTCATTTAAGGCAAAGTTTAGCCATGGATGTGTATCTGGTACCGCAAGAGATGCCAATCGCCGACGCACCTTCACTTGACCTCATCTGGGGAGCAACTGAGTACTGCCCAGTCGGGGCTGAGAGTTTCATACTGAAGTACATCGAGAGCTTCATACGGCATTATACAATGTACAGAAAACTCTATTGCGCTGAAGAAACTTAGGCGCACTTTTTACTTTTTTTTTTTTTTTTTTTTTTTTTTTTTTTTTTTGCTTATGGTTAAAGTTTGCTATCACTTTTGTTCTGATTGTTGTTAAAATTTAGAAGTTGCTTTTGTTCTGCTATACGTTACAATTCACAAAAATCTTATTTTTAGGTGTACCTCAAACTTAGAAGGGAAAATGTTTGCTAAACTAATGCAAAATTATTTATTCACACTTCGCCATTTCATTTATACTTCATCAACACTTTTATATTTATTCAGATTCATCAGGTACGAAAAACTTATTAACAATGTTTAATCTTGACAACTGTGAGATATTACAAGCCCACCACTGTTGATTTTATTTCACATATAATGGGTTTCATGTTATTGTTGGCGATATTTCCATGAAAATATTATTTTAAACAGTAACGGAACTATCAGCAATGATCTAGTTCATAAGAATATTCTGGAAAAAGTCATCGAAAAACAATGATCCTTTTTCATAACCGACGGAGGAAAGAGTTACAAAGTTAAAACAAAAATCCTGATACTTGCTACGTAAGAAAACCACGTAAGGGGAACTGTTACAACGTGAAAAAAGAATCTCTCTCTCTCTCTCTCTCTCTCTCTCTCTCTCTCTCTCTCTCTCTCTCTCTCTCTCTCTCAATGCTTTTTACTCAGGAAAACCACCCGAGGGAACTGTCACATCGTGGGAAAAGCCTCTCTCTCTCTCTCTCTCTCTCTCTCTCTCTCTCTCTCTCTCTCTCTCTCTCTCTCTCTCTCTCTCTCAAATGCTTTTTATTTTGGAAAACCACCTGAAGAAATTGTCTCATTATGGAAAAAGTCTCTCTCTCTCTCTCTCTCTCTCTCTCTCTCTCTCTCTCTCTCTTTCGCCTAAGGATTTAAGGAAAATATCCTTGGTTTAGAAATCGAGTTGGCAAAGTAATTACTTAAATTTTATTTCAGAATCTTCGACCTATTTTGAAAGATCCCAAAAAATGTTTCCAGAAGAGGCAGTAACAAAGATGTCCCCAAAATCACCGTGTGAATATTAAAAAGATAAGCGTAAGTAACAAAACTGGAATTTACATACACTAAGGATATAACTGCAGTATGAACAGGAAATTTACATTAGACTCCAGTCTGGTGTTTGAACGATTTTAACATGACTACTTCTATAAACACATTTCTCTCTGAAAGTAAATTTTAAGTCTGTAAACATCTCAACTCTACGATAACACACACACACACACACACACACACACACACATATATATTATATATATATATATATATATATATATATATATATATATATATATATATATAGTATATATATATATATATATAATATATATATATATATATGAATTTTCATCACATCACCGATATTCATATACATGCATTAAGCTACTAATGTCCATTAATATCCAATTCGCGCTACCTCGAAATTAATATATTTTCATATATGTTAACGGGCGGGGTTGGGGGTGGGGGGGGGGGGGGGGGGATTTTTTAGTTTGATAATAATTTCGTCCTTTCGTGGGTTCGAACCAGAGCCCAGCGGACAGAGGAGCAATCAGGACTTCAGTGACGTCATCGACCCACCTGTTATTATTATCAACTAAAAATTCTCGTTCTGTTAACATATATGAAAATATGTTAATTCAGAAGTAGTAGGAATTGGATATTAAAGGACATTTGTAGCTTAATCATATATATATATATATATATATATATATATATAGAGAGAGAGAGAGAGAGGAGAGAGAGAGAGAGAGAGAGAGAGAGAGAGAGAGAGAGAGAGACTTAAGAAGCGTCAACCTACAAAGAAGCGCGGAATGGACTGATCAGAAACGACTGGAATGGAATGGGAATGGAATGGAAGACTTTCGGGGGGGTGTGGGGGGGGGGACTGACTGGCACCCGAGTGGCAGAGACTGAGATGAAATGACTGGAAGTGACAGCTCCTGATCTCCTAAGGTTCTAGGCACCGAGTCCCGTTAGGATTAAGCTGCAGATCCGAAATCGTGTATCGAGTGTCCCTCCGAAGTGTCTGTTAGGATAATGGGACGCCTAGATGGAATATTCATCCGAGAGTCTCCGGAGGAGATGTGAGAGTGATACTGTTCCTTTATGGGATAATCTGTAAGATGTTCGCGTAATGGTATCGGGAAATTGTGACGTTGATGAATGATATAACGACTCATAACTGTCTCTTCTTATCTGCGAAGGGTAATAAAGTAATATATATGTATATATAATATATTTATACATATATCACTTATGTATACAAACATACATACATATATATTAATATATATATATATATATATATATATATATGTTTGTATACATAAGTGTATACACGTGTATATATATATATATATATATATATATATATATATATATATATATATATATATATATATATATATATATACGTGTATAACTTGATCATGAAGTATATAAAATGTGATGCCATTTTCCCCATGGCAAAAACCTTTATTTATATATATATATTATATTTATATATATATAGATATATATTATATATATATACGTGGTGGTATGAAGTGTGTGTGTGTGTGTGTGTGTGTGTGGTGGGGTATAAGTGGGCGTATTGGTGAGCGTGTGTGTGCGTATAGAGCAGTGGTTTTTAACCTGGGGGGAGAGTCAACAATTTCCAGGGGAGGCGCAAGCCCCAGGGAAAAATTTAAAAAAATTCCTTAATAATATTCGTTATTGTCTTAACAAAGTGAGGAACCTATATTCAGAAGTTTATGAAAAAATGCAAAAGTAATAACGTTACTTTCCTAGACTCTACTCATCTAGTTACGCTCGTTGGGCTGACCAGTGTTGTAATTATTGACCTCCCTTCCTGTCCCTCGAAACCCCTTCTTTTTCTCATGTTTTTCTTTTATTTTCCTTTAAATCTGGAGGGGGAATTTTAATAATAGATGCAAGGGGGGCGTGAAAGAAAGGACCAAATCTCAGAGGGGGCGTGGTCATAAAAAGGTTAAGCATCACTGGTAGAGAGTGTATAAAGAGTGAATATAACGAAAGAACGCCGAACTGGTAATTTCTTCAAGAAAATTAAGATTTTTCACCGTGCACCAAAGTACTTCACGTCAATCGAAGTCATTCAAAACCAAAGGAAGCAGCGATGACTATCTTGCTAATAGTGGGGCAGATAAGAGTAATTTTTAGAAGAATCGTGCAAATGATGATACAAGCATCAAATTTGGCTCAATTGTTCTCCAATGGATATTAATCAAATCTGACCGATTGGCCTATAGAAAATCCAAAATGGCGGCCATTTGTCAAGATGGCCGCCAAAATAACCACCCAAGGTTGATGTTTTGCTTAGAAATATTTGTAGTTGTCCGAATTGTATGATCTAAGTATGGATTCCTATGTTTTTAATCCTGCTGATGTATATTTTCTAGTTTATAACATGGTTAAGGCACTGTATTAAAGGAGTGATTGTCGGGCACTACCAAGGCACATTGGTGACATCACTGCTCACCCGAGAACTGTGATGGCACGAGGCACACCTGCCTTCCCGCACGCACAGGTAAATCATCAACTAGACATCTCCCATTCCCAGATCCCAGTTGACATTCCCAGAAGCACTTCATCAACATTCTATGACGCGAGGGCAACGCCCGGCAGCGACGATAATTCCAAAAAAATAAAAAATAAAAAAACCAGCAATTGTAATTTATTCAGGCTTATCGGTGAGTGTCCCTTCGCTCTCGTCCTGTTCATGCTCACATGATCTTGTGTTCTCGGGTGCTAAGCTGCAGCTTCGAAGGAATGTTTAGCAGGGAGTTCACATGGGTCTTCTCTCTATCTTTTCCCCACGTCAGGAAGGTAGTGAAGTCAGTGCATCTCATGCGGTGCACTGTAGGCATTACTTAAGTTTCCTTGTAGCGTGCCTCCGGCCCTAGCTGCAACCCCTTTCGTTCCTTTTACTGTATCTCCTTTCATATTCTCTTCCTACCATCGTACTTTCCACCTTTTCTTAACAATCAAATCATAGTGCAACTGCGAGGTTTTCACAAGGTTCATCAGAAAAACACATCGACATCAAGACACCATTTGAAGAAATCCTAAAGCAAAAATTTTGTCTCAATACAAAAGCGTAAATAATGCGCCGAAATGTTTTCGGCGCAAAGAGTTTTCTGTACAGCGTATAATCAAGGCCGCCAAAAACAGACCTCTCTTTCGGTGGTCTTGGTATAATGCTGTATGAGCCGCGAGCCATGAAACTTTAACTACTGCCCGGTAGTGGCCTTTACTATATCGTTGCCAGACGCACGATTATGGCTAAGTTTAACCTTAAATAAAACAAAAACTACTGAGGCTAGAGGGATCTAATTTGGTATGTGTGATGATTGGAGGGTGGATGATCAACATACCAAATTGCAGCCCTCTACCCTCAGTTGCTTTTAAGATCTGCTGGCTGACAAAAAAAGTGCGGATGAACAGACAAAGCCGTCACAATAGTTTTCTTTTACAGAAAAATTAAAGTGCACCAAGAATTACGAAGCAAAACGTGACCAAATCCCAGATCCTGGACCACAAACGCCAGTTAGGATTGTGTGGTTAATTTGTCTCATAAACTTTTGCTTCGAAATACGGTTTGCTCTTTAGGTTAAAGGTTAAATATCGTGTGATCTTCCGTTTAAGCGAATAATCTGGGAATAATTAAATAACAATGCAACTTTGCAATAGTGACATTGCTATTCAAGATGTGAATTTAATCAAGAGAGTTAGCTACGGTAATGTTAAAACAAAATGGAAGCCATACAGCAAAAAAGGTTAGCGAGTGCCATAAATAAATTAAAAGGTGATAAAAACATCCGTATTACAAAAAAAAAGTGATGAACTTGTGCATTGGTGATCTCAAGATTTTGAAGAAAACGGAACAATTCTTTGAAGAATGGAAACACTAGCATACATAAAAACTCCATAGGTACAGTGAATAGTTATTTCATCAAAAGAGTAAGATAATTACCAGCGGAAATTAAAATTCAGTGACTCCATCAACTTCATCATATATGTATGAACTCAAAAACCAGCAGGATGAAATTGCTCTTAAAGCCATAAAGTAGTTATTTATTCATATGACTTATCAAAATATCTTCTTAGTATTCTCAGTTCGTCCGTTGAAACCATTTCAGAAACAATATAAAACAAGTACAAAAACGCGCCATGAAACTCTCAGCCGCAACCCATAAAACTTTCAACCACGGCTCGGTGGTGGCCTGTGTTGTTAGCACCTACAGCGGTGCCAGACGCAAGATCATGGTTAACTTTAACCTTAAATCAAATCAAAACTACTGAGGCTAGAGGGCTGCAATTTGTCAAATTTGATGATTGGAGGGTGGATGATCAACATACCAATTTGCAGCCCTCTAGGGTAGTTTTCAAGATCTAAAGGCGGTCAGAAAATTATGGACGAACAGACAAATGGCCATCCCAATAGTTTTCTTTTACAGAAAACTAAAAATAATTTTGACTACATAAATAAATCGAGTTACATACAGACTAACATATTCCAGCCTTGTGAGTTACGAATGCAGTATCAGTAGCGATTTTCTAGGATTTCCATCTAATTCCCAAGATAGCTAACGGCTGGATATATAAATTTCTAGGAACACAATAAAAGAAATTAATTCAATCTATCCGTAAAATATGGTATATTTGGATTTTATAGGAAATACTATTCACAATTTTCATTTCATTTTTTTATTAGGATTCCCCTGTTCCCAGTATTAATTAATCTATACATGGAATTTTTATATATAACGTGAAAATGTATATTGCATTTAAACAAAAATGTATACATTCTCTGGTGGATCCAATGACCGGCGCCATTTATAGAATTTACCGTGAATATGGAAAATGATCATAGCTAACCCCTTTTGGATCGCCGAATACACGGAGTCAATAATAGATTAACTTCACAGTATGCATTTTCCACACCTATGTTTATTTTTAATCAAGCTTCAATGATATGATAAAGCAGTTAGTATGCACTCCAGTTTTGTTAACATCATTACGAAGGAGTAAATGTGATTAGAAATTCAGAGGGAAATGAAATAATCTGGCCTAATAATGTATTGGGACATTATTAGGCTATAAACTGAGAATTCCGAAGCACACCTTTCAAAGCAATAAGAAAAGAGAACTATACGACAAAAACTGATTCACAGTCATGTGGTTATGATTCTAAATTTATCGTCCACTTGCCTACAACTTGGAGTGGTATAATAATAAAGAATAGCAAACAACGAAAAAAGCACAGAGAAATGTCACAAATTCAATATTGGCCAAACTGGAACAATTTGGAAAAGAAAACTGAGGGACAGTTTGGAAAAGAAAACTGACAAGCATAAAAACAAATACAATCCGAACAGAATAAAAGTGGAATCTCTACTCATGTTAGGGATAAACAATCATTTTACCAACTGTTCCAGATCCAGAATGCGAGTATATTCCAGTCATAAATTGGAACGTAATCTGAACGAAATCAAGTTTTATATGGGAAAGATTTAATGAACCTATGAAAACCACATTAGGGAGAATAGAGCAATGTAGGGATTGTCATCATTTTCATTCTCTGATTCAAGAGCAAACAAACCGGAACGCCTGTCAAGTGTCCCATCATGATATAACCCAGAAGTGTTTCGTGGATTTAATATAAAAAATCTTTAAGAATAAGGGTTACTCTCTCTCTCTCTCTCTCTCTCTCTCTCTCTCTCTCTATATTATATATATATATATGGATAGAATACTAATAAATATATATTTATATATATATATCTATATATATGTAGTATATATGTAATTTAAGACTATGTAATAAGTAAATATACATGTAGATTACATATATAATATATATATATATATACATATATATATATATATCTTTATGAATATATACAATATATATAGTATATATACATATATATGTATATATATACATATTTATATACATACATGTGTATATATATATATATGATATATATATTATATATTACACATGTATGTATATAAATATGTATATATATACATATATGTATATATATATATATACCATATATATGATATATATATATAATATATACATATATGATATATATATATATATATATACATATATTTATATATACGAGTATATACACACCTATCTCTAAAGGTACGATACCTTCAATCTAGAACGTACGTTTGATAGTATTTTACGATTGCATCTCCCCTTTCCTGTGTAAACATTCCTTGCCGGGTCTCACACAAAGGTATATATCGTAAATCGCTTCTGTTTCCTACAAGTCTCTCATGACTGGTCAGGATCCGCCCTGGTGTTTCCAAACGTCCTCCTCGGAGTATTGCAAATTTTAAAATGTCACGCGCATCGGTGTCTCTCTCTCTCTTTCTATGTATATATATATATATATATATATATATATATAATTGTATATATATACATATATATATATATATATATATATATATATATATATATATATATATATATATATATGGAAATGAACACATGGAAACGCGTTTTCACCGAAATAAATTTCTGACTCACCAGGGGATCGAACCCCGGTCTTTCGAGTGAGAGTCCAGGGCATTAGCAATTCGGATTCGTTCCCATTGTGAGTCAGAAATTAGCGAAACACATTCCCATGAGTTCATCCTTATACACACACACACACACACACACATATATATATATAATTATATATATATGTATATATATACTTATATATATTTATATATAGATACATATATATAAGTATATATACTATATATATATATATATATATATATATATATATATATATATATATATAGATATATATATTTGTATAGGGTACTTTATCTAAGATCTTTTAGCATACTGGTTCGAAGTTAGTGTATCACAGTCATAAGCAGTGGTGAAGAGAAGACGGAGAGACTACAATCAAGAAGACATGAGAGACAAAGGAATAGACGAGAGGAGAATATAAGATAAAAACACCTAGAAAAGGGTCATTTCAAAACAGAGACCACGACCAAGGGTAAAATGTGAAAAGAAGAAGAAGAAGAAGAAGAAGAAGAAGAAGAAGAAGAAGACTTCATAAGGGAGGAAAAGGATGGTCGAAGCTTTTGAACAATTGACATGAATCTAAATAAAATTAATTTTAAAAATTACGACTAAGCTAAGGAGGTAGAAGTATAACATTCGGAAGGAACAATACCTGAAAATAATCATTTTAAATTTGTAAAAACAAAGTCTGTGTCCCATATATCACTGCCATATTACCACGTCTGCTCGAAACTGACAAATTCTCCTTAAATACAACTTTTGAAAGAGCAAAAATGTCCTCAAAATTAATACTATGAAGAGTAGTCATTGTTTGACTGCATTTAATTCAGTACAACCACGGAAGAAAGAAAATGTATGTTTATGATTCAAGCACCTTTAGTACCTCCTCTGACATCTGCAGGCTATTACTTCCCGGTACTTATGTATACATGCTACAGTATTTCTTTGGTTAGAGAGCATGCGCAGTGCAGGCACTAAAAAAAAAAATAGAAAAAAAAAAGTTCTTGCGTGAAATCCTTTAAACCAAAAATATTTATCTATCTTTTTTCAATACTTGCAAAAAGGATAGAAGGCTCTCTCTCTCTCTCTCTCTCTCTCTCTCTCTCTCTCTCTCTCTCTCTCTCTCTGTCCTCTCTCTCTCTCGCGTCCTCTCTCTCGCTCTCTCTCTCTCTCTCTCTCTCGTAAAGATGAAAAAGTCTTCACTTTGTTGCGTGAACGGAATGTTTCGCTTTCAATGAACTTTTCAAAGGCGTAAAAAAGTAAAAAAAATTTTAAAAAAAGTATGTTTCTGAACGGAACCACGTCACAGACTTTTATTCTCCTGCCCTCGCCACCACTGCATCATCCTCTTCAAACTGGTCGCAAAATCCTCTTTGACTCACAAATGCACAATGAGAACAAAGGAGACCTTTGTCAGTAGAATATAAACTTCCGCTGTGCATCTCCGCTCCATTCCACTCCTGAACACTGGTGTCCTACAGTCTGGGGAGTCGCGGGATAGTGGTGGCTGGCGTGTGCCCTCTAAAAGAAATATATATAATCTCATCTGCGAACAGCAATTTCAAAGGATTGCGGAAGAGTCTATCGAGATATTTCATTGGCATTCACGGTGCCACAGGCATTACGAGGAAAAGAATCAAAAACACTTTTTATCTCGACCGTCAGTTGCACACGATATTGAATTTCCGCGGTTCTCTCTCTGTGCCAGCTCATCTTGGAACGACCTGTCTTATTCCCACTTAAGTGTTGATTCTCAGTTAAAATGAGATACTGATCCAGAAGCTGTAGTTCCTGGTGATTGCATTCCCAGGTCTAAACCAATCCTTCCACCAGAACTGAAGAGATACAACACATCCCATTGTGGGAACTTCTTCACATACAAGATATGTGACGCATGGAATAAACTGCCACTAGAAGTCGTCAACAGCAACAGTGTGGAAGAGTTTGAAGGAAAGCCAGACAAAATCATTTGAACACTGTGGATGAACAGTAAAACCTGCTCCTAAAGATAGGTGAGCACACGATGTCTCCTCGGATGAACTGATAAGTCTTTGAGACATCCTTATCCTTTCCGCACCAATCCTTCCAATTCCCCTCACAGTGTGTTGTCGCAAGGCTGACCCAAACCAGCCACCAGGATCCATGAGTTTTGGCCATGTAGGTCTAACAGTATTTCCATCCTTTATATACTTCATAATTCGAATCACCCTATAAATCGGAATCTTCCCAAAATATTTAATCGAGAACATAGTATAAATGATGCATGTAACTCTAATATTTTTTTCCTTTGTTTTTGAGACTCAATGCCAAACGGTTTCCTGGAGTCTTTGATTCAGCTCGATAAATTAAGTTACGATCTTCCCAGCCATACGACTGAATCGTTATTAACTTCAGAAGTTCTCATTAGATGCAAATGCTTTCCGGTTGAGGAGGCTCGCGTCAGTCGCGTTTTATAGCTCAATTGTTTCATCTCTTTTATTTTCATTCATCATTTCCTTCATGTAGTTTGTTCTTTACCTTCGTCGTTTTTTCTTTTCGTGTTGGGTTGCTTTCCCTATTGGAGCTCTTGTGGTGGACATACTCTGATTTTCCAGCTAAGGTTGCGGTTTTGATTATAATAATAATAATAATAATAATAATAATAATAATAATAATAATAATAATAATAATAATAATAATAATAATAATAATACTTAAGGAATAATAGTCATATTAGTGATGAGAAAGGTATATTCATAGGGAGTCTCTTCGCGTTTCAGCAGTAAAAAAAAACTGAGGAGAATTTTCTCTGAATTCTTACATATAACAAAACTTCGAAATTGTCGTCATTAGCCATTTTTAAGATACTGTAAATAAAAATGAACTTTGACCCTAGAGAGCTTGAACAAGACTCGATCAAAAGAACAAAATTAGAAAGGGAAGATCACAGGAGAAGGATCTGAAAAAGTGCAACCTCACTTTCATTGACATTACCAAACAAGTAAAAAAAAAAAAATGAGCCAAAGTTTCTTCGGCGCAATCGAGTTTTCTGTACAGCTGCTACAGCGTATAATCAAGGCCACCGTAAATAGATCTATCTTTCGGTGGTCTCGATATAATGCTGTATGGGCCGCGGCCCATGAAACTTTAACCACGACACGGTGGTGGCCTTACCTATATCGTTGCCAGAAGCAGGATTATGGCTAACTTTAACCTCAAATAAAATAAAAACTACTGAGGCTAGAGAGCTGCAATTTGGTATGTGTGATGATTGGAGAGTGGATGATCAACATACTAACTTGCAGCCCTCTAACCTCAGCAGTTTGTAAGACCTGAGGACGGACAGAAAAAGTGCTGAAGGACAGACAAAGCCGTCACAGAATTTGAATCTTCGGTTAAATTCTTGACTTTATGAAGCTCATATTTCGTTCTCTTCTGGAAGTAATGTGCACAAGAATAGGCTGGGAAACCCAAAACCTCCTGACCAACCCAACCAACCCAGAACCCATTTCCTGAAATTCGACGGGACAAAAATGACTGCAACTTGATATTCTCCGAGTGAACAAGGACGGAATTTTTCGTTCTCATTAGCCGTTTCATAATTGCTTCATCCCAAGTGATAAAAGCTTTGCCAGAATAAGAGAACGTTAATTAACTCATGCTGTTTGTAATGTAACCAAATAGTTTTACGTAGAATAATAATGAAGCTAAGCTACCTTTAAACTGTATTGAGGGTGCAGACATTTTTTTTAATTTGTACTTTACATCATGACGAATGAAAAGGTCTGAAATAATTAACATGAAAAACACTGCATACAAGTTATAGGTCTAGGCACCGAATGCATAAAAAGAAGTATAAAATTGTTTGTACACAAGTCCCCCTACTCTCCTTTCTTTATTTTTACATGGTAATAAAACGAGAAAGAAAAAAAATAAACAAATGCAAAAACAGTATTACAAAAATGTTCGTCCTGTTGCAAATCAAACTGAAGAATCATATAAATATGTCCTCTTTCATGACAATCTTTCTAGGATAATATTTTTATTGTGGCCTTGAGTTTGAAGACCCTACAAAAAAATGTGACTGAGTTAAAGCTATTTCAGATAAGTTTTCCTTAATTAAGAGTTACCACAATCCCGTGATAACTGCAATTCTACTTTGATAACTCATCCACAAAGGAGATTATATTTGATACTTCAGCCTTCCCTGACTAGCAGACGAAGCGTTCCTAACAAGGGGAACTCATGTATGTATGTATGTATGTATGTATGTATGTATGTATGTATGTATATGTATGTATGTATGTATGTATGTATGTATAGTCTCTCTCATAAGGAAACTTTCGTCAGCTTGAACTTTAGGCCTCTTCAGCCATAAGGAAAACACTGTTAGCGAACCATTCATGTCAGAAGAAGGAAAAAATGTCTAGTTGCAAAGTTAAGGCTTGTATGGACTAGAAGGTAAAGAGCCACAGACTCACTCTATCCACTGGAGAGAAGAAGCTTTACAAGACTTTGTATATCCATGGACATGGTGAATCAGTAAGCATTACATGCACACGATATTATATATATATATATATATATATATATATATATATATATATATTATGCATTAAGCTACAAATGTCCTTTAATATCTAATTCGCTCTACCTCAGAATTAATATAATATACGTTAACTTAACATATATGAAAATATATTAATTCCGAGGTAGAGCGAATTAGATATTAAAGGGCATTTGTAGGTTAATGCGTATATATGAATCACGGTGATGTGATCAGACACATATATGTATACATGCATTTATATAGTGATAAGGTTAAGTTCCTTTGATGGAACGATATAACGAAAAAAGAATGGATAATATATATATAAGAAACTGGAGCTATGTTGTAAATGAAGACACGATAAATTTGCTACAAGTGTCTTCGAAGAACATCTGCTAGTCTTAATAGGTAAAGACAAATATGAAAGGCAGCATTAACCTACAAATGTCGAAAGAAAAAGTACGTTTCTTACAAGTGAATGAAACAAACTGAAAGACAAACATTATCCTACAAATGTTGAGAGAAAAAATACGTTTCTCACAAGTGAATGAAACATATTGAAAGACAAACATTAACCTACAAATGTTGAAAGAAAAAGTACTTTTCTCACAAGTGAATGAAACATATTGAAAGACAAATGTTGAAAGAAAAAGTACGTTTCTTACTAGTGAACGAAACATACTGAAAGACAAACATTAACCTACAAATGTTGAAAGAAAAAGTACGTTTCTCACAAGTGAATGAAACATATTGAAAGACAAACTTAACCTACAAATGTTGAAAGAAAAAGTACGTTTCTTACAAGTGAACGAAACATACTGAAAGACAAACATTAACCTAAAAATGTTGAAAGAAAAAGTACGTTTCTCACAAGTGAATGAAACATATTGAAAGACAAACATTAACCTACAAATGTTGAAAGAATAAGTACGTTTCTTAAAAGTGAATGAAACATACTGAAAGACAAACATTAACCTACAAATGTTGAAAGAAAAAGTACGTTTCTCACATGTGAACGGAACATACTGAATACCACTTCGCTGCATCATACAGAAATGACCTCGCCATCGGGAGCAACATTCGAAGGGGACGCGTAAAAATCTAGAGACCGCCAGCCACAGAAGAATCGCACGACCCCAGCGAGATGTAAAACAGATGATCCGATGAAAGGTGCTTCAAGAAGAGGAGGAGGAAGAGAAATGTGAGGAGAAGGGACAGTCCCGTGAGAGTCATCACTCGCAGTAAGGAAGAGGAGAGCGCGCAACATTCACCATTAAATAGGATATAGAGTGGTCAGGGACTGCGGGGAAAATGGAGTCCAGCACAAAAATACAAAATTAAAATGCAAATGTTTCTTTCCGTGTACGTACGCACTATTGAGTGGACGTATGAATTTGCATATGGATATATCTAAGAAACCAGCTAATATCCATTGGATATATGTGCATTTACTTATCTAGGTTCTACACACTATATACATGCATACATACAGACACACACCCACACACTCTCACACACACACACACACACACACATATATATATATATATATATATATATATATATATATATATATATATATATATATACATATATTATATATACCGTATATAATATAACTAATATTATATATAGATATATATATATATATAGATAAACAAACGTATAAACACCACACATATATTGTCATTTTAGTATTTATAAAAGTCACAGCCCAAAGTTACATATTCATGGAAAATAATGACTTTTATTTGCCACTAAGAAGATTTTGCAAAGTTTGAGTAAGCTTGTCGTGCTTTAGGGAATTTTAGGGTTTTTCGTAGTTCATTTTACTAACAGTTATTCATGTTATCATAGTCTATATCGGTCTCATTTTGATATATGTAAATCCTTATGAATATGTAAGGCTGCATGATATTACACAGCATATGATAATCCCGTCAGTAACCTTTAATGGCATTCATATCCTCTTGAACTTTGACATCGCTTTTCATTTCACAATAAATCTGAAATGTAACTTTTCATACATGACTGTCCCCGAGTTTTTCCTTATTATTTTCTGAATAAACTTCTACACCACAAAAGTTATGCTGTAAAAAAATATTTGTAAGAGAAAAATTCTGAATTTATAACCAAGATCTACAGAGACCGCAAGTTGCCATAGGCTATTCTTTTCCCTGTATAAGGAACCACTTTATGAAGTAGAGAAAAGATGGAGACTAGAAAAAGTAAGAGAGAGAGAGAGAGAGAGAGAGACAGGAACAAGATCTCGGCAAGCTCTCAAAAGCAATAATATCTTTTCAAGGAAACGAGACAGCAAACAGAATCATTTTTCGAAGACAGATGCAAAAAAATGAATAAAAAAAAAAAGCCACGAACCGAGAGAATGACACGTCCAGAGCAATGGACTCGTTTTCTTGAAACCATTTTTGACTCGCGACAGCAGGTCATTGACCTTCAGGAAGAAGAAGCTACTAGAGTAAAAAGAACAAAGGCGAATCCTAGGCTGACGAGTGCTATTCATTCTCCAAGTGAACCGGCATCAGGTAAACCAGAAGCAACTCCAGTTACCAAGACTGATAAATCGAATGTGTACATGATATGTGCGTTAAGCCACAAATATCGTTTAATTTCCAGTTCATCATACATCGGGAATAAGTTACACCCAAGGGGAAGCATAATTGATAAAGATGCTTTTATCCGTTTAAAGACCTGCAAAAAGACGGCGAAGAAATCGTTAAGAAAAGACTGTACAGCAATTTCATTTTTGCTGATTCAGGTCCCAGGAAACGCGTCATCAGCCGGTTTGACAACTGGCAATGTTGCGTCACTTTTTTTCCCGAAGGTTCTCTTCAGGTTCATTATAAACATCGCATTCATCAAAAAGACTTTGAAAGGGTATTGATTGATTTCCATTGCCTCCCTTAGCTTATATCACTGACATTTCTTTAATGAATTTAAAGGACTTTTTAAATTATTGACATGTTTTGATAACTGTATAAGATGTATTAGCGCATTTGTTTTCTATGTGAACATATTTTCATTACTATATTTTAAGATTTAAAATTACTGGTTTGAATATGAAATGAACACGAAATAAATTAGTTAGTTTTTTTATGAGGATTATAGAACGTGTGCTTAATTTTAACTATATATATATATCATAAATATATATATATATATATATATATATATATATATATATATATATATATATATATATATATATATTATGTATATATACATATATATATTCATACATTCAAATTACTGGTTTGAATATGAAATGAACACGAAAGAAATGAGATAGTATTTTTTATGAGGATTATAGAACGTGTACTTAATTTTAACTCATATATATATATATATATATAATATATATATATATATATATATTATATGTCAAAATTGACTAATAAAGAAAAACTAATCTAGCTATTAAAGTCCTCCAAGATAGAATTTAAAGGCAAGGAAACCCGAACTTAACTTTTGTCACTAGGCTTTCCTTATCACACATAAAATACTGTCACATTTTTGGTAGCCAGTTAATATCCAAAACAGTAACTTTCACTTCAAACTGTGAGCATCAAAATATATTCATATATAAGAAATACATTCATGAATATAACTTATATATCTTCATCAAAACACCAGTATATCATATATATTTGTAATATATATATATATATATATATATATATATATATATATATATATATATATATATGTGTGTGTGAATAAATACATATGCATATATACATAATATATATATATATATATATATATATATATATATATATATATATATATATATATATACATACATATTGTAATCAACAACATAAACACTAACGAAGATAGAATTACACACTTACGAAAACTTATACTACTTATTAGAATTCACACTTCAAGTGAACTAAAGGAAATATTTGACAGTACAAAAAGAAACAGTGAGGGAAGGAGTAACATCCAAAGATCAAAATTGAGTAAATGAGGGACAGTGATCCCAGGGATGGAAGGTCACTGAATAGTACCACTCCCTGGCACCACTCACGTCCTCTGTTTCCCCTGTCTAAATTTTGGATCTGACTCCTTCTCTACTACATTTTAGTATATAAAGCTTTTTATATTCAAATATGTCTATTAGCTCTAAAAACGATGTAACATTAGAAACTGTATGTATATACATACACACACATATAAATTATATATAAATATTATATATATATATATATATATATATGTAATTATATATATATAATATATATATATATTAATATATATATATATATATATATATATATATATATATATGTATTTATTCTTATATTTAGTCATATACGAATAATTAAATAGAATGTATTAAATATATACATATAATATTAATTAATATAAATTTATATAGATGTATTATATATATATATGTGTGTGTGTGCGTGTGTGTGTGTGTGTGTGTCCGTTCCTGTGTGCATAAGCAATATTTATGACTCTCACACCCATAAAAAAACAATATACTGAGAAATATGATTGCATTTTGCTCATCAGGCAAGTTCCTTTTGATAGGAAGCAAATAATCTATTTTACAAAAACAGGCCACTATTCCAAATGACACAGAAGTGAGCGCAAAATAAATAAATAAATAAATAAATAAATAAATAAACTCGAGTAAGTTAAATGTGGCATGTTACACCCGTAGAGTTTTATGCTCAAAACTATTTCTTTTATTTATCGTAAGATTTTTCGAGCGTCAACTAATTCATCTGTTTATGAGATTAATGACAAACGATTGACTTACTGATGATCAATTACATCCCATTCATCGGCAGTGGACTAATAATAGATAATCGTATATCTTGACTAGACCCATCTGTCACATTCTTGGCGTTCCTAAATCGGAATTAAATGAATTTACATGAAATCGCCTCTGAATCAACTTGATCTGTTCCGAGTTGACAACTTCGCAATAGTAATAATAATAACAATAACAATAATGGAGAAACAAATCCGAGGTTATGCAAATGTACATATATTTGAATTTAAACGTTTTAAATTTATATATATATGTATATTTACATAACTATGAATCTGTTTCTCCATTTGAAGACTCATGCTATGAGTATTTTTTTTAAATAATTAATAATAATTAATAATAATAATCACGATAATAATAATAATAATAATATATATCAATAATTATATATCCAATAATAAATTATATATTATTATAATAATCATTATAATTATTATAATATCATAATTAATAATAATAAATAATAATATATTCAATAATAATAATAATAATAATTATTATTATATAA
>NC_061093.1:32346095-32354748 GCF_015104395.2 Macrobrachium nipponense
CTCTCTCTCTCTCTCTCTTTAAATATATAAATGTATGTATGTATATATATATATATATAATATATATATGTGTGTGTGTGTGTGTGTGTGTGTGTGTCTGTGTCTGTGTGTGTGTGTATGTGTGTATCACAAGTCTAAATACAAGTAAAAGTTTGGAGATAAGGGGAGAGAAAATTGTACAAAGCAATAAAATGATAAAAATAATAAAATAATAAAAATAAATGAAAGGTGACTGGCTACGATTAAAATAAGATGCTGAATTAAGCGACCACGGATGCAGACAGACAGACATGCAGAGACTTCTTCTCGATAAAATAGTCTGATAAAAACTGTAAAAAAATGTTGTTCATCAAATAATGGAATACGAAATACAAATTTCATGAGACAGAAAAAGCTGTAACTCAAAATATATAATAGGCAATACCCCAATAAACGAGGGGAAATAGTATGAAAGATCGATGATGATGTTAAACTGAAGGAGAATGCTATAAGCTTAGTAGAGAGAGAGAGAGAGAGAGAGAGAGAGAGAGAGAGAGAGAGAGAGAGAGAGAGAGAGAGAGGCTACAAGGCCAAAGGAGTGGCGTATCATTACTATTACGCAGAAAAACCGACTGAGAAGATTTAATACAATATGATAATGTAAGCTAGAATCACCAACTCCCACAAAGAACACCGATAAAAAGAAAACTAAATTTAACACATGGCAAATGATGGCATCTAATTAGTGCAATTACGCATCGCTGCCATTGACACAAAACCAGTAACTTGAAGTTTAGAAATTAATAGAATAACAACGAGGGACACACGGCCTCTTCAATATTGCGTATTTACATCATCGTAAAACTAAAGGAAGAAAAACAAACGCCTGCGTGAAAACGAATCAGAATGACTGGAGCCTCCGAAATCTAATTTATTTGGAGAAATATGGAAACTTTTGGAAAACCTCCTGCCCCGTTAGATCCTCGTATCATCACCCGGGAAGGTGGCGACTGCAATTTCCTTGAGAGGGCGTATGTCTGCTGACGCTTATTACACAGGTGCGTATGATCGCGTGCGTGCGTGCGTACGCGTAGGAGGGAGCTTTTGCAGGCTTATGAGTGCTGACAGAGATATTACTATTCGTTGCGTAAAAGGACTGGTTGCCGGGCATAGGTCATTCCATTCGTCTTTCTTTGTTTAATATTTATTCCGGAAGACACATATACATATGCGTATAAATAGAAAAAAACACGTGGGTGTGTACATTTATACGTTCATACATGGGCGTGTGTGCTTATATTACTCTGTACTCACGTTCATACAAACATATATACATACAAATACAAACAATATATATATATATATATATATATATATATATATATATATATGTGTGTGTGTGTGTGTGTGTGTGTGTGTGTGTGTGTGTGTGTGTGTGGATGTGTGGGTGTTGCATGTGTGTACAACAACGATAAGTAAATATTATCATACAGGAGGTGAAACACAATGGAATTTCCTCTTTAAAGACAACAGTAATCAAGCAACTGACTCAAGGGAAAGTTCACCCACACTCACATATAAGTTATAAGTTACATGCCTGTTTACTTAACTCTGCATTTAAGTAAAAGCATTCGCAAGCACACACACATATGCATATGCACACACTTATACATAATATATACACACAATGCATATATATATATATATATATATATATATATATATATATATATATATATATGTGTGTGTGTGTGTGTGTGTGTGTGTATGCATATAAATATATATGCATACATATATATATATATATATATATATATATATATATATATATATATATATATATATATATATGAATATCTTTTTAACGTTGTAACCATATATTTCGAGCAACGTTAAAATAGTGTTTTATGGGCCTTTTATCTTCATATATATATATACATATATATATATATATATATATATATATATATATATATATATACAAGTGGAGAGAGAGAGAGAGAGAGAGAGAGAGAGAGAGAGAGAGAGAGAGAGAGAGAGCGTAAAAATATTCACGAAGCAAGAAAATATTCATCGCGTGAACAAGGCTTCTATTGACTATGTATCAAATATACGATATAAAGATAAACGCTTCCGATTTTAATTCACTCTGCCTAAGCTAACTATGAGATGAAACAAGTGAAAGTATTAAATAATAAAACTGAGAAAATATACACAACTGAGCAACATCCTTACCCGTGGCAAATCGACATTCATTATTGATACTCTGAGTTCAGTTGTTTCAGAAACAGTAAGAGGAACTTTCGTCAGTTTCAGCTGCATGAAACGAAGCATCTGATTAAGTTTTCTGGTCGTTTACTCATGAAAACGTTAAGTGTTGCAAAGCAATCGAATGAGCGGTTGATCAAGTACAGAGAAACTAAAACTGGACCGTATATCATATCATGGCATGAATCAAATATATTGGGGAAGACGGCTTATCACTTTTGCTTGAAGATGTAGGTCAATATTTTGAAATCCGCCCACATGAGATTCCACCTCACTGAAATCCCGAGGATAAGTCCCGAGGTCAAAGACGAGGTCACTAACTACAAGAATACACGGCTGAAATCTATATATGTCTCGGTAATAAACAAGCCGAAATGTCCATGATGGGGGGAACAGAAAACGAAGAAACAAAAATACAAATCATTAGAGAAACAAAATCACATTGAAAGAGCTTCCATCAAAACGCACAAGGTGTGACACGACGCATACACACAGAAATCAGCACTTAGCAGAATCAGCAAGATCTTACCTTTCTCTCTTTCTTTATATTTGCTAACAAATGGGTGGGGAACAGTCGGGGGGCGTCCCCCTCCAAAGCACACAAACCGCAGGAGGCGACGCTGAAGGAGGAACAGTTTTCGAGATAAAGACGGAAAGTTCGGTACAAGGCGTTGGTTTGGTTGAGCGATAAACGAGAGGACATCCAAAGTCGGCCTCGAGCGAAGAGACCTACGACAGACTGTGGCTACCTCCACACTGGGATGCTGCCTCGAACCTCTCTCTCTCTCTCTTTCCTCTCCCTCTGACTCTTTCTCTCCCTCACTCTCTCTCCCCATCTCTCTATCACACTCTCACTCTGTCCCTCGTCTCTCTCTCTCTCTCTCTCTCCTATTGACGCTCCCACCACTGCGCGAGCAACAGACCTCGTCCCAACACTTGCATCAACCCTGACTTCGGTTTTAGTCTTTGAGTTTTAAAGGAGGCTGAATCCTTTTCCTTTAAATAACTAACCGCTGGCGGAAAAGCAAATGAACGATATACGACTCCTTCGTTTCATAAAGCATCGGTCTTGGGACGAACGGAGGTTGCGTAAACGGGTAGCTATGACACCCTCGGATGTTCTTCCAACGGATACGAACGAAACTAACCAAATGGATGAATGTTTGTATTATGAAGTTTTAGGTGTTCAGATGTACACTAATCGAAGAAGGGACGGACAGAGCAACAGGAGAAAGATTCGCGTTAACTTCTGTGACGCAATCATTTTTTTTTTTACTTTATTAGCATGAAAAAAGGGGGTAGAATTTCATTCTGAGCATCTTTGAAGATCAGAGACGGGTAATTAATTTGTTGATGGTTATGAGGTCCATCGCTTCATTAAAAATTTTTAACCCTTTAAGTTTTGAAGCCCAAGATACGATTTTTCATCCGAAAACAATTTACATATAGAGTGACTTTCTTTACTTATAATGAAGTATTTGCTGGTGATAAAGTAAACTCGTTGCTAATTTTCTTATCTGTTCACGTATTATTATAATTATTATTATTACAGGATTTTATTGAAAATAATGGCTATTTCAGCTGCGCTTATTTTGTAAAGAAGTTTCACTAAAGATATAAAAAGAAAAGAATAAAGGAATTTTGCGAAATTGACGCCTTCAAGCCTATAGTCTTGGGGCACTTCCGGCCTGACAGTGAAAAGAGAGAGTTAGAGCGGTTGGACAGCAAGATAAAGACAAGAATCCAAGGAGTAGAAATAGTTAGAGAGATGGAACTGCAAAACTGAAGAAAGGAAGCAGAAATGGAGGTCAGTTGAAACGGTAAAACGTGGGTGCAGCTAGTGACCGAAAGGAATGCCTACAGTGCACCTCGTAAGATGCACTAGTCCCTAGGGGAAAATGAACAAGTTGAAGGTCCTCCTGTAATGAGATGAAAGTCTGGGGATATAAAGTTTGCCCTAAACACGAATTTCGATTTGATGCGAAAATTGTATTCGTTAATAACCATGTCTCTTTGATGACGTATTTTGCATATTATATATATATATAATATATATATATATATATATATATATATATATAAGTAATAAAAGTCCACACTTATGTAAGATGTGCATTAAAAAATTCTTAAAAAACGGGAGCTTTCATCCGCTTGATCAAGTAAACGAAAGCTCCCGTCTTTTAAGAGAATTTTTTAATACACATCTTACATAAGTGTGGACTTTTATTACTTCAAAATATTTCCAGTCCTGTTATGGTGATCTTTTGAGATATATATATATATATATATATATATATATATATATATATATATATATATATATATACCTATATGTTAACTTTTTATGTCAAAATATCTCGTCGTTTCTTGACAGCCAAAATGAAATTAGATAATTGAATTTTTTGACAAAAAAAAATTGCTCGACTTTTCCCTTCAAAGATCAGGTATAAAACCTATAAAAAAAACCGTCATTATGATACTAGAATTTGTTTTATTTACCTGTAATTAACATCTAAATATGACGTGTGTCGCTTTTAATCTCTAACCTAAATAAAAACAGTAGCAGCATTAGGAAGTGTAAAATAATCATATTTGTGCTGATTTAAATTTGCATATAAAGCGTAAGCTGAATTTGTTCTTGCCTATAAATACTATTCTAGTCCATAAATAAAGGAGAAAAGTAATATATCACTATAACAGCAAAGTTAGATGCATTAAGATATAGACATAGTGTATATATATATATGTGTGTGTGTGTGTGTGTGTGTGTGTAATTTATTGAACACATTTCCCAGTACTATAGAATTCCTTGTATATTTGCATATGTTCCCCACGCTAGTCCATAGAATCCGATATAGGAAAAGAAATACAGGAACCTTCCTTCACCTCAGATTTATACCGTAAATCTTGCTCTTTCTCACCTTGTTCTGAATCCTGGCGAGAAGGAAATGTCTTAATTTCATTTACAATTTCGAATTCCAAGGTTTTCAGCGAAAAGCGAATCAAAAATACTAATGAGCTGAGGAGACATTGATTTCATCAGGTGACTGATGAAATTGCATACAACATACTCATAGATAGATAGATAGATAGATAGATCCCTCTTTCTCCTCTTTCAAAAATCAGACGAAAGGGAAATCATTGTACATTTCAAATTTGCATGAATAAGGTGCAGAGAATGAGGTTGCATATGTGTTAAACTGCTTAAAACAAATAGCGGTTATGACACTTAGTAAGACGAAAGTAAAGAACAGGGAAATTCAAGCTTTTCAAAGAATGTTAGTTTCAACCTCCCACCGTAGACTTCACACTGCAGCAGTAACTGCTCGTGATACAGACAGTGATGTTTTATCCCCCTGGGGGAGGCGCGAACTCGCGACTCTGAGCGATGCTAGCGACCATTTTAAACGTGCACGAATAAGGCGTAGAAGAATGACGTTCCGCGAGGGCTGAGCTGGTTCAAATCGTGGCAGTTATCACACTTA
This sequence comes from Macrobrachium nipponense, assembly GCF_015104395.2. NCBI lineage: Eukaryota > Metazoa > Arthropoda > Malacostraca > Decapoda > Palaemonidae > Macrobrachium > Macrobrachium nipponense. The sequence continues at coordinate 32,351,828 of NC_061093.1, forward strand.
CTAAGAAAGAACAAAGTATGCAGGACTGACGAAGAAAAATATTAACCGAGTCTACCATAGTCAGGAGATGTGCGGCATTACACTTTTAATGTCAGGAAGACTGTAATGCAGGTAAAGTAATGCATATAATATGAGAATGGAAAAACGTTAAAGTTACACAGAAAATTTCTTGGAGAATGTGAATCTGCCTGGCTTGTTATGAGAATGAGAAAGGGTGGCTGTGCTTGGTGACTGACCTGAAAAGAAAGATAACAGAGAAAGATGTGGCATAGATAGTAAGTATGGAGTTCCTGGAGTGAGTGAAATTGGAGTCGAAAAAAAATATTGATCGCGGAGTAGGTATTCCCCCCACCCCCCAAAAAAAGTGTTCATAATCATGCAAAATAGAAAGAACGCTGTCAAGGAAAGTGTTTGCTAGTTATGTTAATATTGAGCAGATGGAGATACAAGTTGATGGATATAATGATGTGGAGGAGGATGGCTGGAAGTATTTTGATCTGGTTAAATCAAAAGGGCAAATATGCCATTTGTTCAACAAGAGAGAGAGAAAGCTGGAAACGTGGTTTCAAAAGTTAATGTAATAAATACGTGGTATGATAAAAAAAAAAAATGGGTTAGGGTTAAAGAAACTTCAGCGGAATGAAAATGTGAGGAGTGTGAAAGATTCGAAGTTGGGTTCATATTGGCAGCCGCGATTCTCTGTAGATGTAGGAGGTTCTGACCACAACAGTGATGAGATTAGAAGATTAGTGAAAAAGAAAAAGAAGATTGTTAGAAGTGCAGAAGAAAGACAATACAGATATGAGGATGAACAGAATAATTTCAGGCAGAGTGACTGTGAAGACAGGATACTCTCATGTGTATGATTTAGCAGTAATTCTGGAAGGCTTTATTTTTATGTCGATAAAAGTTGCTCTTTAGAGTAGTAAATGCAGAAAGAAATGTTAATAAGCAAATGGATCCTAAGATAAAATAAGAAAACAGAGAGACACTGCCAGTAGAAAATTAAGGCTTCTGCTGATAGACTAAGTTTCATAAGAGTTGTTTAACTAAAGTTTCACAAGTTGTTTAACTAGAGTATGAAAGAGATGCAGCTCAAATGATGTCCAGATCTGAAAAGACTATTGCAAATTCGAACCTTCTTGTCGAAGTGTCTACAGAGGATGATAGAAGGCCATTTAATTGACCGAAAATGCAAAGGCAACAGGAGATGGTGGAATTACAAGGAAGATGCCGAAATAGACTGAATAAGTAACAATAGAATGCCATGTATACCTGGATGATACGCTCCAAAGGAATAAGTGAAAGGAAAAACTCGATCTATAATGAAAGGGTAAAGGTAATGATGGTGACTGTGAAAACATAGGAATGGAATGGAATGGAATGGAATATGGAATATGAAATGTAGGTTTGAAACCAAGCACTGGAATCCAAGGGATTATTCAGCGCTATAGTGAAAACATAGGGAAGATGTATGGAACAATTTTGATTTAGAAAGCAAGACAGATGACTGAGCGCCTGTCAATAAAAATGTAATGGGCGTTTGTAAACCCACATTACATTACTTGTTTGGAACAAGTTTTTAATGTGTAGCAGTTGCGTGAGAGCTTCGACAGAATATGGAAAACAAAATGGTGAACATCGACCAACAAAAATCTCATAAGAGACATAAGTCAGCTGCAAAATTGAGTGTGAGAATGTACAAAGGAAAAAATGGAATCTCTTGAGAGTAACTAGAAATTTTTATGCAAAACGTTTCTTGGAAAATGTTGACGCGAAAGTCACTGACATAGTGTCAAGTGGATCTACGAAAAAGCGTTTGTTCTCTCCCCGTGACGGTTTTATATCGTTATGAATATGCAAGAAGTTAGAGGAAAAGACAGGAGACGCTGTTGCAAAGTTGTGAGATATGAAAATGGGTCGTAAATGGAGTGGAAAAACTTGCGAGTCAATGTGAGAAAGAGAGAGGCCATGCAGGGAGATTGAGCAATAAATTCTGCTATATATGACGGAACAATGGAAGCGGTTGATTCCTAAAGTTGCACGGGAATAAATGTATGGAATGTTGGTAGTAAGAGAGAAGAAACACATCGCAGTGTGCATGAACCAAGGAAGGTAGCAAAGTATATGCAAAACATTTGAAAGAAGAGAATCTCTGGAAGCCAAGGTTTGGAAGGCATGAAGACATTGTTGAGCCAAGTTACCTTTATAAGAATGAAGTGTGGCTATTGAAATATGAATGAGAGGGAAAAGGTTGAGACAGTTAAGATGAATTCATTTTACGATGTGCAAGTAAAAACAAAAAACGGAAATGGTGAGAAACTTGTAGAGATTATAGAGGACGATAAGTTGATCAAATAAAGAGAGTATGACTTGGATCTCCTGGGCGGGATGACGAAAGGAAGACATAAAAAGTACTAGTTAGAGAGCTTGGAAGAGATACTCTAAAAATTGTCATTTATATAGATATATATATATATATATATATATATATATATATATATATATATATATATGTATATAAACAAATATGTGGCAGAGCAGAAATTATACATACATATACATACATACATACATACATACATATATATATATATATATATATATATATATATATATATATATATATATATATTTATATATTACACACACACACACACACACACACATATATATGCATATATATATATATATATATATATATATATAAACAAAAATTTAGATATATGTATATAAGTATATGTATAATATATATATACATATTATAGATAGATAAATAGATAGTAGAAACTTGAGATTTTTGTCATTCCAGAAGCCGGTAAAAAAAAAGAAGAGAGAAAGCGCTTTCACAAAGACGAAAACCTTTAATTAAGATAAGAAGATTTCTTTACAGAATTAATAATCTAAACTTTTCTCCCGCT
>NC_061093.1:32355248-32385102 GCF_015104395.2 Macrobrachium nipponense
CACTTGGAAACTTACCACATATATAAAACAGTTGAAAAACATGTCACCCTTTAAGTGGAGAACAAAACTTTGGCAAATACTACATGATTGTATAAAGAACCTGTTAAGACTTCCAATACTTTCACTGACATGTATTTAACCAACTGGTGAGTGTGTGCAATCAATATCTGTCAAGTGATTATGTCATGTTCAACTGCAGTGTAGATGCACCCTTATATTAAATGCTTTGTCATGTACCGATTCTTTAAAGCTGAAATATGACACTTATAATAAAATCAATTTTATAGATACTTACCAAGAATTACATAGCTATAGTTTCTACTTTTAATGCCAGCTTTAAATATAAAATTTGCAGTAGCACTTGTTTTTTTATGTGCAGATAAGTGCCCCGCTTACATCCGGGTGAGGATAGGTACAACGTAGCAGAAAAATACTGCCTCTGGCCGTTACTCATGTCCTGTAGGGACATGACTGTAGTGTCAGGGGTTGTCCCATACTTCAGTGGGAGCTATGCGGTCGAGTACTCTGATGATTGCCAAAGTAAAGACCTTTGTCCTTCCCCTGGGCTTCACACTACCATAACTAACCAAAAACTATTACCTGAACACCAAGTTAAAAAACCAACCCACCCAACTGATTAAATAGAATGACTGGTGGGTACTCCAGGTACCAAGTACCCCCAGACTTCCCCATAAACTTGACGACCTTATACAAGGTAAGGAGATAAAGAAGAAAGAAGAATTGCTTCAATCCCACATTCCCTAGTACCATGCCACCTGTGGAAACCAGACCCAACGTACTATGGTCCCCAAACATTATTTGACATCATAAGTGATATTTCCAGAAAGTCGACTGAATGACTGAAGCGAGAAAGATTTTGTTGAAAGGCCAAGATGTGGCTACAGCTCGAATGTTGTGTGCCTTGACCTTCAGCAAAGGTAAGGTTTCTTCCTGAATCTTTGAATGGACTTTTACAATGGTGTCTCAAGTTACAAAAAAGCCTCCTCTTGTCTTTTTTATTCTGTCCATGTGTATGTCTCAGAAACTCTCACTGGACATAACACTCAACCTTCTTCCTATGGTCCAAGAAAACCTGCTAGGCTCTTGATGGTGAAAGACCAAGGCCAAGGGTTGGATGGGTTTTTGTACGTTGGCTAAGAACCCAAGGATAAAGGAACACACTGCATCTCCCTGAGCAAACCCCACTTGTTTGTCAAGGGCTTGAATCTCACAGACTCCTTTTGCTGTAGCCAACACGAAGAGAAAAAGTCTTCCTAGTTAAGTCCCCTGAGATAAGCAGAGATTAAAGGCTCGAATGGTGGGCCTGAAAGCCATCGTAACCATGTCCAAGTTCCAGACAATACAGGCTAGAGAAACCTGTTTTGTAGTGCTAAAGTCTAATCCTCTGTCTAAATACAGATTTCAGCATTGCGCTGTAAGCCTTGATTGTGAAGGGGAAAAAAAAAAAAAAAAAAAAAAAAAAAAAAACAACTAAGTTGGGCTACAGATGTTTCAGAAAATGAGATGCCACGTCTTCTGCACCAACTGCAAAACAGCGGCCACTTCGCTTGGTAGACCTGGTAGAAGAGTCGCATCTACACTGATCAATAGCTCTCGCAACATCTCTTGAAAAAACTTTTCACGCTGACAAGTCTCCTGACAGCTGTGAACCCTGTCAGAGCGTGAGTGGATAACCTGTGATGGAACCTGTTGAAGTGGGGTTGTCTGGGCAGATGTTTCCATTGTGGAAGGAGCCATGGAAATCCCAACAGAAGTTCAGGAGCCATTCCTTCTGAGATTAGAAGGGAATGATCAGGATCATCGACGTATTGTGATGAGAGTGAAATTTGTTTAAGACTTCCCTGATTAGATTGAAAGGGGGAAAGGCATAAACTTCCAAATCGACCAATCCTGGAGCATCACGCCTGTTGCTCAGGCTTGAGGGTCTGGGGCAGGAGAGCAGTACAGGGCAGTCAATGATTTCTTGACGCTGCAAACAGGTCTACCAACAGTCTCCCTCACTGTTTTCTACAGGTCGGTGCACACCCGTGGATTCAGTGACCATTCCGTGACCATTCCGCGGGTAGAAACTGTTAATGATGGCTCAACTCATTCGCTACGATAAACTTAGTCCTGAATAAATCGAGTGAGATTTGGGTCTGGTTGCTCAAAAGGATCTCTGGCTGCTTTGCATAGCAAAAAAAAAGCGAGTCCCTCCCTGATTGTGAATGTAGGCCAGTACAGACGTGTTTGTCTGAGTGAACCACAACCACTGAGTTGCATGTCACTGAAGCGAAGTGTTGCAAGGCTTGATGAATTGCCTTCAGCTCCTTGACATTTATGTGAAGATCCTCTCTCAGAATCTCTTCCCAACCCAGATATGGTGTGTTGGAAAACAAAGGCCTGGCTTGGGTTCAGCTGAGGGAGTGACTTACCCACTACACACCTTTCTTCTTCTAACCACCATAGAAAGTCTTGTTTTATCTCTGGAGTGATTGGGAAGACAAGCGAATCTGGAAAAGTCTTTTTGTCCCAATTGGGTTTTAGGAAGCACTGTAACAGCCTCACATGTAGTCTACCCAATGGAACAAACATCTCAATAGAGGAGAGGGTTCCCAAGAGACTCGTCCGGTCATCGGCTGAGCAAAACTAGCGATCGACGAAATGCTGAACTTTCTGGATGCAAGTCTGAATTCTCTTGTTTATGGAAAAACCTGAAAACTCTTAGCATCTATTTTCATCCCCAATAGGCTAAGCATTGAGCTGGGGCTAACGGGGACTTCTCGTGATTTATCACTGCACCTAAATCTTGTGCCAATTGAAGAGTTTTCATGAAGTCCTACTTACACTTCTTGGATGAAGACCAAAGAAGCCAGTCATCTAGGTACAGCATACCTTAATGCCCATCAGCTGAAGCCACTGTAATTAATAGAGGTGCGAGAACTCATGTGAGGACTTGGAGGGGCTGTGCTCTAGTCGAAGCAGTGCCCAAAATTGAAAGACCTGGTCCTAGAAAATAAATCTCAGGTACTTTCTGTACTTTGGGCGAATTGGAATGTGAAAGTATGCGTCCTTCATTGGGTCGGATGATTACCATCCAATCTCCCTGACTAATAGCCGATAGGACTGACCACTACCAGACTTTAAGCGTCTCTCCTGCCACCTTCATGAGGGGCCATTTGCAATCATTACAGGGAAAAACACAACAGAAGACCAGAAAGAGCTGAGCTTATAACAAACATAAAAATTATTGACCAAGCACCAGACCGAAGATGTCTCCGTTATCATGAGGCACTGCATGTTTTAGACAAAAGCCGACTATCAACACAGTAAAAGAAACAGAATTTTTCCCTACCATCATAAGAAGAAATACAAGAAACAAACCGACTCCATACACCGTCACAAGAGAGAGAGAGAAGCGAGAAGAGAGAAGGAAGAAGAGAGAGAGATAGAGAGAGAGAGAGAGAGAGAGAGAGAGAGAGAGAGAGAGAGAGAGAGAATGACATGTCACCTGGATGGCTTATAATACCTACCACCCAGGTGGCCGATACCCCAACCAACACCCAACCCCGACAAACCTAGGTGGTCTCTACACCTCAGGGACAGATTTCGTCACCAACCAACAACCAATTAAAATCCCTGCTTACTGACCTACCCACCAATTGTACATGCCCTGCCTGCTATAAATACCTGTAAACCAAGTATCTTAATTCACTTTCTTGTATACTTGCTTAGATGACTGCCTGTGCAATGTTGACATGTCAGAGGAAATGGACTCAAGACAACTGAAATCTTTATATGTCCTTAGGGAACCTGATATACTAGCTCCATACTGATGAGAAAAAGATAAGAATTGAGAAGATTCTGTATACATAAATTAAATGCTGTTGAAACAGCTATAATATTCAATGCTCCTGCCATCAGAGAAAGCCTCCTTCACAATAATAATAATAATATTTAGGAAGCAGACCCTCTCTCAAGCATACTTTATTAAAAGTAATTGCTACTTCAGCAGCGTTACACTTGTAAGAGATTCTTCTCTATTTTACAAATAGCAGCTTTTTCCGTGCTACTTAAACAGGCTAGTAGAGCACATAGAGAGGTCATGATCAAATCCTGTGTCAAAAATAGGTGTATATATTTGAATTTTACAGATAAACTATGATACCATAGTCATCAAAGTCATTAACGATTCTCTCTCTCTCTCTCTTCCTTAAAGCGAGCTTTCGTCTGTGGTGTGGTGTCCGTCCTCCTTATATTTGAGGTTGACAGCAGGGGGTCTGCCCCATGCTGATTTCCTATTGGCTGGTGTATTGATCATGACCTCTCTAGGTGCTCTACTAGCCTGTTTAAGTAGCACGGAAAAAGCCGCTATTCGTAAAATAAAGAATCTCTACAAGTGTAATGCTGCTGAAGAAGCAATTACTACTAATAATAATAATAATAATAATAATAATAATAATAATAATAATAAAGATAATAATAAAATAATAATAATAATAATAATAAAGTACGCACTACTAAAATACAGTTTCCCAATGTTACCTTTAATTACATACTCACTTGGCTTTAGTGAGACTGTACATGAATACAATACATTTTATACAAAGTACAGTACGTACACTAAAATTTTTATTAATAAATTATTGTGGACACATACACTCTTCAGCAAATAAGGTAACTTCAAGATAGTTATTCACCAAGTATAATGCATGTAGTAAGTGCTTAAGTTTACAATTTTAACCTTTTCCATAAAAATAAAAACAGTATATTTACCATAAACTTCATTGGATGATTTACCAGTTTGAGCTCTTCACACATCAATTAACCAAACTCAGATCAATATTTTTCTATATGAATATAACACGGCAGTCACAACATCCAGTTTCCACTTACTCTCATGTCTGTTGGCATCCTTGATACGGGTCATCAATTTTTCTTGACAATATTGATGGAAGGCATCTCTGATCATAATTTCATCTTCCGTCAGCTGACTCTCAAGGTTAAGTGGATCTCTCCAGTCAAACTTAACTGAAAGAAGATAGGTGTCATCAATATTAATCACTATCTCAACAATAAATTATGCACCACTCAAAAGCAAGTTCCAGTTACAATCTATACGAAGAAACATCAGTACCAAGTAATCCAATCTTGCACATTGCAAAATAACATTTAACAGGGTTGCAGACTTTTATAAATAGCTTTGACAATTTCATTACATATATCCACAAATATAACTAGATTGGCTTATATGTAATGGAGAGACTGTGATAAGAAACCCTTCACACAGTAAAAACTTCTTAGGCGATGGAGTCAAAAGTAAAGAGACACAAGATGCCTCTTGCAAATGTAGTCAAGGAGTCCTGTCAAGATGCCAAGTCTCCCCTACTCACCAACATCCTTCAAGAGTGCTCATACCTTACTACACAGAAAAGGAGCAAGGATAATGATCTGGAATTTAAAGCTTGGGAAGAAAATGTGAAATGGCTTGTGACTCTAGTTTGAACTGAAAGATCAGAGGATATTTTTTGGAGAAAATGCCTAGGGTTCTGGAAGAGCCTCATTAATAACATGTCATTGAGAAAAATTAAATACTAAACTAGTTGTATTCTCTCAAGGGATTGTGCCCTTGCTTTGTCAAATTGTGGAGTATCTTTTCCATCTCTCTTATCCCATATCCCACAAGGATGACCCAGCAGGATGGTCTTGGTAGGTTAGTGCATGTCAGTTGAGGTTTGCGCTCTTCTCCTAACTTAAAAGTGTCTGAACCTAACCATCTTCTCATTCATAAATACTCTAATAGAATATCTCCCTGCTAATTTCCAATATGGCCAGCTTCCATAGGTGCATGAAAACTGGGTGCTAATAATAGAACATTGGGAAAATATTACCAGGAGAAGAAAAGAAATTGCAAGGAATGTTCTTAAAGGCTATCCACTTATTTGAATTGGGAAGTCAATAAGGCCCATCCAGAATGGAAAGCAAGGGATACATCATTTAAAGACTTGGGAAGCTGAGGAGAAGAGGGGCAAAAGACTTCATGGTGCATTGGAAGAATGGAATAAAAAGCAACACCTCATCTAGCTAGCAGGAACTTTATGGCGATGAGTCACAAAAGTAACCCGTACTGTCTCCAGCTATGGCTGGAAGAAATACAGAGCATTATTTCTTAAAATACTAGGCAGGAGAAAAGTAAAAGGACCTTGGTTTTTTCAGTCTATTGAGTGCTCATAGTTAGGTAAGGACAAAACTAACAAATATGGCGCATGGCAGTGAAGGAAAGTCTGGATGATTCGGACTGTGTCATTAGTGAAGGTTGTTACGTGTCTCGTACAAGTCTCAAGAATAAAGCAGTGGGGAAAAGGCAATGCAGTATAAAAACATTTGAAGGTTAACATAAACTAAACAAGCAGACAACTTCAAATATGTGCCCAAGTTTGACTAGTTAAGTGATGGAGTGCTACTTGCATTATTCATAAGGGATCTAATTCAATTTCCTATATTATATCCACCGTCATTACAAATGTTAGAATGAAGTGTCCTCTAGTGCATCACCAATCCTTATATAGAATACATAGGTTAAACAATATATCTGATATGAAGCAATGACAGAACTTGCCATAAATATTGTAACAAGTTCACTATACAGTAGTACCTCGAGATACGAAAGGCTCTACTTACGAAAAACTCGAGATACGAAAGCCAATGCGAAAAATTTTACTGCTCTACATACGAAAAGTTTTCAAGATACGAAAGGTTGTTGCTGTAAATTCCCGAGATTCGCCCGGACCACCGAGAACAATTTTAAAACTCCCGCGCCGCCAACCGAGTAAACTCTCCACCATCCTCCCGCTCTCCCATTGGTTCCTGATGCTAGTCCACCTCATAAGGTCCTGCTCTCCTATTGGTCAGCCTCTACCCCTTCTGCTTTAAGTATTTATTGGTAAAAGGTTGCTGTAAATTGAAAAACTTATTCATCAATACATAATAAAAAAAAAATATTAGGTAAAGATAGAATAAAGAATAGAAATGAATGGTTATTATACTGGTTTTGGTAGTTTCAGTAGTTGAAGAGAGATAATGAAAATTTATGGCTTAGTGTAAAAGTGATTGCTTGGCGATCGTTCGATACTCGTAAGTGCTGGATGTAAACAGACGTTTGGAAGCTTTTTTTGTTTGTTTTTTTTATTATAGTTTAATGGTCAACTTAATAATTATTTGAAATGAGTACATGCAATACATTTAATAAAAAAATTGTGAATTAGATATCATAAAATAAAATAAAATAATCAGACTGTCAACAAATACGTAATTTTTAGAATTCTTCTTCTTTTTTATTATTACGTTACGTATACGTATGTTTCATTATAGCTGTCAGTAACTCGGTATCTCCATTAGGTAAAGATAGAATAAAGAATAGAAAATGAATGGTTATTATACTGTTTGGTGGTTTCATTAGTTGAAGAGAGATTCTAATGACAATTTATGGCTTACTGTGTGCTAGGAAAAATGATTGTTTGGCGCTCGTTCGATTCTCGTAAGACGGGTAAGAGCTGAATGTAAACAATCGATTGGAAGGTTTGTTTTTTGTTTGTTTGTGTATTATAGTTAATGATTAATTAATAATTATTTGAAATGAGTACATACTGATTATTTATACATTTTATTGGCTTTTATTGCATATTCTAAGCTTTTAGCTCTTAGGTTTAGATGTCAGAATCATAGACTAGGCTACATAGTAAGCAACCGCTAACATAGGCTAGGCTTATTGCTAAGGGACATATGCTAAAGTCCTAATATATGCAGTAAAATGGGGTTTGAACATTCGCATGCAGTTGAATATTACTCACGTATGTACAGTATTTTGCCTTTTTGGAGTCATATTTCTTCCGTCGTAACCCTAGAACATGTGTTTTTAGGCCTGGAAATGTAATTTTACTGGGTGTTTTTGGAGGGCTTGGAACAGATTAGCCATTTTACTGTAAATGTGTCCAAGATACGAAAAAATCATGATACGAAGGCCGTCTCGGAACGGATTAATTTCGTATCTTGAGGTACCACTGTACTAAAATAAATGGAGCTAAAGCAAAACCTCAAAATGCCTACCCTGCCCTAGTGCACTAGAAAGTTATCCAATTCTATAGGGAGTAATGGTAATCACTGAAATACATGCAAACAATGGCAGAGAATGATGTGAAAGTACTCATCCATTCTCAAGGCTACTGCATAAGTTTAAATATACTTACACAAGCTAAAAAATTATAAGAAAATGTGCAAAAATGCCTGATAAAAGAGATCTTCAGGTACAAAAACTGAAAGACTTACAAGCCTCAGATCCCAAAAATTTATTCAAGCCTAATTATATCTAGGTTAATCATAATAGAACACATTTCAAATCTTCAATCAAATCACACATATAAAACATAGAACATCTGGACATGGAAAAATCTTACCTTTGTCAGCTTTTGCCTTCGCGACATCAACATCTGTAGTGCCAAAGTTAAGGAATATACAGCAATACTTTTTAAAAAATTTCATTAAGCAACATATAAAGTAATTTCAACATTTCTGCATTGACAAAAATAAAGACACTACAGTATTGGATAAGGAGTAATTATATCAAGTACTAAGCATTTCCTGGAATAGAGAATCTACGCTTAATCTAATAAATCTGAATTGTCAATGAACAAATGTGGCATAAAATTAGTTCCTGGCATTCATTAACATGGAACATTTCCTGTTCTGTACTTCACCATTATACAGGTCAAAAAGCTCACTACACAACAGGTTGGTTGTCAAAACACAAAATCAGCGGGGAAAAGGTTTGGAAAGATAAAAGACAAGCTTCTATACATTCATAAACTTTTTATAGAATCAGTTTTCAAATCTTTTTAATTTCTGTATTACATATTCCATGTGGAGGTAAAACAACTAGGCCTAACAACAGTGGTTATGGATACATTTGAGAAAATGAACATGATATGTAAAGTCAAAAGACTATATCCAATATATACTATCTTGTGAGCAAAAACACAACAGATGCAGAGGTCACTGATTATTTTATATAAAAACAATCTTCCCTCTACATCAATGGATAATTTTCACAGAAGTCAGTTTCATATACTATAACCAACTGTAAACTGTTTGTGTATTTTCAACCATATTGTTGGTTTTCAATATGCACAATTATGCTTAAAGTGATTAAAAACGCCATCATCCTGGGTAAAAATTTTATTTTGAATCACATCAATACCGGAATATCCTAACGGATCACAAACAAGATATAAATAACACCAACCAAAGGTGCAGTTTAGAAGTATTTGGTACTTGTCATACTCGTGAAATGTTCACAAGGCACCAACTGTAGGTCCTGACCACTTACAAAACCCCTTTAAACATGCTCTGGATAAGACAGGTGTGTTCCAAGACAAAACAACTTTATTACAATGGAAAATGACCTTATGATGACTTATTATTAGCTACTTGTGGACATTATTCAGAATATTATTTCATTCAAGTTACTGCTCAAGAGATAGAACATGTCATTGGTTAATGGTGGCTCTTATCCACCTTTGTGTAGATTTTCAGATTATTTGAAGGTGAGCCTTGGTAAATTTCTTAAATGTGCTTAGTTTTCTAAATGTGGATCAAATGGGACACCAGCTCATCTTCTACATCCTCATGACCATTGATGTGAGGTCGAAAAAACAGTTGTTAATATTTTGATTTTTTTTCAAATCAAATCACAAAAATAATTTCTAATTCTTTTCACAGACCATTTCACACTAAGCAAACATTGCTTACACTAAATACCATTGTGAAAATTGGCATTATGTAGTTTACGACTGTCAGGTGCTTATGTAAAACAATTAAAGAGTTTTCACTAGTTGAAAAAACAGTAATTCACAAAAACAAAAATTGCACAAGTGCTCATGTATAGAGCATGCATTGCAAGAGTCTAACATTTCCCAATGGAACGAATGATGCTTAAGTACTTTTATTGGTAGATAAGTTTATCAAATTTCAATCAACTGAGCAGTGTTAATATTCAAACACAAAAACACAACCGTTTTTCTATGCATCCTGATTCATATTTAAATGGTAAGGTTTCAATAGTTAGACTAGGATTTCCGGCATAACTTTTGATAAACTAACTTTTGGGAAGCATATATGTAATAACACTTCCAATATTTCTTGAAAAAGTTGGTATCTCTCGTTAATGTTTTTTTAATGTTTCGTGAAGCAGCTGTTTTAAAGGGCAAGGGTTTTAAACTTACTTCTTCCTTGTTTTGGAGTTCTTTGTTTTTACAGAGTAGTTTGCCAGAGCTGACTTGCATCTCAAATTCTTGGATAGTGTGTGTCATCAGTCAAGTTAATTTTGCAAACTCTTTAATGTTGACTGGTAACAGACATAAAATGAGTTCATTACATTTGTTACATTAAATGTGCTACACTGACAACTATCCTCAGCATACTGCTTTTTTACCTAACTGTGTTTTTTTGCCTTTACAACACTTAGCAAACAGCTGATGCAATAGTGTAATTTTCTAGTATTAAGTTTTAATATTTATCAGTTTTTCAGTTTTATCTTGGCTACAACTTAAATTATTTTGAATAGTTTGTCAAGTGCAGTTTTGGAATCTTAAGAACTCCCAATTATTTAAAACATTTATCACCTTTTCCTGTAACTTGTAAAATTTCTAGTGACTTGCCACTAGGGTAAAAACCGCATGGTACAGGGGTGGACCATGTACAATCAATGTGTACAACCCCAAGAAAAGTACATTATAATGCGTCCTGACACCGGAGTAGAGGTCTTTAGCTCCGTTTCTCACCAACAACAAGTCGCGTCTGATGCCCATCTCCGATGTCAGGACGCGTTATAATGTACTTTTTTCGGGGTTGTACACATTGATCTTACATGGTCCACCCCTGTACAATGCGGTTTTTTTACTACTGCAAAAGTACAACTTGGAAAATTAGCTTATTGTATTTTTTAAACATTCACATATTTAGTAGTTTCAAAAGCTCAAAAAATCTTACCCCAAAATCACTTAGGTTAAGGCAAAAATGGGGACCCCTTGGCTGGTATATAAAGAGGCGGTGCCCTTGGTTAGACTTTTTAACCAAAGCTGAGGGCTGCCCAGGGTTAAGTTAGGGGAGACAGGCAAATACCATCCCAAGAAGGTAGTATCCAGCACCCTAGGTTTGGGGTACAAATGTTATGGAAGGTTGCATTCCTGTAATTCCAATGGTAAAATTTCTAAGCCAAAACACTGAGAGTGGAAATGGTGTAACCCAATATCTGCAGGTACATTAGGCTATGTTATCTCTGTACTAGGGTAGATTACCACGGCAGGCCAACCAGGCCACCTACATTCAACGTTTGCCACCCTCACGAAAAAGTAACATTATAACGCGTCCTGACACCCGAGATGGGCATCAGTCGTCGCGCGACTTCTTGTTGGTGAGAAACGGAGCTAAAGACTCTACTCTCCTTTCGAAGTAAGTATTTTCTCCAAAGTTAGAAATTAAGGCCAAATTTAAGATTTAAACAGAGGGTACTGAAAATGGCGCCCATGGCAGTGGAAATCTCACCAAAACGCTTTAGAAATTTTTTACTTACAACTAAAAATGTTTCGAAGATTGACGCCATCTCGATGTTTTACAGAGTCGCTTGTGTCAACAAACTTTCCATTTCCTGTGATAAATCCGCACACCACTTGTACCCACAGACGCTGGAGCAATTTTATCACAACAATCGAAACACGATTTCTCACCAACAAACAAGCCAGGAGTAAACAGCTGTTTTTGGTAGAAGATGACGAGAAGCGTGCTCTTAGCTAATTTTGAAATAAGTAGTAAAACATCAATATTTTACATATTTATGATGAGTTAATTTGAAAATATTCATTATTGAAAAGTAACTCGACTCTGACTCAAATTTAAGTAATTATTTTTCTGAATTAGAACGTTCTTTTAAGTTCTGTATTATGACGTCACGACATCTTGACTTTCGTACCTATTGTAAATAATTGCTATAACTCAACTGTCATTGCAGAACAGTTTACCAGTTATTCATGCAGATTGTTATCAGCTATACATGTAATTGTTATAATACGTAATGCACATATATATCTTTTTATTACGTTTACTTTTTGGATATATGAAGATGTTTTACTGCCGGATTATCGCCGTAGTGTGACGCAATCGTTTTCGGTCCATGGGCCTCTGTCTGTTTTCGCACCATAAGAATTATGGGGCCGAATTTGCAATGACCAGAAAGAAAGTCGTTAAAAGAGGAAAGTTAGCATTGAGGGGCATATGTTTTGACTGAGAAAAATACAAATTTATTCAATAGCTAGCTTGTAAAAAATACTTGGTAAAAACTTGATTGACAACTAAGCAGCATGTCTACTATGGGTTTTCAGAGACAGTGCAAGCACGTTTTGGGGCAATACTATTTTCTGTAACGAAACACTCGTAACAGAACGAAGATTTTTCTATATGCATTACCCCCAGTGCCGTAATTTATAAGGGTATCGTGAATCACTAATCGTAAAGAATAACTACACTTGTCCTTGTACTAATAGACAAAAACTCCATTATCCAGAAATGGATAGGAACACACCAGTAAACAGCTCCACCTACCCACCCTCTCCCCCCCCCACCTCCACCGCCACCCCTGTCCTTCTTCCTTCCTTCACCTTCCTTTCTCTCTCTCTCTCTCTCTCTCTCTCTCTCTCTCTTCTCTCTCTCTCTCTCTCTCTCTCTCTCTCCATTCGGATGCGTTGACCCTCCAAACTGGGTATAAGACTACACACAAAACGTTGAAATTGGTGAAATTAGGCTATGTATTGGAAGTATATATACATAAATATTAAACAACTTTTATCATTATTGCATTACTATGACAACTAGAATTCATGGAAACAGTTTATAATAATGGAACGCGTATGTGTGAAGCCTATCCACTAAGTGGCAACGATGATTTTGCCATTCTTAGCATGCAAACATTAAAGCATGCAAACATTAAAGGTTACATTTATTTCTGGCATACGATTATTAAAGAATTCAAAATACTAATATAGACTGAAATCAATGAAAAGTGCTAGCAAAAACAAAAAAGCAAAAAAAAAAAAAAAATGTATATAATTCACTTTTCCGTTGTCGTTCCTCTATGCACTTTTCCGTATTCGTTCCTCTATGGTTTTCGGCAGCCAGATGTGCGAAAACGTTAGAAACATTTGATTTGTATCATACTTTAGAAATATCTGTTATTTTTCGGGTAATTTGGTTGCAAAAAAGGGATCTATACATGAATTAAATCAAAATTTTTAAATAACAAAGTAAATTTAAACTAAATAACGAGTAAAAAAAAGTTTTTTTAAACAGTTTAGGGAATAAAACTTTGCAGTTTCGTCGTCTGCTGTTCGTAA
Source organism: Macrobrachium nipponense (assembly GCF_015104395.2). Lineage (NCBI taxonomy): Eukaryota > Metazoa > Arthropoda > Malacostraca > Decapoda > Palaemonidae > Macrobrachium > Macrobrachium nipponense. The sequence continues at coordinate 32,368,688 of NC_061093.1, forward strand.
TTGTGTTTATGGCGCACGCGCTTAGAAACCAGGAACAGCAACGGGTTTAAAGTGCAATGTGGAGTGAACTGAGACCAAAATGTGTATAACAGAAGAATCAAATGGCAGCATGGAGGAGTTTCAGTTGTGATGGCAGTAAGGATAAAAAACCGCCGATTACAAGGTAAGAATGAATTCAGTTTCAAAACATAACCCCGGGAATAACAAGTTTCATACTTTCACTAATATAGGCAACAAAATGTTGTTTTATTGTGCTGATTACAACTGCAATCTTGAGTAAGATCAATAAACGTTTACATATATACGCTAACATTGTTCAAATGAGTGCTGGGAAGGCTGGGGAAAGATGTGGCCGTCACTGATGAGACCCGTCCATGCAAAACGTAGCCAGCCATATTGGATTTCAAACTGCCTTGAAAAACATATTTTACGAAGAGCTCACATGCTTATTTTAGTTCGTATGGGGCTTTCAAATATCACATTATGTTGACGAAACTTCAATCTTTTAAATGGTATGCTTAGAGTTGCAATTGTATTCTTGTTTCACCAATTAAATATCGAGTGAATAAGACCCGTCCACCGTGATGAGGGTTGGCCTGCCGTGATGTTCTACCCTATAGTAGGCCTACTTACAACTACACATTCTTCACTTGGCATGGTTTCCCAAATTTGGCATACCTAAGCCTTGTAACTCCTATATTTCCTAGTCTTTTTTTTTTTTTTTTTTTACATACAACTACTAGGTAGGTATCTAGCCTACAGTACTAACCTAAGTAGCTCCTAGATCAATTACATAACCTATACCTAAAATAAGCTAGGCTAAGATAAATGGCAGTTAAACAGTTGACTATTCCCATTCTCCCAAGGTAAAAGGCTTCTACCAAACCTTCCTTTCAGAGCATCCCAACCACAAAAAAATAATAAAATAAAATAAAAATAAAATCACTGTGCATACTCCATCGGGCATGGCCTAGGGTACCTGTTAATTAGGCCTATCAAGGTTTATTAGCCTATATATAAGAAAAAACATGGCCATGGAACATTCGGGATATCTTAGTATGCCACCCAAAAGTCCCTTGCCGGGCCTCCCAAACCCGGGCCCACCAACAAAAAAAAATAGACCGTGGATACCCTAGTAGGTTAGTTGGCTAGGTCCAGGCTACGTTAACTGATAGCTGCTGGGGTGGATATTACCTTACACAAGAATTACAAGGCTACATTAATTGGTCCCTTCAATGGGGATTATCAGACATTTCACTGACATCGCGAAAAGGATACTTTCGACATGTGCGGGTTGGGCAGCAGAACTCTGGGATCTTGCGAGGATTTGTGGCACGGCTCTCAGGCACACAGAGCGAAGAAGCGAAGTGGTGAGTGCCATTTCCGAGATGTATTTTCGATCTAGATGTCCCTTCTTGCTCAAATTTGATCTTCAGACACTGCCGTCACTGTTTAACGAAGTAGCTCGGAGTGAAATGTACGAACGTCACCACTTCCCAAAGGCCTGAGACGGTAGTCGTAAGAGTGTTATACAACGAGAGAAGTCGTATGTAACTCAAGTAAAAAATAAAAGCACCCCTAGTACGATGTTGCCCAAATCTATTACGTAAGCTTACAGTACAACACTAAACCATACAGACCTATGGTGCACAAGTTGTATTGTTTGTAATATTATTAAATATCAAGGTCTACGCTAAGATATTTATATGATATTTATGCTCAAATGATACGATAGCAACGCTTTAATGCGAATAAAGGTTGTAAAGTAAAGACATTATAATCCATGTGAACTTAAATCAGCTGTTGCTAACTGTAACCTTTGAACTTCGTCTTATTTCTATAAAAGATCTAACGAACATTGACATCTATATGATAAAAGAAATGACGTGATCGTAATATTTTTGAGTATCACTATAACCAATCAATATCACGATAATTCCACATTCGCGTTTTTTAAAAATATTCTAGGGGCAAATTAGCAACTCTTTACTGAAGGTTAGTGGTTATTTTTGGAGGTGTGTCCAGGACGTCATTCATTGGTGGCTGTTAGCCAAGTCACGTGACTTTTACGTAAGTGAGAAATGCAACCTAAATATATAACGCTTCGGTTTATGACGCGTTATGCATGCATTAGATCAGAAACTGCGTAAAATGTTATTCAGGGCACACAACTAACATATTTTTGGATATGTGAATAGATAATTTCCCTCAAACATTAGTGCTTAAAATTAATGTAAATCAATCGACTGTCATACATGAAGAAAACATTCGACCATTTACCAAGAAAATAAGTGAATAGTTGAAAGATTGCAGAAAGCTGAGTAAGAAATAGGTTGTCCCACATTGCACTTGATGATCAGCAGAGCATTATATTCATGACACCGGTGAATGATTTATATACACAGATTCCAAACTCATTAAACAGTTAATGGAATTTATGTCCATTCTTTGTGTAGGTTTCGATGGCATCATTGTGTGTTCCCTGCAGGGAATAGCTAAAAAAAAAGCACACAGTCGTTGCAACATTCCAACTTTAACTGTTGAATCGTAAACGAATACAATGCAGGAATCTTAGTGCTATTCAGTGCCATCTTGCGGACACTCAAATTTCCTCCTAAACCCTTTCAATCCAGTTCATATAGCACATTCTAGGGTATCCTCTGACTTCCGAGCCATATACACTTTTTTTACCACTTCTGTATACCTATACATATATCATCTTTAAGTTATTAAATCAAATGTACAATGCAAATAATTATATCTGGTACCAATGAAATAGAAAAAATAACTGAACAAGCACAAGCAGATCTCTCTCTCTCTCTCTCTCTCTCTCTCTCTCTCTCTCTCTCTCTCTCTCTCTCTCTCTCTCTCTCTCTCCAGTTTTAGCTGGTGTTTTACGGAGAACAGCCCAAGATCTGTTTCTCTGCATCATCATGACAAATGGAGAGATAATAAACTGCTAAATCACGATTCCCGACAGTATCAGAGTCCCAAGATGAATGCAAGCGATCTAAGCACAGAAGTATATGGCATGATCACGACTTTGTTCTGAATTCTTTCATATATTTTTGTTATTCAAGATTATTTTCACATCTTAATCACAACTGATCGTAGAAACTGCGAGAAATTTCGTATCATAATTAGGATAACAATCATCTTACAAATTAAACTTAACTCATGAAGCAGAACTTCTTTTTTTCGCCATTTGTTATTTATTTATTTATTCGAATACCTTTTTCCTCTCAGAGGCAAATTGTAAAATGTCACATTGACATTTCATTATTTATTTGATTTTCATGATAATTTGTCGCTGTTTTTGAGAGTAAGACGTGAGCATTATGATTCTTTACCGAATGCCTTCATTGCTAACGGGTGATTCGTGCGAGGTATTATCAATTGGACAAGGATGTGCATTGTTATATTTGATAAGGCTGATAACTGAATGAGTTTTTAATAATACCTCAGAGATTGGCGTAACATAAAACTATAAAATGTCTTCGTATATTTACTATTCTACGGGTAATATTTTAATTTTATAGCAATCGCCTACGTGTTCAGCAAATGTCCGTCAGTTTAAACAAGTTATTATAAAGTATTGTAAATTCTAGTGCTTATGATTTTGTTTAGTTTTATGCTATAAAAAGAAAATTCGGACAATGTATTTTATGTATCAGAGAGACGATTCATGTCCCATCCAGTAAATTTATTCCGAATAGATAGTGTCGCCGGCATTGCTTATGTTGTTGACATTATGACCTCTCACATCACACGTGTTATCTGAAGAGAGAGAGAGAGAGAGAGAGAGAGAGAGAGAGAGAAGAGAGAGAGAGAGAGAGAAGAGAAGAGAGAGAGAGAGAGAGAGAGAGAGAGAGTTTAATTCCTTTAGTACGTTTGATATAATTTGGTAGCTCTACGTGAATGAGCATCAGAAGTCTGTTGGTACTATGATGTAATATATCGTAACTCGCACGTCGAGCCAAAGACTCTAATATTTTGATATTATCATATACATTATGTTAACACCCTTTTTGCGTTAAAGTAAACAATTTTCGGGTATTCAATCTTCAATTGCTTTCCATGCTGATTTCTATTTTACTTTACCGCCATAAGATTTGCAAAATTTTACTTGAGTTTTCATAAGCTATCGATCATAGGGAATTGCCTCACTGTACTGCCTCACCATCCCCCTACTGTGAGAGTTTTTCTTAATGGAGAAGTAATTTTAACAAGAATGTTTCTCGTTCTTTTATTTATGGATCGGCCTAAATCATTCCAGTGTTCAGTATAGTTTTTAAAAGAAAACATTTTCTAGTAAGTAATTTGAAAGACAATTACGGCAGCTAATTACATTGTAGTTAACAACTTCCTAACATTTATGAAATCTCAGAGAAAAAATAGTTTTCAGATATGAACTTTTTGCATTTAATACTTCAATTCGTTTCAATGCATACATAGTGTCGAAATGTTTGCCAAGTTTTATTTGATAGATTCGAGCTTAATTAGCAAGCAAGGGGTTACGTCTAGTACATCGCACAGCGTTCCTTGTAGACTGAATAGCTTATCAGTGAACATGAGCAAGCACACATCATTCTTCGTCGAAAAATGATCCGAATATTCACTGCATTTCGTTTATATTTTTTGTTTTGTATATGCCTTGATAAAGTTTATGACTGGTATTTAGCGTCTTTTATTTATGAGTTTACGTTCATTTCCAACGAGCTGGTACTAAACAGAAACAATCCTGGTACCTACCTACTAAACAAAGTTACAAACCCGAATGGGGTGCAGTATTAGTTTTCATGATTACAATTTCTATTCATGATTATATTGTAATCGCTCTATGTATCTTCTATATATACCCCTATATATACATAAGCTCTTCATCGTTTAAACAAACCAAGGGCTTTAGTATTTTTGTTGTTTTCGTATAGCTATGCTAAACTTTCGATTTACCATTTTCTATCACGAAACCTATTTAGTTTTCTTTAATGATGAGCTATGACTTTAGCAGAAGTTTCGTTTGTGTTAGTTTAAAATTGGTTTTGTTTTTGTTCTTTTGTTTCAGGCATTTCTTTTATTTTGCCATGAATACAAAAGAGAAAAATGAATTAGATGAATTATTCAACTTTAATACAACATTCAGTAATGGAGGTTTTAACCCGTGCTCATGTCCGTAATAGGGATGCTTAGCTAATACGAGAATCCCATTAAATTCACGGCAACTTTACTGTTACCGATTTCTTAACATCTTTTGTTTATGTACTTATATGGGGTGGTACTGCCTTCTGATTGTTTGTCAAGAGTTCCTCAGCAGCAACATCCTATCTCAACTGCTAGGCAAAGTTGAGAAGTAAGAATCTTCCTGGCAGGTTGTGTATTGTCTAGCCCTAGACGGAAGTCTCCCGAATTCCATCATCCATCCATCTTCGCGGCGGGCTCTACTTTTAATTCACATTAGATATATACCCGATATAAAATAAATTGCATTCAAGTAAGGTTTGAAGGTTTAATTAATTTAGCTGAGGAGGTTGACTGCCATAGTAACATTTTGTCATATGAACTGCTTACGTAGCTTTTTAAATAAATGTTATTGATATTGCACACATGCATATATTTTCAATAATATTGTAGCGCGAGTATTGAAAGAACAACAGTATTTTGACAGTGAATGATCTTTAGGCCAAGAAAATGTAGCATGAGAGTGACGGTGAGGCTATATCTATGGTCAACCTGGCCATGCCATGCATTCAAATATTGTCTGTTCCACACTAAGTTCTGTATGTCTGTCCATTCAACCCGTCATAACATCGAAAATATGTATATCAACTTAGATTTACTGTCTACAGTGCTTGACAGATCTGGATCTGAGGGATAACGTGTCCTGCTTTTACATATCTCCTACGTCCGTTTGGAATACTGCACACTGTCCTTAATCTAAACAAATATGGTGTCCTGTCATAAGCCGGTGTGTAGCCTGGAAGTGCTACGGCTCATATTTATAAACTCTGCTGGGATTTTATTGTTATAGATGGATATAGAATCGATACTAACACTCAGATCATAACATTGCGCACAGTAATTATAGAAATTGAAAATATTGCTAAAAGAACGAGTAGCCTATCTTCTAATTCATAAAGAAAGAGAAGACGCAATACTAATTTACCTGAAAACTTGAAGGGTTGCACTTGCACAAGCAAAGGGTTTGTTAAGACTGAAGCGTTACTTCAAGTGTTACGGCGAATCTGTCGATTAAATTGTCTCGTACTGGCTGTTTGTCAGTGAATTAATGAACTCTTTCGGGTGCTTTCGGCATCTTGTGGCGCGAGGGTGTTGCTTAAGGTGCATTTAGATTGGAGATTAAACTCTCCCGAGAGACGGCTACTCTCGCGCGACTTTCTCTACAGCGTGTTTACACTACCAGCAAGTTTTTCTCTCCGAGAGCAGCTGTGAGGGAGTGTCGCAAGAGAAAGTGTCCGAGAGTCGGGTAAGATTTCTCGCGCATCTATTTACACTGGAGCCAGTGCCAGTTTAACAACAGCGAGGGTTGAGAGAACATGTCTCAAAAGTGCCGTGTTGCTGCTGCATTAATAATTATGAACGAAGTGAAAAAGAAAAGGAAAAGAAGTATGTGGGTCCGAAAATAGATAAGCACAAGGGGAGAAGATGGAAACACATGCAAAATTATTAAGAGAATTGTTTGAGGAAGATACATCGAGCTAGAAGAAATTGTATGTATGAGCCCTGAATGTCAAGTAAGTTTTTTTTTTTTTTTTTTTTTTTACGGAAATTCAGCTTCAAGTGCAGCCCCTTGGAGAATCTATAAGGAGAAGATGCACTTAACAAATGATAGCCCTCCAAGGCTGCACTTGATGAAATGAGCTTTCTAGGGCTTTTGAAGCGTCCGCATTCATTTCTCATTATCTCCTATGTTGCACCGAAATGCATCGTGTTCTTACCTGAATATTACATAGTAATATGTAGTACTGAAGATTATCGTCTTAAGTATATACTTATAAAGAAAGTAAAGTTGTTTTTGTTTTTTTTTTTTTTTTGCTTACATTTTGAAGGACAAATTGCAAATATTCTGTTTTACCAAAAGCAGTACAAACAACTGACTGGAAGTGCTTGAGTCTAAAATGTCCGGTATAAGCAAGAAAATTTCAGCCCGAGGACCAAAGACAAAGAATAACTCTAAAAAGAAAGAAATAAATAACAGAATGCGGCGATGACAAAGAGCCGCAGAAAAAAAAATCCTACACAAACTTGAAAAGAAGGATGAAAATAAACAAGGGAAAGAAAAGAAAAATTGCTATTTCATCCCGCACGTCATGTTCTCTCGCGAGAGTAAACGAAAACTTTCACAGATCTGACTAATCCACTGAATAGAGTGGAGAGCTACAAAAAACCTAGCTCTACGAGCGTGCTGTCTAGACTGTTAGACTGTAGCGCGCGCGAGAGAAGAGAAACACTAACGAGAGTAGAGAGAAAATCTCGGAGAGTACTCTACAGCCTGTTTTACATTCCATAGAGCAGCTGTCCTGATAGGAACTCGCGGAAAAAACTCTCCAATCTAAACGCACCTTAAGGTAGGTGTGACTTAAAAGTGACCGGGAAGGTGATAGTTGGGTCATTATTATTATTCTGAATGAATAGTGAGTTAAATGGCTAGTAGCGGGAACAGGCTTATTCGGACCTTGGCTGATTCGGACCAGGCTGATTCGGACCATGTACCGGCTCATTCGGACCTTCATATGATTGGCCGATTTTTCTATGCAGTTTTACCTCCTGAACAAGAATTTTAAAGTAATATTTATTCGGACGACTGTAATTAACCCCCAGGGGCTCGTACTAAACACGGCGAAATACATTTGACGCCCCCAATTTTCTGGTGGCTTTCGTATTCGCGGGACGAACGATACGAAATGCTTGTATAGAAATACCCAATGCTATAATATAAAATTATTTATGGGTCCGAATCAGCCTGGCAAATGGTCCGAATCAGCCAAGATTAAGATCCGAATCTGGTCCGAATCAGCCAAGGTCCGAATAAGCCTGCATCCCTAGTAGCAGCCCTTACGATAACATTGTTTGAATTTGTAGTACTTCATTTTCGTTATGGTTTCGTTTCAGTTGTGTATGGTTGTCGCATTTTGTTACCGCGATTGTTGTATTCAAGTCAGTAAATATAAGTAGTTATAAAATTTTTTTTATAAATATTTACGTCTCTTATATTCCCCTCATGTCTCATAATTAATAGTTATTCGTGGTCGTATTGGAGTTCCTAGAAAGAACTTATTAGGTAATAGGAAGTGCTGAACGTTTCCTTTGTTGTTTTTATCACAACGGTGGTAGCGCCCTTGTCATTTGAGCAATAAATGTTAAGATTTGTAACTTGTAAGATTTTCGTTTCTGGTAGACTAAAGTTTGATAATAAGCATAACAAGAAGACTAACCCTTATCTCTGTACTGTATTTACATCGACTTTTAGAATCCCCACCAAGAGAGCTTAAATAGCTAGTATATTAATAAAATAGTTACACGCCTTATCAGTTAATTCTTAAGCTAAATGTAAAATACAGAATGCAAATATAATATAGTACATTATGCCAGAGTGTAGGCAGACTTACTGTTAAGAAGTCTGGCTACTGCATATATAGTTTTTTTGAAAGGTATATTGTTATGAGATGCTCTGAAACATTTGACGATAACAATATCACCTAGTTTATTTGATTATTAAAGTTTCTAATGGTTTTTGTAGGTACGCAATACCATGCAACTGACATGGAATACCATTTCATATTTAAGGCATGCAACTCCAAATAGAAGGGCTTCAGCTTTGTGCTGTGTTGTAGTACGTATTATTATTCCGCATTCAAAATATGCAGGATGACAAAAACTGTGATCTATTAGTCCTATTTCATTGTTTCTAAATATAATACATTTGATTTAAGATTATGCTGTGTTGCGGTTAAATTTTTTTTATTAGGTTAGTGCCCTTGTGGCCCGTAAATTTTCTCTCAAAGGTCATCAGTAGTTTTTTTATTTAAGGAATATTCTCCTACTCCATGTGAAGCGGAAGTTCAGATTGCCGAAAATATATATATATGCGGACGAAATTAACAGTTATTTAAATGTCACAGCTGATAAGTGGCAAAAGTTAGTCGAATGGAACTGCGTCACGTGGGAAAGCATGCAAAAAAAGTTTATGGGTTTTTCAGGGGATGGCTAATTCCTATTCTTTCTTCCATTCAACTCAGAGTTAAGTGCAAATATACGTTTACAGTATTTGGGAGTATCACCGATATAAGTTATATTTGCTAATAGAAAGGCGGTCTGGATCGTCTCTCTCTCTCTCTCTCTCTCTCTCTCTCTCTCTCTCTCTCTCTCTCTCTCTCTCTCTCCTCTTTTTTTTCAGACCCGGGCTAGGAAAGGCCGTTAAGTTTCCAGTCCCAGTAAAATTAGATCCGAGTCCAAAAGAATGTTGAGTATTCCAACTCTCTTGCTGATATTTAGAAGGCTGATATATATATATATATATATATATATATATAATATATATATATATATATATAGTATATATATATATATATATATATATATATATATATAATATATATATATATATATATATATATATATATATATATATATATATAAATATATATACACTTATATACAACTGAATCACGAAAATCTGGAACGTGATGAACATACTATACTTAAAGGGGGAAATAAAAACCCAAGATGGAAAGTGAAATAATGGAGTACCGCTGCAAAGCCTTTCGACTCTCGTTCTTTACTCATTTTTTTTGGGGTGGGGGCAGAGTTTTTGTCTTACAATTCTTGTCGTAGGCGATCGTCTTTATGGCTTTGACTTCTTCATAGTTTCTCACTTTTACTATTAATCTTTCTTCAAAATTCCGGATTAGTCGTGGTTTGGTTTCCACTGATTTCACTTGCTAAGGTTCCGTTTCGCCTGTGTCCAGACTTTTCCAAGCAAAAACTGATGCATAGAAATGTTGTTTTTGTTTTTGAGTAAGCTGGCCTTACGCCAGCACGGGCTCTTGCTCATAGAGCAGCCCGTAGAATGCACAGAAACATTCTGTGTTCTATTTATAGCTCCAAGAGGACGGCAGTTTGGGATTAGGGGCGGGCGTTGCTATTACTTGTATTTACAATGCTTAATTTACCAGAGGGTTGGTTAATTATTTACATTATTTACATAATGTGTCATTACATTGTGTAACTACATTATTGTATTACCTTTACATGCTATTTCTACTTATATTTTACTAATAAAATTATCAATTTTTTCGCTCGTGGTCTATGGGCAGAGCTTGTTTTGGCGATAACCTTGACCCTGTCTCCTGTCCCTGGGGCGGTAAGAGGGTAGGGCCCTATCTCCTTTCATCTGGACGTTAAGGGTCGGTTTGCATGTTGTTATGTACACAGCTTCTTTTATTGTCCATCAGTTCTTGAAACGATGGCTTCTTGCCGTGCTTGTCTGTGTAGTGTTGCAAGATGGCTCCCGTGTTTCTGTGAGCAATTAATCTTTGTCTAAGTGTCGTTGATGTCATATCGTTATAGTTTTCACTGGATAGTTTGCATTCCTCTTTGGGGGCAACTAAATTTATAAACCACTTTTGTAGTTATCTCCTTCGGGGTGGGGTGGGGGCCAAAGTGCTATTTTTCATTACAAGGGATGCTATAGTAAGTTGGCTTATAATGTCCGCATGTTTATGTCGGTGTAGGGGGCTCGTGGCTTTGCCCCCTGCTTAATGATTTTCTTGACGATGTTGCTGCTGTTGTATTCGTTGTTTACTTAAATTACTTTGGTAGTATACTGTTCGTGTTGTCCTATCTTCTGTCGTCGTCGTCGTTAGATAAGCTAGCCTTGTGGTGGCACGGGGTCTTGCTTCACAGCAGCCCGTAATCTTGTCGTGTTGGTCTGTTGTGTTGGTAGAAGCGGTATAAAACCTACTACGTATTTCTGATTGTATCATAACTTTAAATCCGCTGTTTGCAAGCACTTGGTATAGTGGTTGAAGGCTCGTCGCACACAATATATGATCAGGGCACTCACCTCTCCCATTCACGGTCTAGGTATACCTCCGTGTTATGTTTGCTTGTTCCTGTGTTTACTGGTAGTAGTTTGTACGTACATCTAAGAATGGTATAGTTTTTGGTCTAAGCTGTGCTTTATGGTGAGATTCAGCACGGATTGTTCTGTAAAGATGTTTGTGTCTTGTTTTTTGTTTATTGCCCCGTGAAGATGTCGTCATTGTATCATGTATAGATTTCCGGTTTCTCATGGTTACTGAATACGGTGTCCTCTAAATTGGCCATTTATGTGTTCGCTATAAGAACGCTTTGGCGTCGGGGTTGGGGGATGGTGCCCATAGCTACACCTTCTACTTGGCAGAATAAGTCACATTTGTTGGAATAAAATGGTGCTTCTTTTGTGCATCCTTTGAACATGTTCCTCATGGTCTTTTCTTGGATTTGTGGTGGGGTTGCTTGTGAACGGTACTACTTGTGGTTGAGGATTATCTTTATGGGGGCGTCTGCTGGGGCGTTGGTAAACAAGCTTTCGGCGTCCATTGATGCGATTTCTTTAGTTGGGTTGTTAGTTTTCAAGATGTCTACGAATTGCGTTGCTGATCTTAGAGTGCATTTCATTGGTATGTATGGGGTGATTAGGTCGCTCAGGGTCTTGGTTATTTTGTAGATGGGGGATGTGATTTGGGATATGATCGGTCTGAGTGGGTTACCGTTTTAATGGGTTTTTACTGTGTCATAACAATAGCCGGGGCTGAAGTCTCCCACGATGTTCGGGGAAACTTTTCATGGCACTGTTTGTTGGCCTCCTTTTCCAGTCGTGCCAATTTCTTTTTTAATTAGTCTGTAGGGTTATTGTTGATTTAAAGATTTTAATGGATTTTGTTGTTGCCAGTTTATTCTCTTCGTATTCTTGCCTGCACATTACCACATACACTATACACTGCAGTTTGACACAAGGAGGCCAACAAATATGCTAGTAGGTCTTTTATTTACAGACATCGTTTGGGATCTTTGTTGATTTTAATTGATTTTGTTGTGTCGTTTAAAATGTTGTTCATCTTCTCTTCGTATTCTTGTCTGTACCTTACCACGTAGTACACTGCTGTTTTGTCACCTAAGGAGGCCAAGAAACATAGCAGATCTTTTATTTACAGATACCGAATTACACTTTGACGAATGTTGGGATTACGGTCTAGGTCTAGAGTCCGTGGTTGGGACCAAGTTGGGACTAGCAGTAAGTTTCTAGCTAGCGATTGCTTCTGAAGGCATCTTACGTGCTTCTTGTGTTAAGCAAGCTTCATGACTTTGGAATTCATGATAAGCGAAGATCATGATTTTGACATTACGAGTTTGACCCATACGATCTCATATAATACAACAAATAAAAGATTTTGAAAGTATATGTCTTCTTTCGTTCGTGCGATAGTTATATCTTCTCAGGCAAGTTACCTCTATCTTTCTCTCTCAATTTCACGTAGCGCGGTCATGATAGATTGCCCCCAACGCCTTCAAAGGCCGGTTTTCTGCACCAAACCTCACAACATTTCCCTCAGCACTTTCACCATTTCCGTGAAAACGCAGAAACTTATAAGGCTTCTTGTGCTTATACCTGGGAGGGTCTTATTTGTAATACAATGTAATGTAAATTAGAGTTCGGAATCTTTGTGTAGGTTTCTGAGGTTTGATGACTTAACATAAAAGTCTTCTCGCTGAGAAAAAGCAGAAATGTGGATAAAAGATTTTCTCGGATTTTTCCTCGTCGAGAGATGCTTTGAAGGCTAACAAAGCCTAAAATTAGAATTTAGAATAATTGTAGACTCAGGCTGTTTCAGCTTGGAATTCAAAAAAGATGTAGATTCCATCATTACAGTAGGTCGTATATGTAAAATTTTTGTTGTTGAATAATATTAATTTTATTCAAAGCCTTTGAAATTCAGTCAGTTTGGTATGGAGGACTCGTTATGAATATTTATTTTGAAGCAGTTTTACTAATTTTATCAAATATATAGCGTTTCTCTTTGTACTTATTCTGTCTTATTGTAGTGTTATTATCCAATACCTTATTTTTTAGAAGTCTAAGGTGTTTTATTCGCAAATCTTTCTTAGGTTTAATTTAAATGATAGAAGTTTTCTTAGTTATATACGTAATACATGTATTTTTTTTAGAGGTTTATATATATATATATATATATATATATATATATATATATATATATATATATATATATATGTGTGTGTGTGTGTGTGTGTGTATGTGAGCGTGTATGTATGTATGTATATACATACAATATATATATATATATATATATATATATATATATATATATATATATATATATATATATTAGAATTTAATTCTTACTTTAAGCTATAATTTCCAAACGCTAAAAGACAAGATGTTAGAGGGATGCGGGTGTGGACCCAATGTTTGATCAGTTGGCCTGTTAAGGTATTGGGCAGTACAATCTCTCTCTCTCTCTATCGATCTCTTATCCTCTCTCTCTCTCTCTCTCTCTCTTTACCAGCCTTTCTTTCAGATTTGTTAAAATTTTGACCATTCCCTTTGTTGTACTATGATTGAATTAAATATGAAATTTGATAATACTTAAACATTATGGTGGTTTTAGCTTGTTATTTTCGATTCAAAAGTTTCCGCTTTGTTTCTATATTTATTTTAGAATTAGGCCCCATTCTTTTTTTTATTTTCAGACTTGAAAATTGCTACAATGGAAATATAATTGCAATTACCGGTGGAATAGAAGATATCAGTGAATGAGACGGCAATACTAGAAATTATAGAGCACATTGGGATTAAAGGGGGTAAATAGATTGGAGCAACAGAAAATATTGAAATGCAAAGGAAATAGTTGAAATGACTAGAGATACTGAAAGCACAGGGGAACTAGGCTGGAGGTACGGGAGATATCATTGTGAATTGAGGGAGAAGAGTAGAAATTACAGAGGTAATGAAACTGTTTAGGAAATAGGCTGAAGTTACAAAATGTATCACTGTAACGAAAGGGAAACAGTAGAAATTTATGAAACTGTTTTAGGAAATAGGGTTGATTTACGAAATGTATCACTGAAACGAAAGGAAAACAGTAGAAATTTATGAAACTGTTCAGGAAATAGGCTTTGAGGTTACGAAATGTATCACTGAAACGAAAGGAAAACAGTAGAAATTTATGAAACTGTTCAGGAAATAGGCTTGAGTTACGAAATGTATCACTGAAACGAAGGGAAACAGTAGAAATTTATGGAACTGTTTAGGAAATGGGTTGAGTTACGAAATGTATCACTGAAACGAAAGGAAAAACAGTAGAAATTTTTATGAACTGTTTAGGAGGAAATAGGGTTGAGTTACGAAATGTATCACTGAAAGGAAAGGAAAACAGTAGAAATTTTATGAAACTGTTTAGGAAATAGGCTGCAGTTACGAAATGTCTCACTGAAACGAAAGGGAAACGGTAGAATTTATGGAACTGTTCAGGAACTAGGCAGCAGTTACGAATGTATCACTGAAACGAAAGGGAAACAGTAGAAATTTATGGAACTGTTTAGGAAATAGGGTTGAGTTACGAAATGTATCACTGAAACGAAAGGGAAACAGTAGACATTTATGAAACTGTTTAGGAAATAGGCTTGAGTTACGAATGTATCACCTGAAACGAAAGGGAAAACAATAGAAATTATGAAACTGTTTAGGAAATAGGCTTGAGTTACGAAATGTATCACTGAAACGAAAGGGAAACAATAGAAATTTTATGAAACTGTTTAGGAAATAGGCTTGAGTTACGAAATATATCAATGAAACGAAAGGGAAACGGTAGAAATTTATGAAACTGTTTAGGAAATAGGCTGCAGTTACGAAATGTATCACTGCAAACGAAAAGGAAACAGTAGAAATTTATGAACTGTTTAGGAAATAGGCTGCAGTTACGAAATATATCACTGAAACGAAAGGAAACAGTAGAAATTTATGGAACTGTTTTAGGAAATAGGGTTGAGTTACGAAATGTATCACTGAACGAAAGGGAAACAGTAAAAATTTATGAAACTGTTTAGGAAATAGGGTTGAGTTACGAAATGTCTGGCTGAAACGAAAGGGAAACAGTAAAAATTTATGAAACTGTTTAGGAAATAGGGTTGAGTTACGAAATGTATCATTGAAACGAAAGGAAAACAGTAGAAATCTATGAAACCGTTTAGGAAATAGGCTGCAGTTACGATATGTATACTGAAACGAAAGGGAAACAGTAGAAATGACAGAGGATACTTATTAAAAAAACAGGGGAAATATGCTGAAACTACAAAGACATTAGTTAAATTGCAGCCGTCTGTTGACGATTCGTGTCAGGTTGAAAAAAAATTCATGGAAAAGCGCCTAGAGTCGGACAGGCTATTCAGAGTTCGATGGCAGTCGCTGTAAAAAAATCATGATCAGTGTATTAAAATTTTACAACTTAAAGTTACATAATCATATTACAACTGACGCTTCTGACTGGTTGTCGATTCTGAAAGGTGAGGGAGAAAACTGGGTAATGTTAATACTCTATTTACACGTGGGACACAAAGAAGACCGCTCCCTTTAATTCCTTGGGTTGCAATCGTAAAATTGTGGAAGGGCATAAGATGCTAGATGATCTAACTCTTTAGAGCTAATATTTCGGAGTTGATATATTATTAGTAAGCGCAGGATTTATACTCTCCTCAATGAATTTTTAGATAAGGGAAAGAACTGAAATGGTCTCGTTCATCTTTACGTATTCTATAAGGGATTAATACATTTACGAAACGAACAAAAAAGATTTTAAAACAATATTGAAGAAACTGTGCTACGAAGCTAGGAAAAACGTAGTTCTTTCGAATTAATTATTATAACGGTAACTTTAATGAATTAATCATTTTTGAGGTAACTTTAAGATGTATTTATTTTGTTATGACTGACGTTATATCGTTGCCATTCTTTTAAGGACAACGCGACATATGTACTTCTCTTAAAAAGTTTTAAATGTAAAGCCCCACTTCGAAATATATATATATTTTTTTGAATAACCTCTGAATATAAAACTACACACAGAAGAATCTTTTGTAGAAAGAAGGTGAGTTTACCGTACTTCTCTTGAAAAGATTAAATGTAAGCCCCACTTCGAAAAATATATATATTTTGAAATACCCCGAATATAAACTACACACAGAAGAATCTTTTGTAGAAAGAAGGTGAGGTTACCACCGCAAGACCTGCAGAAATTCCTTTAAGAACTTTGATCTCAGCGCCACAGTGAAGATGGCACCGCAAGTTCTTTTAATCAATTTTTTTTGCGTTCTAATTAAAAGAGCGGGAGAAAAGTTTA
>NC_061093.1:32385602-32427014 GCF_015104395.2 Macrobrachium nipponense
TAAACTTTTCTCCCGCTCTTTTAATTAGCAACGCAAAAAAAAATTATAAAAGAACTTTGCGGTGCCATCTTCACTGTGGCGCGGCGGCGCTGAGATCAAGTTATTAAAGGAATTTCTGCAGGTCTTGCGGCGGTAACCTCCCCTTTCTACAAAAAATTCTTCTGTGTGTAGTTTATATTCGGGGTATTTCCAAAAAAGATATATATTTTTTCGAAAGTGGGGGGCTTTACATTTAATCTTTTTAAGGGAGAAGTTACCGGTAAACTCACCTTCTTTCTACCAAAAGATTCTTACTTGTTGTGGTAGTTTATATTCAGGAAGGTATTTCAAAAACATATATATTTTTCGTAGTGGGGCTTACATTTAATCTTTTTAAGAGAAGTACGGTAAACTCACCTTCTTTCTACAAAAGATTCTTCTGTGTGTAGTGTATATTCAGAGGTATTTCAAAAAAAATATATTTCGAAGTGGGGCTTACATTTAAACTTTTTAAGAGAAGTACATATATCGCGTTGTCCTTAAAAGAATGGCAACGATATGACGTCAGTCATAACAAAATAAATACATCTTAAAGTTACCTTAAAAATGATTAATTCATTAAAGTTACCGTTATAATAATTAATTCAAAAGAACTACGTTTTTCCTAGCTTCGTAGCACAGTTTCTTCAATATTTTTTAAAACCTTTTTTGTTCGTTTCGTAAATGTATTAATCCCTTATAGAATACGTAAAGATGAACTCCCCCATTTCAATTCTTTCCTTTATCTAAAAATTCATTGAAGAGAGTATAAATCCTGCGCTTACTAATTCAACTCCCGAAATATTAGCTCTAAAGAGTTAGTATCTTCTAGCATCTTATCCCCTTCCATAATTTTACGATGCAACCCATAAAGGATAGTCTCTTTGTGCCCCACGTGTAAATAGAGTATTAACATTACCCAGTTGTTTTCTCCCCTTACCTTTCAGAATCGACAACCAGTCAGAAGCGTCAGTTGTAATATGATTATGTAACTTTAAGTTGTAAAATTTTAATACACTGATCATGATTTTTTTACAGCGACTGCCATCGAACTCTGAATAGCCTGTCCGACTCTTGGCGCTTTTCCATGAATTTTTTTAACCTGACACGAATCATCAACAGACTGCTGCAATTTCACTAATGCCTTCTGTAGTTCCAGCATATTTCCCCTGTATTTCAAGTATCCTCTGTCATTTCTACTGTTTCCCTTTCGTTTCAGTGATACATTTCGTAACTGCAGCCTATTTCCTAAACAATTTCATTCCTTTCTACCGTTTCCCTTTCGAACTCAGTGATTACATTTCGTAACTCAACCCTATTTCCTAAAGTTTCATAAATTTCTACTGTTTTCCTTTCGTTTCAGTGATACATTTCGTAACTCACCTATTTTCCTACAGTTTTCATAAAATCTACTGGCTTCCCCCTTTTCGTTTCATGATACATTTCAGTAATGCAGCCTATTTCCTAAACAGTGTCATACATTTCTACTGTTTTCCTTTCGTTTCAGTGATACATTTCGTAACTCAACCCTATTTCCTAAACTCATAAATTTCTACTGCTTCCCTTTCGTTTCAGTGATACATTTCGTAACTGCACCCTATTTCCTAAACAGTTTCATAAATTTCTACTGTTTTCCTTTCGTTTCAGTAATACATTTCGTAAATCAACCCTATTTCCTAAACAGTTTCATAAATTTCTACTGTTTCCCTTTCGTTTCAGTGATACATTTCGTAACTGCAGCCAATTTCCTAATCGGTTTCATAGATTTCTACTGTTGTCCTTTCGTTTCAGTGATACATTTCGTAACTGCACCCTATTTCCTAAACAGTTTCATAAATTTCTACTGTTTTCCTTTCGTTTCAGTGATACATTTCGTAACTCAACCCTATTTCCTAAACAGTTTCATAAATTTCTACTGCTTCCCTTTCGTTTCAGTGATACATTTCGTAACTGCAGCCTATTTCCTAAACAGTGTCATACATTTCTACTGTTTTCCTTTCGTTTCAGTGATACATTTCGTAACTCAACCCTATTTCCTAAACTCATAAATTTCTACTGCTTCCCTTTCGTTTCAGTGATACATTTCGTAACTGCACCCTATTTCCTAAACAGTTTCATAAATTTCTACTGTTTTCCTTTCGTTTCAGTAATACATTTCGTAAATCAACCCTATTTCCTAAACAGTTTCATAAATTTCTACTGTTTCCCTTTCGTTTCAGTGATACATTTCGTAACTGCAGCCAATTTCCTAATCGGTTTCATAGATTTCTACTGTTGTCCTTTCGTTTCAGTGATACATTTCGTAACTGCACCCTATTTCCTAAACAGTTTCATAAATTTCTACTGTTTTCCTTTCGTTTCAGTGATACATTTCGTAACTCAACCCTATTTCCTAAACAGTTTCATAAATTTCTACTGCTTCCCTTTCGTTTCAGTGATACATTTCGTAACTGCAGCCAATTTCCTAATCGGTTTCATAGATTTCTACTGTTGTCCTTTCGTTTCAGTGATACATTTCGTAAATCAACCCTATTTCCTAAACAGTTTCATAAATTTCTACTGTTTTCCTTTCGTTTCAGTAATACATTTCGTAAATCAACCCTATTTCCTAAACAGTTTCATAAATTTCTACTGTTTCCCTTTCATTACAGTGATACATTTTGTAACTTCAACCTATTTCCTAAACAGTTTCATTACCTTCTGTAATTTCTACTATTCTCCCTACAATTCAAGGATATCTCCCGTACCTCCAGCCTAGTTCCCCTGTGCTTTCAGTATCTCTAGTCTTTTCTACTATTTCCTTTGCATTTCAATTTTTTCTGTTGCTCCAATGTATTTACCCCCGTTAATCCCAATGTGCTCTATAATTTCTAGTATTGCCTTCGCATTTCACTGATATCTTCTATTCCACCGGTAATTGCAATTATATTTCCATTGTAGCAATTTTCAAGTCTGAAAATAAAAAAAAGAATGGGGCCTAATTCTAAAATAAATATAGAAACAAAGCGCAAACTTTCGAATCTAAAATAACAAGTTAAAAGCAGCATAATGTTTGTTCAAGTATTATCAAATTTCATATTTAATTCAATCATAGTAGAACAAAGGGAATGGTCAAAACTTTAACAAGTCTGGAAGAAAAGCTGGTAAAGAGAGAGAGAGAGAGAGAGAGAGAGAGAAGAGAGAGAGAGAGAGAGAGAGAGAGAGAGAGATTGTACTGCCCAATACCTTAACAGGCCACTGATCAAACATTGGGTCCACACCCGCATCCCTCTAACATTCCTTGTCTTTTAGCGTTTGGAAATTATAGCTTGAAGTAAGAATTAAATTCTAATAAATATATATATATATATATATATATATATATATATTGTATGCGTTATATACATACATACATACACGTCACATACACACACACACACACACACACACACACACACATATATATATATATATATATATATATATATATATAAACCTCTAAGAAATATATATATTACGTATATAACTCAAGAAAACTTCTATCTCATTTAAATTAAACCTAAGAAAGATTGGCGAATATAACACCTTAGACTTCTCAAAATAAGATATTGGATAGTATCACTACAATAAGACAGAATAAGTACAAAGAGAAACGCTATATATTTGATAAAATTAGTAAAACTGCTTCAAAATAAATATTCATAACGAGTCCTCCATATCAAACTGACTGAATTTCAAAGGCTTTGAATAAAAATTAATATTTATTCAACAACAAAAATTTTACATATACGACCTACTGTAATGATGGAATCTACATCTTTTTTGAATTCCAAGCTGAAACAGCCTGAGTCTACAATTATTCTAAATTCTAATTTCAGGCTTTGTTAGTCTTCAAAGCATCTCTCGACGAGAAAAAATCCGAGAAAATCTTTTATCCACATTTCTGGTTTTTCTCAGCGAGAAGACTTTTATGTTAAGTCATCAAACCTCAGAAACCTACACAAAGATTCCGAACTCCAATTTACATTACATTGTATTACAAATAAGACCCTCCCAGGTATAAGCACAAGAAGCCTTATGAGTTTCTGCGTTTTCACGGAAATGGTGAAAGTGCTGAGGGAAATGTTTGTGAGGTTTGGTGCAGAAAACTGGCCTTTGAAGGCGTTGGGGGCAATCTATCATGACCGCACTACGTGAAATTGAGAGAGAAAGATAGAGGTAACTTGCCTGAGAAGATATAACTATATCGCACGAACGAAAGAAGACATATACTTTCAAAATCTTTTATTTGTTGTATTATGTGAGATCGTATGGGTCAAACTCGTAATGTCAAAATCATGATCTTCGCTTATCATGAATTCCAAAGTCATGAAGCTTGCTTAACACAAGAAGCACGTAAGATGCCTTCAGAAGCAATCGCTAACTAGAAACTTACTGCTAGTCCCAACTTGGTCCCAACCACGGACTCTAGACCTAGACCGTAATCCCAACATTCCTCAAAGTGTAATTTGGTATCTGTAAATAAAAGATCTACTTTATTTCTTGGCCTCCTTTGGTGATAAAACAGCAGTGTACTACGTGGTAAGGTACAGACAAGAATACGAAGAGAAGATGAGCAACATTTTAAACGACACAACAAAATCAATTAAAATCAACAAAGATCCCAAACGATATCTGCAATAAAAGATCTACTAGCATATTTGTTGGCCTCCTTTGGTGTCAAAACAGCAGTGTATGTGGTAATGTGCAGGCAAGAATACGAAGAGAATAAACGGCACAACAAAATCCATTAAAATCTTAAAATCAACAATAACCCTACAGACTAATTAGAAAAGAAATTGGCACGACTAGCAAAGGAGTTTCCCCGAACATCGTGGGAGACTTCAGCCCCGGCTATTGTTATGACACAGTAAATTCCCATTACAACGGTAACCTAATCAGACCTATAATATCCCAAATCATATCCCCCATCTACAAAATAACCAAGACCAATGAAATGCACTCTAAGATCAGCAACGCAATTCGTGGACATCTTGAAAACTAACAACCCAGCTAAAGAAATCGCATCAATGGACGCCGAAAGCTTGTTTACCAACGCCCCAGCAGACGCCCCCATAAAGATAATCCTCAACCACAAGTAGTACCGTTCACAAGCAACCCCACCACAAATCCAAGAAAAGACCATGAGGAACATGTTCAAAGGATGCACAAAAGAAGCACCATTTTACTCCCACAAATGTGACTTATTCTGCCAAGTAGAAGGTGTAGCTATGGGCACCATCCCCCAACCCCGACGCCAAAGCGTTCTTATAGCGAACACATACATGGCCAATTTAGAGGACACCGTATTCAGTAACCATGAGAAACCGGAAATCTATACATGATACAATGACGACATCTTCACGGGGCAATAAACAAAAAACAAGACACACAGACATCTTTACGGAACAATTCGTGCTGAATTTCACCATAAAGCACAGCTTAGACCAAAAACTATACCATTCTTAGATGTGCGTACAAACTACTACCAGTAAACACAGGGACAAGCAAACATAACACGGAGGTATACCTAGACCGTGAATGGGAGAGGTGAGTGCCCTGATCATATATCGTGTGCGACGAGCCTTCAACCACTATACCACGTGCTCGCAAACAGCGGATTTAAAGTTAACATGATACAATCAGAAATACGTAGTAGGTTTTATACCGCTTCTACCAACAAAACAACACAACAGACCACCTCGACAAGATTACGGGCTGCTGTGAAACAAGAGCCCGTGCCAGCACAAGGCTAGCTTATCTAACGACGACGACGACAGAAGATAGGACAACACGAACAGTATACTACCAAAGTAATTTAAGTAAACAACGAATACAACAGCAGCAACATCGTCAAGAAAATCATTAAGCAGGGGGCAAAGCCACGAGCCCCCTACACCGACATAAACATGCGGACATTATAAGCCAACTTACTATAGCATCCCTTGTAATAAAAAATAGCACTTGTGGCCCCCACCCCGAAGGAGATAACTATAAAAGTGGTTTATAAATTTATTTGCTCCCAAAGAGGAATGCAGACTATCCAGTGAAAACACTATCGATATGACATCAACGACACTTAGACGAAGATTAATTGCTCACAGAAACACGGGAGCCATCTTGCAACACTACACAGACAAGCACGGCAAGAAACCATCGTTTCAAGAACTGATGGACAACACCAGAATAAGATACAAATGCCATACATGTCGGCTTGACAATAACAGAAGCGGTGTACATAACAACATGCAAACCAACCCTTAACGTCCAGATGACAGGAAATAGAGCTCTACCCTCTTACCGCCCCAGGGACAGGAGACAGGGTTAAGGTTATCGCCAAAACAAGCTCTGCCCATAGACTACGGGCGAAAAAATTAATAATTTTATTAGTAAAATATAAGTAGAAATAGCATGTAAAGCTAATACAATAATGTAGTTACACCATGTAATGATAAATTATGTAAATAATTAACCAACCCTCTGGTAAATTAAGCATTGTAAATACAAGTAATAGCAACGCCAGCCCCTAATCCCAAACTGCCGTCCTCTTGGAGCTATAAATAGAGCAGAGAATGTTTCTGTGCATTCTACGGGCTGCTCTATGAGCAAGAGCCCGTGCTGGCGTAAGGCCAGCTTACTCAAAAACAAAAACAACATTTCTATGCATCAATTCTTGCTTGGAAAAGTCTGGACACAGGCGAAACGGAACCTTAGCAAGTGAAATCAGTGGAAACCAAACCACGACTAATCCGGAATTTTGAAGAAAGATTAATAGTAAAAGTGAGAAACTATGAATAAGTCAAGGCCATAAAGACGATGGCCTACGACAAGAATTGTAAGAGAGAAAAACTCTGCCCCCACCCCAAAAAAATGAGTAAAGAACGAGAGTCGAAAGGCCTTGCAGCGGTACTCCATTTATTTCACTTTTCCCTTCTTGGGTAACCCCCCCCCCCCCCCCACCCCCCCCCCCCCCCCCCGCCCCTTTAAGTATAGTATGTTCATCACGTTCCAGATTTTCGTGATTCAGTTGTATATAAGTGTATAATATATATATATATATATATAATATATATATATATATATTATATATACTATTATATATAATATATTATATATATTATATATATATATATATATATATATATAATCAGCCTTCTAAATATCAGCAAGAGAGTTGGAATACTCAACATTCTTTTGGACTCGGATCTAATTTTACTGGGACTGGAAACTTAACGGCCTTTCCTAAGCCCGGGTCTGTCAGAGAGACGAGAGAGAGAGAAGAGAGAGAAGGAGCGAGAGAGAAACAAATCCAGACCTTTCTATTATCAAATATGACTTATATCGGTGATACTCCCAAAAACTGTAAACGTATATTTGCACTTAACTCAGAGTTGAATGGAAGAAAGAATAGGAATTAGCCGTCCCCTGAAAAACCAATTAACTTTATATGCATGCTTTCCTACGTGACGCAGTGCCATTCGACTAACTTTTGTCACTTATCAGCTGTGACATTTAAATAACTGTTAATTTGGTCCGCATATATATATTTTCGGCAATCTGAACTTCCGCTTCACATGGAGTAGGAGAATATTCCTTAAATAAAAAAACTACTGATGACCTTTGAGAGAAAATTTACGGGCCACAAGGGCACTAACCTAATAAAAAAATTTACCGCAACACAGGCATAATCTTAAATCAAATGTATTATATTTGGAAACAATGAACTAGGACTAATAGATCACAGTTGTCAGTCTGCATATTTTGAATGCGGAATAATAATACGTACTACAACACAGCACAAAGCTGAAGCCCTTCTATTTGGAGTTGCATGCCTTAAATATGAAATGGTATTCCATGTCAGTTGCATGGTATTGCGTACCTACAAAAACCATTAGAAACTTTAATAATCAAATAAACTAGGTGATATTGTTATCGTCAAATGTTTCAGAGCATCTCATAACAATATACCTTTCAAAAAACTATATATGCAGTTGCCAGACTTCTTAACAGTAAGTCTGCCTACACCTCTGGCATAATGTACTATATTATATTTGCATTCTGTATTTTACATTTAGCTTAAGAATTAACTGATAAGGCGTGTAACTATTTTATTAATATACTAGCTATTTAAGCTCTCTTGGTAGGGATTCCCTAAAAGTCGATGTAAATACAGTACAGAGATGAGTGTTAGTCTTCTTGTGCTGCTTATTATCAAACTTTAGTCTACCAGAAACGAAAATCTTACAAGTTACAAATCTTAACATTTATTGCTCAAATGACAAGGGTGCTACCACCGTTGTGATAAAAACAACAAAGGAAACGTTCAGCACTTCCTATTACCTAAATAAGTTCTTTCTAGGAACTCCAATACGACCACGAATAACTATTAATTATGAGACATGAGGGGAATATAAGAGACGTAAATATTTATAAAAAAAATTTTATAACTACTTATATTTACTGACTTGAATACAACAATCGCGGTAACAAAATGCGACAACCATACACCACTGAAACGAACCATAACAAAAATGAAGTACTACAAATTCAAACAATGTTATCGTAAGGGCTGCTACTAAAGATGCAGGCTTATTCGGACCTTGGCTGATTCGGACCTTAATCTTGGCTGATTCGGACCATTTGCCAGGTTGATTCGGACCCATAAATAATCTTATATTATATAGCATTGGGTATTTCTATATAAGCATTCCATGTCGTTCGTCCCCGCGAATACGAAAGCCACCAGGAATTGGGGCGTCAAATGTATTTCGCCGTGTTTAGTACGAGCCCGTGGGGATTAATTACAGTCGTCCGAATAAGTATTGCTTAAAATTCTTGTTCAGGAAGTAAAACTGCATAGAAAAATCGGCCAATCATATGAAGGTACGAATAAGCCTGGATAAAGGTCCGAATGAGCCAGTACATGGTCCGAATCAGCCAAGGTCCGAATAAGCCTGTTCCCGCTACTAGCCATTTAACTCACTATTCATTCAGAATACTAATAATGACCCAACTATCACCTTCCCGGTCACTTTTAAGTCACACCTACCTTAAGCAATACCCTCGCGCCACAAGATGCCGAAAGAGTGAATTAATGACAAACAACCAGTACGAGACAATTTAATCGACAGATTCGCCGTAACACTTGAAGTAACGCTTCAGTCTTAACAAAACCTTTGCTTGTGCAAGTACAACCCTTCAAGTTTTCAGGTAAATTAGTATTGCGTCTTCTCTTTCTTTATGAATTAGAAGATAGGCTACTCGTTCTTTTAGTAAATTTTTTAATTTCTATAATTACTGTGCGCAATGCTATGATCTGAGTGTTAGTATCTATTCTATATCCATCTATAACAATAAAATCCCAGCAGAGTTTATAATTATGAGCCGTAGCACTTCCAGGCTACACACTGGCCTATGACAGGACGCCATGTTTGTTTAGATTAAGGGCAGTGAGCAGTATTCCAAACGGACGTAGGAGATATGTAAAAGCAGGACACGTTATTCCTCAGATCCAGATCTGTCAAGCACTGTAGACAGTAGTTTTAAGTTGATATACATATTTTCGATGTTATGATGGGTTGAATGGACAGACATACAGAACTTTAGTGTGGAACAGACAATATTTGAATGCATGGCATGGCCAGGTTGACCATAGATATAGCCTCACCGTCACTCTCACGCTGCATTTTCTTGGCCTAAAGAGCATTCACTGTCAAAATACTGTTGTTCTTTCAATATTCGCACTACAATATTATTGAAAATATATGCATGTGTGCAATATCAATGACATTTAGGTATTTTAAAAAACTACGTAGGCAGTTCATATGACAAAATGTTACTATGGCAGTCAACCTCTTCAGCAAAATTAATTAAACCTTCAAACCTTACTTGAATGCAATTTATATTATATCGGGTATCTAATTTGAATTAAAAGTAGAGCTCGCCGCGAAGAGGGATGGATGATGGAATTCAGGAGACTTCCGTCTGGGTTAGACAATACACAACCTGCCAGGAAGATTCTTGCTTCTCAACTTTGCCTAGCAGTTAAGATAGGATGTTGCTGCTGAGGAACTCTGACAAACAATCAGAAGGCAGTACCACCCCATATAAGTACATAAACAAAAGATATAAAGAAATCGGTAACAGTAAAGTTGCCGTGAATTTAATGGGATTTTTGTATTAAGCATCCCTATTACGGACATGAGCACGGCATAAAACCTCCATTACTGAATGTTGTATTAAAGTTAAATAATTCATCTAATTCATTTTTCTCTTTTGTATGCATTGCAAAATAAAAGAAATACCAGAAACAAAAGAATAAAAACAAAACCAATTTTAAACTAACACAAAACGAAACTTCTGCTAAAGTCATAGCTCTTCACCATTAAAGAAAACTAAATAGGTTTCGTGATAGAAAATGGTAAATTGAAAGTTTAGCATAGCTATACGAAAACAACAAAAATACTAAAGCCCTTGGTTTGTTTAAACGATGAAGTGCTTATGTATATATAGGGGTATATATAGAAGATACATAGAGCGATTACAATATAATCATGGATAGAAATTGTAATCATGAAAACTAATACTGCACCCCCTTCGGGTTTGTAACTTTGTTTAGTTCCAGGATTGTTTCTGTTTAGTACCAGCTCGTTGGAAATGAATGTAAAATCATAAATAAAAGACGCTAAATACCAGTCATAAACTTTATCAAGGCATAAACAAAACAAAAAATATAAACGAAATGCAGTGAATATTCGGATCATTTTTCAACGAAGAATGATGTATGCTTGCTCATGTTCACTGATAAGCTATTCAGTCTACAAGGAACGTAGTGCGATGTACTAGACGTAACCCCTTGCTTGCTAATTAAGCTCGAATCTATCAAATAAAACTTGGCAAACATTTCGACACTATGTATGCATTGAAACGAATTGAAGTATTAAATGTAAAAAGTTCTAGTCTGAAACTATTTTTCTCTGATGATTTCATAAATGTTAAGAAGTTGTTAACTACAATGTAATTAGCTGCCGTAATTGTCTTTCAAATTACTTACTCGAAAATGTTTTCTTTTAAAAACTATACTGAACACTGGAATGATTTAGGCCGATCCATAAATAAAAGAACGAGAAATATTCTTGTTAAAATTACTTCTCCATAAGAAGAACTCTCACAGTAGAGGGATGGTGAGGCAGTACAGTGAAGCAATTCCCTATGATCGATAGCTTATGATAACTTAAATAAAATTTTGCAAATCTTATGGCGGTAAAGTAAAACAGGAATCAGCTTGGAAAGCAATTGAAGATTGAATACCCGAAAATTGTTTACTATAACGCAAAAAGGTTTTAACATAATGTATGATAATATCAAAATATTAGATTCTTTGGCTCGACGTGCAGTAACGATATATTACATCATAGTACCAACAGATTTCTGATGCTCAATCACGTAGAGCTACCAAATTATATCAAACGTACTAAAGGAATTAAACTATCTCTCTCTCTCTCTCTCTCTCTCTCTCTCTCTCTCTCTCTCTCTCTCTCTCTCTCTCTCGTCCTCTCTCTCTCTCTCTCTTAGATAACACGTGTGATGTGAGAGGTCATAATGTCAACAACATAAGCAATGCCGGTGACACTATTGATTCTGTTTTATCAACAATGTCGGAACAAATTTACTGGATGGGACATGAATCGTCTCTCTGATACAACTAATAAAATACATTGTCCGAATTTTCTTTTTATAGCATAAAACTAAACAAAATCGCAAGCACTAGAATGTACAACACTTTATAATAACTTGTTTAAACTGACGGACAATTGCTGAACACGTAGGCGATTGCTATAAACTTAAAATATTACTCTTAGAATAGTAAATATACGAATAAAGACATTTTATAGTCTGATTTTACGCCAATCTCTTAGCTATTATTAAACAATCATTCAGTTATCAGCCTTATCAGATATAACACTGCACATCCTTGTCCAATTGATAATACCTCGCACGAATCACCCGTTGGCAATGAAGGCATTCGGTAAAGAACAATAATGACTGCATCTTTCTCTTAAAACCAGCGAAAAATCATCATGAAAATCAAATGAATAATGAAATGTGAATATGACATTTTACAATTTGCCTCTGAGAGGAAAAAGGTATTCGAATAAATAAATAAATAACAAATGGCGAAAAAAAAGAAGTTTTGCTTCATGAGTTAAGTTTAATTTGTAAGATGATTGTTATCCTAATTACGATACGAAATTTCTCGCAGTTTCTACGATCAGTTATGATTCAGATGTGAAAATAATCTTGAATAACGAAAATATATGAAAGAATTCAGAACAAAGTCATGATCATGCCATATACTTCTGTGCTTAGATCGCTTACATTAATCTTGGGACTCTGATACTGTCGGGAATCGTGATTTAGCAGTTTATTATCTCTCCATTTGTCATGATGATGCAGAGAAACAGATCTTGGGCTGTTCTCCGTAGAACACCAGCTAAAACTAGGCGGAGGAGAGAGAGGAGGAGAGGGAGAGGAGAGAGAGAGAGAGAGAGAGAGAATGATCTGCTTGTGCTTGTTCAGTTATTTTTTCTATGTCATTGGTACCAGACATAATTATTTGCATTATACATTTGCATTATACATTTGATTTAATAACTTAAAGATGATATATGTATAGGGATACAGAAGTGGTAAAAAAATTAAACTTTTAGCCATTTGAAGAGGTTGCTGAAAAGTTAGGGATGCCAACCGTCCTTTATTTCAATTCCTGGCGTCCGCCAAAAGTCAGAACAAATATAAATTTGAAAACTAGAAGCTTGTATAAAGGTACGGTCAAAGTATATTCAAACTTGTGGATACATTTAAACCTTGATTTAGAAAATATGGCTACATTTCTAATTATTGTCCTTTATTGAAATTTGTCAGAGTTGGCAACCCTGTGAAAAGTGTATATGGCTCGGAAGTCAGAGGATACCCTAGGATGTGCTATATGAACTGGATTGAAAGGGTTTAGGAGAAAATTTGAGTGTCCGCAAGATGGCACTGAATAGCACTAAGATTCCTGCATTGTATTCGTTTACGATTCAACAGTTAAAGTTGGAATGTTGCAACGACTTTGTGCTTTTTTTTTTTTTTTAGCTATTCCCTGCAGGGAACACACAATGATGCCATCGAAACCTACACAAAGAATGGACATAAATTCCATTAACTGTTTAATGAGTTTGGAATCTGTGTATATAAATCATTCACCAGTGTCATGAATATAACGCTCTGCTGATCATCAAGTGCAATGTGGGACAACCTATTTCTTAATCAGCTTTCTGCAATCTTTCAACTATTCACTTAGTTTCTTGGTAAATTGTCGAATGTTTTCTTCATGTATGACAGTCGATTGATTTACATTAATTTTAAGCACTAATGTTTGAGGGAAATTATCTATTCACATATCCAAAAATATGTTAGTTGTGGGCCCTGAATAACATTTTACGCAGTTTCTGATCTAACGCATGCATAACGCGTCATAAACCGAAGCGTTATATATTTAGGTTGCATTTCTCACTTACGTAAAAGTCACGTGATTTGGCTAACAGCCACCAATGAATGACGTCCTGGACACACCTCCAAAAATAACCACTAACCTTCAGTAAAGAGTTGCTAATTTGCCCCTAGAATATTTTTAAAAAACGCGAATGTGGAATTATCGTGATATTGATTGGTTATAGTGATACTCAAAATATTACGATCACGTCATTTCTTTCATTCATATAGATGTCAATGTTCGTTAGATCTTTTATAGAAATAAGACGAAGTTCAAAGGTTACAGTTAGCAACAGCTGATTTAAGTCCACATGGATTATAATGTCTTTACTTTACAACCTTTATTCGCATTAAAGCGTTGCTATCGTATCATTTGAGCATAAATATCATATAAATATCTTAGCGTAGACCTTGCTATTTAATAATATTACAAACAATACAACTTGTGCACCATAGGTCTGTATGGTTTAGTGTTGTACTGTAAGCTTACGTAATAGATTTGGGCAACATCGTACTAGGGGTTGCTTTTATTCAGGGTTGCCAGGCCAGCCGATTTCCGGCTAGATCTAGCCGATTTTGGCAGAATCTAGCCGGAAAATATTTCATCTAGCCGATAGCCGGAAATATCAGCCGATTTTCCCAGCTGCCTAGCCATTTTTTAGCCGATTTTTAGATTTATTGCTATTATTATTATCATTGCTAGTTTCGAAGAATAAACCAAAGTAAATATTCCAAAAGTTGGCAGTTATTGTGGCTTTTAACCATATAAGGGCATATATATTTGTCTCCCAGCATTGTGGGAGAGGCTAGATATGTGGCTGCGATACCAGAATCGATCATTTTGTCTCATTGAAAAACGATAACTGGGTATTTAACCAAAAATTTATAGGTATATGATTCGCAAGCATAGCAGAATATACAGTGAATCTCAAATTACTGTATATTAAGTAAAGATGTATAACATATATTAGCATAATCATTATAAACTTTATTCTAACAGAATAAATAACACTGTAGGCTACTATAAATGGGCGGAGGAAATTGGTCTGTATAAACTTGTGATTTGACGTTCAATTCATGTATGGGTTAGGGAAAGGAGGAAAATTCTTTTTGTATGTTTGATATTTATGAATAAAAAAACTTCATTTAATGGGATATGCAGGTTAACCTTTGTTGCAAATGAAAGGGTTTTCAGTCAAATGAACCTGATTAAAAACAAACTGAGAAATAAAATGAAAACAGACACTACAAATGCATTACTACATATTATACGTTATGGTTTAAACCGTATGTCAGAAACTTGAGTGTCATATAATTTTCCAAATGAAGTGTTTGATTTAATTCCTTCAAATGATAAGTATCGAAGTTCACAAAAAAGCACAATTGATCAACCTGGACCATCAAGTACCGTCACCGACGAAGCAGATATTGAGGATGATGATGATGATCTAAACATTATATTGCAAACTATGTAAATATAACAAGTGTGAGTAATTATGATACACTGAATATTTTTTTCTATTGTAGGGATTCAATTTGTTAATTACCATTTATTGAACAAATAAATATTTTCTTTAGATTAGTTTCAATTAAACTGAACATGTCACTTTTAGTGCCTTTGTTTACTTTCTGAGCTCAAATTGAGAGGATATATATATATATATATATATATATATATATATATATATATATATATATATATATATCCTCTCAATTTGAGCTCAGAAAGTAAACAAAGGCACTAAAAGTGACATGTTCAGTTTAATTGAAACTAATCTAAATAAAATATATATATATATATATATATATATATATATATATATATATATATATATATATATATATATATATATATATATATATATATATATATTTCTTTTATTAGCATGGAAAATTATTTTCATTGAAACATATCTTTGATTTAAACAATTAAACAACATTTTTCTCCATACTTTCTAAATCAGAAAGGCTTATTTACTTTTGAAACTTTGTTCAGAATTAAAAAAAAATGTAGTTTATAATGATTTAAATGAAAAGCATTGATTTTGTAAAAATTATGAAGAAAATAACCTTACAATAAAGAAAAAAAATTAGCCGTTTTTTTAGCCATTTTCTGTTAAGTCTAGCCGGAATTTAGCCGATTTTAGAGCTTGAGTTAGCCGATTTCGGCGAAAGGCATCTGGCAACACTGCTTTTATTTTTTACTTGAGTTACATACGACTTCTCTCGTTGTATAACACTCTTACGACTACCGTCTCAGGCCTTTGGGAAGTGGTGACGTTCGTACATTTCACTCCGAGCCACTTCGTTAAACAGTGACGGCAGTGTCTGAAGATCAAATTTAAGCAAGAAGGGACATCTAGATCGAAAATACATCTCGGAAATGGCACTCACCACTTCGCTTATTCGCTCTGTGTGCCTGAGAGCCGTGCCACAGATCCTCGCAAGATCCCAGAGTTCTGCTGCCCAACCCGCACATGTCGAAAGTATCCTTTTCGCGATGTCAGTGAAATGTCTGATAATCCCTATTGAGGGGACCAATTAATGTAACCTTGTAATTCTTGTGTAATGTACCTAATACCCACCCCTGCAGCTATCACTTAACGTAGGCTGGATCTAGTAGGGTATCCAGGGTCTTTTATTTTTGAGGGGGGTCCCCGGGTTTGGGAGGCCCCGGCAAGGGACTTTTGGGTGGCATCACTAAGTATCCTGAAATGTTCTATGCTATGTTTTTCTTATATACGCTAATAAACCCTAATAGGCCTAATTAACAGGTACTGTAGGCCATGCCCGTGGTGTATGCACAGTGATTTTA
This sequence comes from Macrobrachium nipponense, assembly GCF_015104395.2. NCBI lineage: Eukaryota > Metazoa > Arthropoda > Malacostraca > Decapoda > Palaemonidae > Macrobrachium > Macrobrachium nipponense. The sequence goes on from NC_061093.1 coordinate 32,401,990, forward strand.
TTTTCATTTTAGGTATTTTATTTTTTTGTGGTTGGGGATGCTTTATTTTTTTGTGGTTGGGGATGCTCCGGTAAGGAGGTTTTGGTAGAAGCCCTGTAACTAGGGAGAATGGGAATAGTCAATTGTTTGTTAACTGCCTTTTATCTTAGCCTAACTTAGTTTGGGTGTAGGTTATGTAATTGATCTAGGAGTTACTTATACCTAGGTATCTAGGACTAGTTGTACATGAAAAATTAAAAGAAAAAAAGGAAAAGACTTTGAAATATGGTTAGGGTAAAAAACCGCATGGTACAGGGGTGGACCATGTACGATCAATGTGTACAACCCCAAGAAAAGTACATTATAACACGTCCTGACACCGGAGTAGAGGTCTTTAGCTCCGTTTCTCACCAACAAGAAGTGGCGACTGATGCCCATCTCCAATGTCAGGACGCGTTATGATGTACTTTTTTTGGGGTTGTTCACGCTGATCGTACATGGTCCACCCCTGTACCATGCGGTTTTTTACCCTACAAGGCTTAGGTATGCCAAATTTGGGGAATCCATACCAAGTAAGGATAGTATCTGTGAGTAGGCCTACCTAGCTAGTACCTACTATAGAGATAACATAGCCTAATGTACCTGAAGATATTGGGGTACACCAGTTCCGTTCACAGAGTTGGCTTAGAAATTTTACCATTGGTACCTAAATAATTACAGGAATGCAACCTTACATAACATTTGTAACCCAACCTAGGGTGCTGGATACCACCTCCCTGGGATATAGTATTTGCCCGTCTCCCCCTAACTTGACCCTGGGCAGCCCTCAGCTTTGGTTAAAAATGTCTAACCAAGGGCACGAGCCTCTTATATACCCAGCAAGGGTCCCATTTTTGCCTTAACCTTAGTAATTTGGGGGAAGATTTTTTGTGCTTTTGAAACTAAATATGTGAATGTTTAATAAATGCAATAAGCTAATTTTCCCAAGTTGTACTTTTTGCAGTAGTGGCAAGTCACTAGAAATTTTACAAGTTACAGGAAAAGGTGATAAATGTTTAAATAATTGGGAGTTCATAATATTCCAAAACTGCCTTGACAAACTGTTCAATAATTTAGTTGTAGCCAAGATAAAACTGAAAAACAGATAAATATTAAATCTGAATACTAGAAAATTTACACTGATTGCAGCAGCTGTTTGCTAAGTGTTGTAAGGAGAAACAGTTAGGTAAAGCAGTGTGCTGAGGATAGTTTGTCAGTGTAGCACATTTTATGCGACAAATGTAATGAACTCATTTCATGTCTGTTACCAGTCAACATTAAAAAGTTTGCAAAATTAACTTGACTGATGACACACACTATCCAAGAGGCTGAGATGCAAGTCAGCTCTGGTAAACTACTCTGAAGAACAGAATTCCAAACAAGGAAGAAGTAAAGTTAAAACACTTAAAATAGCTGCTTCACGAAACATTAAAAAAAAAAAAACATTAATGAGAGATATCAACTTTTTCAAGAAACATGGGAAGTGTTATTACCATTTAAATATGAATCAGGATGCATGGGAAAAGTGTTTTGCGATTGAATATTAACACTGCTCAGTTGATTGAAATTTTGGTTACTTATCTACCAATAAAAGTACTTAAGCATCATTTCGTTCCATTGTTTGGGAAATGTTAGACTCTTGCAATGCATGCTCTATACATGAGCACTTGTGTGATTTTTGTTTTTGTAATACATACTGTTTTTTCGACTAGTGAAAACTTTAATTGTTTACGTAAGCACCTGACAGTCGTAAACTACATAATGCTAATTTTCACAATGGTATTTAGTGTAAGCAATGTTTGCTTAGTGTGAAATGTGTCGGTGAAAGAATTAGAAATTATTTCGTGATTTGATTTGAAAAAATCAAAAGATTAACAACTTTTTATCACAGCAAAGAGGCCATCCCTTCATACGAACATTTGCCAATTTGCTAATAGTTTTGGGCTTTTTCGGAACCTCAACATTCAACCTGGTCATGAGGATTGGATTAAGAAGACGAGCTTGGACTGGTCCCATTTGATCCACATTTAGAAAATCTAAGCACATTTAAGAAATTTACCAAGGCTCACCTTCAAATAATCTGAAAATCATACTCAAAGGTGGATAAGAGCCACCATCAACCAATGACATATGTTCTGTCTCTTGAGCAGTAACTTGAATGGAATAATATTCTGAATAATATCCTCAAGTAGTTAATAATCAGTCATCATAAGGTCATTTCCCATTGTTGTAATAAAGTTGTTTTTGTCTTGGAACACCACCTGTCTTATCCAGAGCATGTTTAAAGGGATTTTGTAAGTGGTCAGGACCTATAGTTGGTGCCTTGTGAACAGTACCAAATACTTCTAAACTGCACCTTTGGTTGGGTGTTATTTATATCTTGTGTGATCATTAGGATATTCAGGTGTATGTGATTCAAAACAAATTTTACAGGATGATGGGGGTTTTAATCACTTTACGCATAATGTGCATATGAAAAACAATATTGTTGAAAATTAACACAAACCAATTTACAGTTGTTATAGTATATGAAACTGACTTCTGTGAAAATTATCCATTGATGCAGAGGAAAGGTTGTTTTTATATAAAATAATCAGTGACATCTGTATCTTTTGTGTTTTTGCTCATAAGATAGTATAGTATATTGGATATAGTCTTTTGACTTTATATATGTTCATTTTCTCAAATGTATCCATAACCACTGTTGTTAGGCCTGGTTGTTTTACCTCTAGTACATGGAATATGTAGTACAGAAATTGAAAAGATTTGAAAACTGATTCTATAAAAAGTTTAAGAATATGTAGAAGCTTGTCTTTTATCTTTCCATGACTTTTCCCCTGCTGATTCTGTGCTTTGACAACAAACCTGCTGTGTAGTGAGCTTTTTGACCCGTATAATGGTGAAGTAAAGAACAGGAAATGTTCCATGTTAATGGAATACTAGGGAACTAATTTTATGCCACATTTGCTCATAGGCAATTCAGATTTATTAGATTAGGCATAGATTCTCTATTCCAGGAAATGCTTGGTACTTATCCAATACTGTAGTGTCTATTTTGGTCAATGCTGAAATGTTGAGATTATTTTATGTGTTGCTTAATGAGATTTTTTAAAATATTGCTGTATATTCCTTAACTTTGGCACTACAGATGTTGATGTTGCGAAGGCAAAAGCTGCCAAAGGTAAGATTTTTCCATATGTCCAGATGTTCTATGTTTTATATGTGTGATTTGATTAAGGATTTGAAATATGTTCTATTTTGATTACTAGATATAATTACGCATCAATAAATTTTTGGGATCTGAGGCTTGTAAGTCTTTCAGCTTTTTGTACCTGAAGATCTGTTTTATCAGGCATTTGTTTTGCACATTTTCTCATCAGTTTTCAGCTTGTGTAGATATATTTAAACTTATGCAGTAGCCTTGAGAATGGGTGGGTACTTCACATCATTCTCTGCCATTGTTTGCATGTATTTCAGTGATATATACCATTATTCCCACTAAAATTCTAGTGTAGTAGGGCAGGTCAGGGACTTTGAGGTTTTGCTTTAGCTCCATTTATTTTAGTATAGTGAACGTGTCCCAATATTTTTGGCAAGTTCTGTCATTGCTTCATATCAGATACTATATTGTTTAACCTATGTATCTCGTATAAGGATTGGTGATGCACTAAGAGGACCCAGCATTGTAACATATGTAATGACAGTGGATATAGTATATAAGAAATTGAATTAGATCCCTTATGAAAAATGCAAGTAGCACTCCATCACTTACCTAGTCAAACTTAGTCACATATTTGAAGTGGTCTGCTTGTTTTGTTTATTGTTACCTTCAAATGTTTTCATACTGCGTTGCCTTTTCCCCACTGCTTTATTCTTGAGGCTTGTATGAGACACTGGTACAACTTCACTAATGACACAATCCAAATCATTCAGACTTACCTTCACTTGCCATGTGCCTTATTCATTAGTTTTGTCCTTACCTAACTATGAGCACTCAATAGTATTTTAAGAAATGATACTCTGTATTTCTTCTAGCCATAACTGGAGACAGTACGGGTACTTTTGTGACTCATCGCCATAAAGTTCCTTCTAGCTAGATGAGGTTTTGCTTTTTATTCTATTCTTCCAATGCACCATGAAGTCTTTTGCCCCCTATTCTCCTCGGCTTACCAAGTCTTTAAACGATGTATCCTTGCTTCCATTCTGGATGGGCCTTATTGACTTCCCAATTTCAGTAAGTGGATAGCCTTTAAGAACCCTCCTTGCAATCTCTTCTCTTCTGGTAATATTTCCCATGTCTATTATTAGCACCCAGTTTTCATGCACCCTATGGAAGCTGGCCAATATTGGAAATTAGCAGGGAGATATTCTATTACAGTATATTTGATGTAGAAGATAGTTAGGTTCAGACACTTTAAAGTTAGGAGAAGAGCGCAGACCTCAACTGACATGCACTAACCTACCAAGACCATCCTGCTGGGTCATCCTTGTGGGGATACTGGGATAAGCGATATGGAAAAGTACTCCACAATTTGACAAAGCAAGGGCACAATCCCTTGAGAGAATACAACTACGTAGTTTAGTATTTTAATTTTTCTCATTAATTACATGTTATTAATGAGGCCCTTCCAGAACCCTAGGCATTTTCTCCAAAAACTATCCTCTGATCTTTCAGTTCAAACTAGAGTCACAAGCACTACTGCTTCCATTTCACATTTTCTTCCCAAGCTTTAAATTCCGGATCATTATCCTTGCTCCTTTTCTGTGTGGTAAGGTATGAGCACTCTTGAAGGATGTTAGTGAGTAGGAGAGAGACTGCATCTTGACAGGACTCCTTGACTACATTTGCAAGAGGCATCTTGTGTCTTTACTTTTGACTGCCATCGCCTAAGTAGTTTTTACCGTGTGAAGGGTTTCTTATCACAGTCTTTCCATTACATATAAGCCAATCTAGTTATATTTGTTGGATATATGTAATCAAATTGTCAAAGCTATTTATAAATATTAGTATGCACTCTGCTAAATGTTATTTTGCAGTGTGCAAGATTGGATTACTTGGTACTGATGTTTTTTATATATGTAACTGGAATTGCTTTGACTTGTGCATAATTTAATGTTGAGATAGTGATTAATATTGATGACACCTATCTTCTTTCAGTTAAGTTTGACTGGAGAGATCCACTTAACCTTGAGAGTCAGCTGACGGAAGATGAAATTATGATTAGAGATGCCTTCCATCAATATTGTCAAGAAAAATTGATGACCCGTATCAAGGATGCCAACAGACACGAGAGTAAGTGGAAACTGGATGTTTGTGACTTCCGTGTTATATTCATATAGAAAAATATTGATCTGATTTTGGTTAACTGATGTGTGAAGAGCACAAACTGGTAAATCATCAATGAAGTTTATGTAAATACACTGTATTTTGTTCATGAAACTTACCTGTCAGATATATATATAGCTGTATTTTCCGAAGTCCGACAGAAATTAAAAAACTTACGACACACGTAGTGGGAGTCAGGTGGTTAGTACCCATTCCTGCCGCTGGGAGGCAGGTATCAGGAACCATTCCCATTTTCTATTCATAATATTTCTGTCGCCGGTGTTGTAAACACAGTTTTCAGCACCTCCGTCTTGAATTTAGGAAACTTGGCTACTATAAGTACCCCTTTTTGATTTTTTGGTATCTTGACTTTTGGATCGGTGGCTAGGCACACGTTAATTGTGGATTTGATTGATTTTGGCTTGATTTCTCTTTAAATAAGATGTCTGGTTCTAGTTCGGCTAGCGCCAGGTTTTGTACCAAGAGTGATTGTCGAGGTAGGCTACTGAAAGCATCAGTAGACCCTCATACTTTGTGTAAGAGTTGCAGAGAGCATGATTGTATGTATGAAAGTCGCTGCAAGGAATGTGAGTGTCTTTCTGATTCTAGATGGAGAGCGTATGAGTCCTATCTGTGTAAGCTTGAACGGGATAGGTTAAGGAGGTCTTCCTCCAGGAGCGTTTCAGGTAAACGTCAGGAAGTTCATGTTTCTCCTACTAACCCTCCTTTAATCACTACTCCTAACCCTGTAGTGTTGCCTTCGGGCCCTGAAATAGTGTCTGTGGAGGGTAATACCCTTACACTCTTAGAGTCTATTCGTAATTTAGAATCTAAAGTGCTCGCCTTAGAAGGCAAAAGTGAAGGTGCAAAGTGCAGTGACAGTGCTCCTTCGTTTGTGGAGGGTGCGTCAGATCGGCCCCATTTCGCCTCTAGGCCTAGACCGCTGCCGGACTCCCAGGTTTCAGGGAGAGGGCATGTCGAAAAAGCCGCAGGAGGGGTGGACGGGGAACGCCCACCGATCTGACGTGCCTTCGGCAGTATCTGTTTGACGCTACCCAGACTGCCAAGGAGCGTGCGCGTGCACGTCTTCCTGAAAGAGTGTTTCTCTTCTTCAGAGGCTTCCTCCCCGCAACCAAGGTGGAGCTCTCATTCTGTTTTCACGCCCCGCTGAAAAGGAGCGTTGGTGACCGTGACGCTTCACGTCCAGTTTTTTTGCTCTCAAGCGGCGATCTTCGCCTGAGAGTGTGTTCGCAGCCTTCCCGCCACAGAAGAAAAAACGTAAGGAGTCATCAGATGATGACTTTGTTGAGCGCCCAGTCGCTCCCGAGGCGCGTGCAACGGCAGTTTCTGGAGAAGGAAGAAGCGTCCCCTCGCCCCTCGTTCTTCTCACAGGATCAGCCCGTCACCTGACAAGGAATCCTCTCCTACTGAGAAGATCCTGCGCTCTTTGCAGCAAAAACAACCTTGCTGATGCTCTTTTCTAAGAGAGGGACGCAAACCACGTCCCAGGAGCCAAGGATGAGTCTTCTTCCTGTGAAGAGATCTAGAAGGTCTCCCTCTCCCTCTCCTCGATCGTCTCTCGCCACTTCTTTCGCCTGCTAGATTCGTGCGACTCCCCAGCGGCTCTCTAGAGGACGTGAAGAGGAATTTACTCGCTCTGCGCATGAAGCGTATTACCCGCTTGTAAAACTTGCGGTGCAGGAGAGCTCGATACTTGCATGAACGCTTCGGTGGGCAAGTTCAGGATCTTGACGCTCGGGTCGGAAGCCAAGCGAACGCCAGTGGCATCTAAGAGTGCACCAGCGGAAGCAGAGCGCGCGCGAGATGTTAAGCGCGCTTTAGTGAACGTCATTCGCACGCCAGTTGGACGCCAAGCGTGCGCCAGCGGACGCCAGCAGCGCGCGAGTGGACGCCAATCCACGCTAGTAGCAGCCAGGCGTGCGCCAGTGGACGCCAGGTGTGCGCCGGCGGACACCAGGTGTGCGCCAGCGGAACGCTCGGGTGGACGAGGATGTGGATTTTCGTCGTCTCCCACCTGTTTTTTTGATGAGACTTGCAAGTTACTTTTCGGGTCTTAGAGAGACGACCGGAGTTTCTATTAAGGAGTCAGCTTTGCCTTCCACTTCACAGCAACGCTCCTCTTGGAAACTTAGACCAGACAGTCTTAGTTCAGCCTTTACTTTCCTCCAACTTCACCTGTGTTGGAAGCAGAGGTAGCGACGCTTCGGTTGAATTGTGGATGATGAGAAACCTTTGGCGGCAGTCTCTTCTGACTACCAGGTATTGACCCCGCCTTCTTCAATCGGAGTTTGGCAGATACGTTTCATCCAGGAAGCTCCTCGCTCTCCTCCTCCTTCACAACCTTCTTTCTTCCAAAAAAAAAAAGATCAACAGGTTCTCGGCATGTTTGTCAGAATGAAGAAGTCCCTTTCACTAAGAGGGCTCTTCGTAAGGTCCATGACTGGATGGAGAAAAGGAAAAAAAGTCTCAGGGAAAGACTTCTTTTTGCCCTGCCACCTTCGAGACTTAGTGGGAAGGCTGGCATTTGGTATGAGACGGGAGAAGACGTAGGTATTAGACTTCCCTCGTCAGCTCAAGGAGACTTCGCAAGCATTGTGGATGCGTCGAGTAGGTCTCACCTGTCCTCTTCGAAAGTTTCCTGGTCTACTACGGAAATGGACCACCACCTTAAAGACCTCTTTCGGACGTTAGAGGTCTTTAACTTTCTAGATTGGTGTTTGGAGTTCTGGATGCCAAGTCTAAAGAGTTCCGACTCGATTAGTCTGGGGGAGCTGCTCAGCATAATGTCGTGTATGGACAAGGCCGTCAGAGATGGTTCGGAGGAGCTTACAGCTCACTTTTGCACAGGGCTCTTTAAGAAGAGATCCCTGTTTTGCAATTTTACAGCTAAATCTGTCTCTCCGTCACAAAAGGCAGATTTGCTCTTCGCTCCTTTTTCGGATCATCTCTTCCCCCAGGCTATGGTAAAAGACATTGCTACCAGCCTACAGGAGAAGGCCACGCAAGATCTCCTCGCACAATCTTCAAGGAGACCTGCGGTTCCTTCGTCCTCGGGAGTTTCGATTCTCAAGAAATCTAAGCCCTTTCGAGGTAGTTCTTCCTCGAGACCAGCCCCTCGAGGAAGAGGCACTTCCAGAGGCAGAGCCACTGCGCTTGCCAAGAACAAGAAGTGAAACAGAAGTCCTTCAGTCACTGGTTGGAGCCAGGCTTCAGCTTTTTGCGCAAGCCTGGGAAGAGAGAGGTGCGGACAAATGGTCCTTGGACATCTTAAAGAAGGGTTACCGGATCCCGTTCCTGAAACCACCCCCGCTGTCTACGACACCCAGGGACATGTCACCTCTTTATCGGGGAGAAAAGCAACAAGTGCTTTACGATCTGTTAGATCAGATGATCGTGAAACACGCCGTAGAACAGGTCTCCGACCTGAATTCCCCCGGTTTTATTTTACAACAGACTGTTCCTGGTGCCAAAGCAGTCGGGGGAATGGCGACCGGTACTCGATGTCAGCAACCTGAACCTCTTTGTCATCAAGCAGAGGTTCAAGATGGAGACACCTCAGTCAGTGATGGGAGCCTTAAGACCGGGGAATTGGATGGCTTCACTAGATCTCATGGACGCGTATTTCCACGTCCCCATCCACCCCCAGTCCAGGAAATACCTGCGGTTTGTCCTGAAAGGAAAAGTGTTTCAATTCAGGGCTCTCTGCTTCGGACTCAGCACTGCTTCCGATGGTATTCACCCTACTGATGAAGAACATTGCGAGGTGGCTTCATCTTTCAAAGTCAGGATCTCTCTCTACCTGGACGACTGGCTCGTACGAGCCTCCTCGAAAGACCGGTTGTTTTCTGGAGGACCATTCACACGACCTTGTTCGTTAACGGGAACAAGTCCACCTTGCATGGCTTCTGGTGAACCCTCCCGAAAAGTCAACATCTGACCCCTTCTCAGTCTTTAGTCTATCTGGGGATTCAGATGGACTCAGTGGCTTTTCGGGCTTTTCCGTCCCAGGGGCGACAACTAGATTGCCTAAGCAAAGTGTCAACCTTTCTGGGGAAGGAATCATGCTCGGTGAGGGAATGGATGAGTCTGCTGGGGACCATTTCCTCACTGGAGAAGTTTGTTTCCCTAGGGAGGTTGCACCTCAGACCTCTTCAATTCTTCCTGTTGGACAATTGGAAGCACCAAAACAATTTGGATTCGATTCTGGTGTTATCAGAAGAGGTAAAGGAACATCTAAGATGGTGGACCGACCCTTTGAAGCTCGCAGAGGGTCTTTCCCTCAAGCTTCAGAACCCCGACCTAGTGTTGTTTTCTGACGCGTCTTCCGCGGGTGGGGTGGGGGAGCACACTGGGGGGGGGAGGAAGTGTCAGGCACCTGGAGAGGGGAACAGGTGTCCTGGCACATAAACCTCAAGGAGCTGGCAGCAGTTCATCTGGCGCTCCAGTTCTTTCAGAACGAGTCTCCGGCAATGTGGTGCAGATCAACTCGGGACAACACCACAGCCCTGGCATACCTCAAGAAACAGGGAGGAACCCACTCTCAATCCCTGTTCTTCTTCCTTGCAAAAGAGATCCTGTTATGGGCGAAGGCACACGACACGTTTTATATCCTGACGAGATTCATATCAGGAGTAGAAAACGTCCGTGCAGATCTGCTCAGGTCGACAAGGTCAACTTCTGCCGACGGAGTGGACCCTTCATCAGGAAGTATGCAGAGGTTGTGGAAGTTATGGGGATGTCCTCTCGTAGACATCTTCGCAACTTCCAGGACAACGAGACTCCCTCTGTTACTGCTCACCAGTTCTAGACCCAGGAGGCAGTTAGCAGTTAGACCGCCCTTCTTTTATTTGGGACTGGACTGGGACTAGACGGATATGCCTTTCCCCCGTTCAAGATCCTAGGGAAGTAATAAGGAAATTCGCGGCATCAGAGGGAACGAGGATGACTCTCATCGCCCCTTCTGGCCAGCGACCGACTGGTTCACTAGAGGTCATGTCTTTTCTAGTAGACTTTCCGAGGACTCTGCCTCCAAGGATAGATCTACTCAAACAGCCCCACTTACGAGAAGGTATCACAAAAAACCTCCCCCCGCTCTGAGTCTGACTGCGTTCAGACTATCCAGAAGTTGGCCAGAGCGAGGGGTTTTTCAAGACCTGTGGCGAAAGCGATCGCAACGGCAAGGAGACCTTCTTCTATTGCCGTATACCAATCCAAGTGGGCTGTTTTTCGGAGCTGGTGCAGGAAGAAAGGCATTTCCTCCACCATCTACCTCTATGAGCCAGGATCGCAGACTTCCTTCTCTACTTGAGGAATGAAGTTCGCTTAGCGGCGCCTACGATAAAGGCTACAGAAGTGTGCTTTCTGTAGTCTTTAGGCATAGAGGGCTGGACTTAGCCAATAACAGAGACCTTCATGATCTTCTGAAGTCTTTCGAGACTTCGAAGGTACCTCAACCAAGAGTTCCTTCTTGGAACTTAGAATTGTTCTAAAGTTTTTGATGTCCAGTAATTTTGAACCGCTCAACTTAGCTTCGCTTAGAAACCTTACAAGGAAGACACTTTTTCTAACTGCTCTGGCGACGGCGAAGAGAGTTAGTGAGATCCAGGCAATAAGCAAGCATGTTGGGTTTAAGAACTCTGATGCTGTTTGTTCTTTAAGCCCTATGTTCTTAGCAAAGAACGAAAACCCTTCCAACCTTGGCCCAAGACATTTGAAATCAAGGGTTTGACAGAGATCGTGGGTAGTGAGCCAGAGAGAGTCCTGTGCCCTGTCAGGGCTCTCAAATTCTATTTAGACAGAACGAAGGACTGTAGAGGACCTTCGGGCAACTTGTGGTGCTCTGTTAAGAAGCCTGATCTTCCCATGTCAAAGAACGCGCTTTCTTTCTTCTTGAGAGACACCATTAAGGAAGCTCATTCCACATGTAGTGATAGTGACATGAAGCTTTTAAAAGTGAATGCCCACGAGGGTGAGGGCTATTTCGACCTCGATAGCCTTTTCACAGAAATATGGCACTCAGTGACATTTTGAGTGCCACATATTGGCGGAGCAACTCTGTGTTTCGCTTCACACTACTGGGGGAGTGAAAGCGACATACGAACATTGCTCGTCGCTTGGACCATACGTCGCTGCAGACACTGTTTTGGGGGCAGGAGGTAGCACTCATCCTTTCCTTTAGTGGTTAGGTGAGCTTTTAATTGTGTGTGTTTTTTGGTTGTGGGGTTGACCGCCCGAGGCGGATCTCCTTTCTTTAGTCTAGTTTAGTGGAATACCTTTGGTAGACTAGGCCAGGTGGTTTTTTACTTCGTTGCCCTCATTGTATGGTCAATGGTCTAGTCACATCGTGGTCACGCCCCCGTTGACAGATCATCTTGAGTGCACCAGCTTATATTATAGGTCTCTACCTCGCTGGCAACTCTAGTAGCACAAGCAAGACTTACGTGGCAGTAACCACGAAGCCAGCTATGCTAACAGGTAAGGAACCAAGATATCAATTATCTGCATGTATATGTTTCCTAAAATTCTATTCTGTCTCTTCCCACCACCAAAGGTGGGATTCAGCTATATATATATCTGACAGGTAAGTTTCATGAACAAAATGATATTGTAATGATTCAATAAAGTTTTGTTCATACTTACGCTGGGCAGATATATAATTTAACGTACCCACCCACCTCCCCTCAGAGACAGTGGAAATAAAAATTATGAATAGAAAATGGGAATGGTTCCTGATACCCGCCTCCCAGCGGCGGGAGGAATGGTACTAACCACCTGACTCCCACTACGAGTGTCGTAAGTTTTTTAATTTCTGTCGGACTTCGGAAAATACAGCTATATATATATCTGCCAGGTAAGTATGAACAAACTTTATTGTATCATTACAATATCATTTTTATGAAAAAGGTAAATTGCTATCTTGAAGTTACCTTTTTTGCTGAAGAGTGTATGATTCCACAATAATTTATTAATAAGAATTTTAGTGTACGTACTGTACTTTGTATAAAATGTATTGTATTCATGTACAGTATCACTAAAAGCCAAGTGAGTATGTAATTAAAGGTAACATTGGGAAACTGTATTTTAGTAGTGCTGTACTTTATTATTATTATTGTTATTATTATTATTATTATTATTATTATTATTATTATTACTATTATTATTATTAAAAGTAATTGCTTCTTTAGCAGCATTACACTTGAAGAGGTTCTTCTCTATTTTACGAATAGCGTCTTTTTCCGTGCTACTTAAACAGGCTAGTAGAGCACCTAGAGAGGTCATGATCAAATACACCAGCCAATAGGAGATCAGCGTGGGGCAGACCCCCTGCTGTCAATCTCAAATATAAGGAGGACGGACACCACACCACAGACGAAAGCTCGCTTTAGGGAAGAGAGAGAGAGAGAATCGTTAATGACTTTGATGACTATGGTATCATAGTTTATCTGTAAAATTCAAATATATACACCTATTTTGACACAGTATTTGATCATGACCTCTCTATGCGCTCTACTAGCCTGTTTAAGGGGGCCGGCCGGAACCCCTATATATGGAGGTATAGGGCAAAAAATGCAAAGTCATGAAAAAATTCATGGAGCTTCATATGGCAATTGAGAATACGTAAACGAAATAATTCGTCAAAATTCCTCTTACTTTTGTAGTTACAGGGTAATTAGTTAACGTAACTCAATAAGCCTAAAACATTGATCCGTACAAGAAAATGCAATATTTCCTCTATTATCATAAATTTTGATAATTATTGTCAAAGAAATTGGGAGAAATGGCATCTGTAGACCGAGTAGTCTACACGTTCCATTTCACCTCTGACATACGCCTGCTTTTACGTATGTTTATGTATGTTTCGGCAAGAATTTCATCATGCCAATGAGGAAAAGACAAGGAAAACATCTCGCTAACATACAGACGAAGAAAAATCGCTCAAGTATTATTACAGAATATCATAATATATGCGTAGTTAGTGAAGAGAGAGGGGAGGGTTGCTTGACAGCACACGTCACACTGTGCCCAAGGCTACGACGATCTATGAGCAAAGAGATCTTCATTAATGATAAATAACAAAGTTTTGGTTTTTTAAAACCCAAAATGGAATATGAAATTCATAATAATCATGATTTATTAAATTGTCTTTGTAAAAAAAGAGTACGCCTTCGAGTTTCACCTCTTGACATTCTCTTGCATTTACGCTTGTTCATCTTTGTTTCGGGCAAGAATTTCATCATGCCAAAGAGGAAAATACAAGGAAAACATCTCGCTAACATACAGAAGAAGAAAATTCGCTGTAATAAGCCGAGTTGGTGAAGGGGAGAGAGAGAATTGCGTAGGAAGGAGTGCCCCATCTTGCCTCAAGCAGTGCCCCAGGCTGCGATATATGATCAAAGGGATCACCATTTATGATTAAATTATGATAAATAAAATAGTTTTGGTTTATTAATACACAAAAAAAAAATATACATTCATAATAATCATTATTTATTAGCATTGTCTTTATAGAAATACGAAGGAAAACTTTGAACGCCCGTATCTCAAAACTATACTTATTGACCTTCAAAATCTATCTTCTCACTTAGTTTTAAAGCTATAACATTGGAATTTGGTATATAACTCAGAAAGACTTTATAGAAAAATCAAATAGAGCCCTTTTTTCCAATTTTTGTTTCGTATTTTTTTTATAAATTTTTTTCTCCTGATTTATAGGGTTTATTTTTTTACCGTATTGAAAAATTCATATCTTGCAAAAAAATGACTTTTAGAAAAAAAACTCTCCATTCGATTGGAGGTCTACATCAGGTCTATATATGGTAGTAATCCCAGGTCATAATATTAAATATCAAGGAGGAGATAGAATTTAAATAATGGTTATTTTCGGGATAAATCGCCCTGGCGTCACAAAACCGAAGGTCAGAGGCGAAAATCATATGCAGTTTGGAGATGTCCCAAGTCACCTTATTAAGTGGTATGAATATCAAAGTCCTGTCCTTAAAAAGGGGCATTAGCCGGCCAGCCCCCTTAAGTAACACGGAAAAAGCTGTTGTTAGTAAAATAGAGAAGAATCTGTACTAGTGTAACACTGCTGAAGTAGCAATTACTTTTAATAAAGTATGGTTGAGAGAGGGTCTGCTTCCTAAATATTATTATTATTATTGGGAAGGAGGCCTTCTCTGAGGGCAGTAGCATTGAATATTATAGCTGTTTCAACGACATTTAATTTACGAATACAGAATCTTCTCAATTCTTCATATCTTTTTCTCATCAGTATGGAGCTAGTATATCAGGTTTCCTAAGGACATATAAAGATTTCAGTTGTCTTAGGTTCATTTCCTCTGACATGTCAACATTGCACAGGTAGTCATCTAAGCGAGTATACAAGAAAGTTGATTAAGATACTTGGTTTACAGGTATTTAGTATAGCAGGCAGGGCATGTACAATTGGTGGGTAGGTCGGTAAGGAGGGATTTTAATTGGTCGTTGGTTAGTGATGAAATCTGTCCCTGAGGTGTTGAGATCTCCTAGGTTTGTCTGGGGTTGGGTGTTGGTTGGTGTACCTGCCACCTGGGTGGTAGGTATTATAAGCCATCCAGGTGACATGTCATCCTCTCTCTCTCTCTCTCTCTCTCTCTCTCTCTCTCTCCTCTCTCTCTCATCTCTCCTCTCTCTCTCTCTCTCTCTCTCTCTCTCTCTCTTTTGACGGTGTATGGAGTCGGTTGGTTTCTAGGGAGAAATTCTGTTTCTTTTACTGTGTTGATAATTGGCTTTTTTCTAAGATATGCAGTGCCTCAAGATAACGGAGACGTCTTCAGTCTGGTGCTTGGTCAATAATTTCTACGTTTGTTAAAAGCTCAGCTCTTTCTGGTCTTGTTGTGTTTTTCCCTGTAATGATTGTAAATGGCCCCTTCATGAAGGTGGCAGGAGAGATGCTTAAAGAGTCTGGTAGTGGTCAGTCCTGTCGGCTATTAGTCAGGGAGATTGGATGGTAACCATCGACATGAAGGATGCATACTTTCACATTCCAATTTGCCCAAAGTCCAGAAAGTACCTGAGATTTATTTTCTAGGACCAGGTCTTTCAATTTTGGGCACTGCTTCGACTTGAGCACAGCCCCTCCAAGTCCTCACATGAGTTCTCGCACCTCTATTACAATGGCTTCATCTGATGGGCATTAAGGTATGCTGTACCTAGATGACTGGCTTCTTTGGTCTTCATCCAAGAAGTGTAAGTAGGACTTAATGAAAACTCTTCAATTGGCACAAGATTTAGGTGTAGTGATAAATCAAGAGAAGTCACCGTTAGCCTCAGCTCAATGCTTAGCCTATTTTGGGATGAAAATAGATGCTAAGAGTTTTTCAGGTTTTTCCATTAAACAAGAGAATTCAGACTTGCATCCAGAAAGTTCAGCATTTCATTGATCGCTAGTTTTGCTCAGCCGATGACCGGACAAGTCTCTTGGGAACCCTCTCCTCCATAGAGATGTTTGTTCCATTGGGTAGACTACATGTGAGGCTGTTACAGTGCTTCCTAAAACCCAATTGGGACAAAAATACTTACCCAGATTCGTTTGTCTTCCCAATCACTCCGGGGATAAAACAAGACTTTCTATGGTGGTTAGAAGAAGAAAGGTGTCTAGTGGGCAAGTCACTCCCACAGCTGAACCTGAGCCAAGCATTGTTTTCCTACACACCAGATCTGGGTTTGGAAGCAATTCTGGGAGAGGATCTTCACATAAATGTCAAGGAGCTGAAGGCAATTCATCAAGCCTTTCAACACTTCGCTTCAGTGACATGCAACTCAGTGGTTGTGGTTCACTCAGACAACACGTCTGTACTGGCCTACATTCGCAATCAGGGAGGGACTCCCTTTTTTTTGCTATGCAAAGCAGCCAGAGATCTCCTTTCGAGCAACCAGACCCAAATTCTCACTCGATTTATTCAGGACAAGTTTAACGTAGCGGATGAGTTGAGCCATCACTAACAGGTTCTACCCACGGAATGTTCACTGAATCCACAGGTGTGCACCGACCTGTAGAAACAGTGAAGGAGACAGTTGGTAGACCTGTTTGCAGCATCAAGGAATCATTGACTGCCCCTGTACTGCTCTCCTGTCCGGACCCTCAAGCCTGGGCAACAGGCATGATGCTCCAGGATTGGTCAATTTGGAAGTTTATGCCTTTCCCCCTTTCAGTCTAATCAGGGAAGTCTTAAACAAATTTCACTCTCATCACAATACGTTGATGATCCTGATCATTCCCTTTTAATCTCAGAAGGAATGGTTCCTGAACTTCTGTTGGGATTTCCATGGCTCCTTCCACAATGGAAACATCTGCCCAGACAACCCCACTTCAATAGGTTCCATCACGGTTATCCACTCATGCTCTGACAGGGTTCACAGCTGTCAGGAGACTTGTCAGCATGAAAAGTTATTCAAGAGATGTTGCGAGAACTATTGATCAGTGTAGATGCAACTCTTCTACCAGGGTCTACCAAGCGAAGTGGCCACTGTTTTGCAGTTGGTGCAGAAGACGTGGCATCTCATTTTCTGAAACATCTGAAGCCCAACTTAGATTTTTTTTTTTCTTTTTTTCCCTTTACAATTAAGGCCTACAGTGCAATGCTGAATTCTGTATTTAGACAGAGGATTAGACTGTAGCACTACAAAACAAGTTTCTCTAGCCTGTATTGTCTGGAACTTGGACATGATTACGATGGCTTTCGGCCCCACCATTCGAGCCTTTAATCTCTGCTTATCTCAGGGGACTTAACGAGGAAGACTTTTTCTTTTCGTGTTGGCTACAGCAAAAGGAGTCTGTGAGATTCAAGCCCTTGAAAAACAAGTGGGGTTTGCTCAGGGAGATGCAGTGTGTTCCTTTATCCTTGGGTTCTTAGCTAAGTACAAAAACCCATCCAACCCTTGGCCTTGGTCCTTCACCATCAAGACCCTAGCAGGAATCCTTGGAGCATTGGAAAAAGGTTGAGTCTTATGTCCAGTGAGAGCTTCTGAGACATATACATGGACAGAACAAAAAAAAACAAGAGGAGGCTATTGTAACTTATGGTGTTCAGTTAAGAATACAAAGAGACTTCATCAAAGAATTCCTTCTCTTTCTTCTTGAGACACCATTGTAGAAGTTCATTCGAAGATTCTGGAAGAAACCTTGCCTTTGCTGAAGGTAAAGGCACACGACTTTTGAGCTGTAGCCACATCTTGGCCTTTCAACAAAATCTTTCTCGATGCAGTCATTCAGTCGACTCACTGGAAATATCGATTGGCACTTACAAACACTTATCTGCACGATGTCAAATAATGGTTGGGGACCATAGTACATTGGGTCTGTTTTCCACAGGTGGCATGGCACTAGAGAATGTAGGATTGAAGTGATTCTTCTTTTTTCTCTAACTCCTTACCTTGTATAAGGTCGTTGAGTTTATGGGAAGTCTGGTGGTACTTGGTACCTGAAGTACCCACCAGTCATTTCTGTTTAATCAGTTGGGTATTGGTTTTTAGCTTAGTGTTCAGGTAACAGTTTTTGGTTAGTTATGGTAATGTCAAGCCCAGGGGAAGGACAATGGTCTTTACTGGCAATAATCAGATTACTCAGATTACTCGACCGCACAGCTCCCACTGAAGTAGGGACAACTCCTAACACTACAGTCATGTCCCTACAGGTCAAGATAAGCAACGGCCCTGGGTTGGAAGAATAACTGACAGGGTCACGAGTTAATGAGGGGTATGTGGGTGGCCCCACATGTCTCGTGACCAAGCACAGATGCCAATAGTCCCTTGCGTACACAATTATTTTAAACTTCACCAGTTTCCAGCTGGCGCTGAGTATTTATCCTAATGTTAAGACCTCAGGTTTGTAAGTTATGAAAAATACAAATTGGTTACAAATTTGTAATTTTTCTGCTCCATTGTACCTATCCTCACCCGGATGTAAGCAGGGCACTTATCTGCTCATAAAAACAACAGAGTGCTACTGCAAATTTTAGTTTAATGTATGACACTTACCTGGCAGGTATATATATAGCTATATTCTCTGTTCCACCTGGCAGAAATTTTCAAAACTCGCGGCAAACGCTAGTAACCTATTAGTAGTTCAGGCAACCACCACCCCGTTACCGTGGCGCTAGCGCTAGGAACCGTTCCCAATTGGGCCAGATTTTCTCTGCCAGCCGAACCGGCAACATTGTTGGTGGTTCCCTGCTAGGATTTTCATTCTCGTTGCTGACTTTTCATGGATTTTTGGTATTGTACTCGGAAACGTTAGCTTGGCATTTGCTTTGGATTGTTCTTTAAAGATGTCGGATACTGGAAGTATGTTTAGAGTTTGTGTAAAAGAGGGGTGTAAGGTAAGGTTGCCGAAAGCTTCGGTCGACCCTCATACTATTTGTAAGAAATGTAGAGAGAATGTGTGTACTTGGGAGAATAGGTGTTTTGAATGTGAGAATTTATCAGAGAAAGAGTGGAAGATATTTATGAAATATGTTGAAAGGCTTGAGAAAGATCGTGTAAGGAGATCTGTTTCTCGTAGTGAGAAGTCGAATTCTTCTAGCAAAAGGAGTGAATGTGTTTCCTCTCCAGCTCCTTCTAACGTAGAATTGGTAGTTCCTTCTCCCCAGGTATCTCCTGCGCCCGCTGCTGTATCGGAGGAGGCGAACGATACACAGATTGTTAAGGTGTTCGCTGCCCTTGCGTCCATGGGCGACCAGATACAGCGACTTACGGATAAAGTTAGTGCTTTTGATGTCAGTGAAAGTGTAGTGGAGGGGGCGTCTGATCGTCTCTCTCGTGCTCCTAGACCTAGACCTCTGTCAAGCTCCCAGACCCAAGGGAGAAGGCATGTCGACAGTCGAAGGGAGGCGAGAGAGGTTTTATCGCGGTCAGGCGTCCCTTCGAACAGTCCTGTTGCAAGTTCCCAGGCTGTTGCAGTTCGCCGCAGAAAAGGCGTAACTGGGAAGTGTGCGTCCTCGGATGGTTCGACATCTGAGCGGGAACGTCGGTATGCAGTTGTCTCGCCCCCTCAAGAGGACTTTCAGGACATCGACCGCTCTCGAGAGAGACATGCTCAAGATCGTGAGGCTTGGAGTAGTCCGGAGGTTTTGTCCTCCTCGGAAGACGGGGACGCAGTTCCGATCAAGAGGAAGAGGATCTTTCGTTCTAAAGAGGACTCGGTATGGCCTTCTCGTTCTTGGATTTCGATGAGAGCCTCTCCTCCATCTTCTTGCTTGTCTTCCCCTCGTCTCTCTCCGTCGGGTAGAGTACAAGATCGCTCTCCGTTACGTCGCAGTCCTTCTCGTAATCCTCCTCCTTCGTCCTCTGCCATTCAGGAAGATAGTACGAAGGGTTTCTTAAGGGAAATGCAGTCTAAGCTGGCAGTTCTCGTTAAGTCTTGGGATGCTCCTTTGCAGGCATCTTCGAGGCGGAATAGTTTCGGAAGAAGCAGGACGCAAACGTCAGGACTTGGGATCAATTGTAGACGCAAGACGCAGGCGGCAGGAAGCAGATGTGTCTACGATGGACGCAGGACGCAGGCGGCAGGACATCGATAGGCGGCAGGACGCCGATTCTTCGTTAGCCGCAGGACACAGGCGGCAGGACGTTATTCCGTCAGCGAAGCGTCAACACGACAGTGATCTGCAAGACATTTCTTCAGCAGAAGAGGATTTGGACTTTGTTGAGGAGAAGAATACGGAACCGTCTTCGGATTACAAGATTTTGACTTCACGTCTGCTTTCGATTTTTGAAGGGGAATTCAAACCAACGGCTCCTTTATCTCCCTTATCGCAGTTTTCCAAGACTAAGACTCCAAAGAAGTCTTCTTTCCTTAAGATGACTCTGTCGATTTCGGCGAAGAAGGCCCTTCAACTTGTGAATGACTGGATGAAGGATAAGAAAGAAGCGGGAAAATACTCTTTCGCTTTTCCACCAGCTAAGTTAGCATCGAAGTCAGGAGTATGGTACGCTACTGGAGAAAGTCTAGGCCTGGGAGTACCTGCCTCCTCCCAGGGGGACTTCTCCAGTATAGTGGACAGCTCACTGAGACAGGCGTTGCAGTCTGCTAAGGTCTGGTGGACTTCGTCCGAGTTTGACCATCTTTTTAAAGGGATTTTTAGGACTTTCGAAGTCTTCAATTTCCTAGATTGGTCTTTGGGAGCACTGGCGAACTCCCTAGAAGAAGAAGATTCGCAGGATATGGAAGCGGCTAAGAGCATTATGTCCTGCATGGACAAGTCTCTGAGAGATGGAACGAATGAACTGGCTTCTTTGTTCACAGCAGGAGTACTGAAGAAGAGGTCGCTGTTGTGTTCTTTCGCTTCAAAAGGGGTTTCAAACTCTCAGAAATCGGAGTTGCTGTTCTCTCCCCTTTCGAAACAGCTGTTTCCTTCAGAGGTGATTAGGGATATAGCTCTCTCCCTTTCTCAGAAGGCCACTCAAGATCTTCTCTCGTCTTCAGTTAAGAAGTTCTTACCATCCAAGTTGGTTAAGAAAACTCCAAAGGAACCTAGGCCTTCGCAACAGCCCTTTCGAGGCAGAACGTTCGCTCGACCCGCCTTTAGGGGTAAGAGAGTACCCGCTAAAAGAGGAGCCAAGACCACCTCTAAACAATGAGATCTCAGTCCTCCAGACGACAGTGGGAGCCAGACTTCAAGGTTTTTGGGAAGTTTGGCAGAACATGAAGGCAGATCCCTGGGCTGTCAACGTAGCTCGGGAAGGGTACAAGATTCCTTTCTTGAAGAGACCTCCTCTCGCAACATCTCCGAGAGCCCTCGGGGCAAATTACAACGATTTAGTGAAGAAAGCGGCTCTGTGGGAGCAAGTAGCTTCCATGCTAGAGAAAGGAGCCATAGAACCTGTTCTGGATCACGAATCTCCGGGATTTTACAACCGGTTGTTCCTGGTTGCAAAGTCCTCGGGAGGTTGGAGGCCAGTTCTGGACGTAAGTCAACTGAATCTTTTCGTAGAAAAGACAAAGTTCACCATGGAGACGAACGATTCAGTGCTGGCAGCGGTACGTCCAGGGGACTGGATGGTGACCCTGGACTTACAAGACGCATACTTTCATATTCCGATTCATCCAGGAAGCAGGAAGTATTTAAGGTTTGTGATTCAGGACAGGGTCTTTCAGTTCAAGGCCCTGTGCTTCGGCCTTTGCACAGCCCCCAAGTGTTCACGAGGATGATGTCCAATGTGGCGAGATGGTTGCACTTAAGAGGGATCAGAGTGTCTTTTTACCTGGACGACTGGTTGATAAGATCCCAATCAAGAAGTCAATGTCTGGAGGACTTGAATCAAAACATTGAACTTAGCAAAAGACCTAGGTCTTGTGGTAAACATGGGAAAGTCTCAATTGAATCCCCAACAACAGATAGTTTATTTGGGGATTCAGATATCGTCAGTGACTTTTGCGGGCTTTTCCGTCCCCCGAAAGGCAAGCCCTATGCATTCGGAAGGTGCAGGACTTTCTAGAGAAAGACCGATGCTCAGCAAGAGAGTGGATGAGTCTACTGGGCACACACTCTTCGCTAGAGAGGTTCATTTCTTTAGGAAGACTGCACATGAGACCTCTACAGTTTTTCCTGAAGGATTCATGGCCAAGAAAATTGCAACCGGATTCCTTCCAGTTTCTAATTCCTGCTGAAGTGAAGGAGGAATTAAAGTGGTGGCTAACTCCAGGCAGGTTAGCAAGAGGGATGTCGCTTCAGCAGAAGAGCCCAGACCTCATCTTGTATTCTGACGCGTCGGACGCGGGTTGGGGAGCGACATTAGGCCCTCAAGAGGTGTCGGGACTTTGGAGCAAGGAAGAAACAAGTTGGCACATAAACAGGAAGGAACTGATGGCAATTTTCTTGGCCTTGAAGCACTTCAGAGAGTTGATTCGAGACAAAACAGTGCAGATCAACTCGGACAACACCACGGCTCTGGCATACATCCGCAAACAAGGAGGGACTCATTCTTTTCCCCTTTACAAGCTGGCAAAGGAAGTTCTGCTTTGGCGCGAAGAGAAAGCGTTTCGTGCTCTCAACCAAGGTTTTATACAGGGGGAGAAAAATGTGAGTGCGGACCTGTTGAGCAGAAGAGAACAACTTCTCCCGACGGAGTGGACTTTGCACATGGAGGTTTGCCAGAGCCTGTGGAAGTTGTGGGGCCGTCCAATAGTAGATCTGTTTGCGACAGCCAGAACAAAAAGATTACCAACCTGTTGCTCTCCGGTTCCAGATCAGGAAGCAGTGGCGGTCGACGCATTCCTGATGGATTGGACAAACTTAGATGTTTACGCTTTTCCTCCATTCAAAGTACTGGGGAAAGTTATGAAGAAGTTCAGGGAGAGCCAAGGAACGAGGATGACCTTAATAGCTCCGTTTTGGCCGGCCCAAAGTTGGTTCACAGAGGTACTGGAATGGACAATAGATACGCCAAGGACTCTTCCTCTGAGAGTAGATTTACTCAGACAACCCCACTTCGACAGGTTTCACAAAAATACCCTCGCTCTGGGTCTGACTGCGTTCAGACTATCGAAAGTCTTGTCAGAGCGAGGGGATATTCTAGAGAGGTGGCCAGTGCAGTGGCTAGAGCCAGAAGAACCTCCACAATTACAGTATATCAGTCGAAGTGGGAGAATTTCCGGAAGTGGTGTAAGAACAGGAAAGTGTCTTCATCCAGTACCTCTGTGACCCAAATCGCAGACTTCCTTCTATACTTGAGGAAGGACTTGGGTTTGTCAGTTTCGACAATCAAAGGCTATAAAAGTATGCTAACCTCAGTGTTTAAACACAGAGATCTAGATATCTCTAATAACTTAGACCTTAGGGATCTGATTAGGTCATTTGGTACCAAGAAACAACCCCAATGCAGGCCACCTGCTTGGAACCTCGATGTTGTCTTGAAGTATTTAACCTCTAGCAAATTCGAGCCTTTAGAGAAATCCTCTCTGAGAGATGTTGCTAAGAAAACTATCTTTTTAGTTGCTGTGGCAACAGCTAAAAGAGCTAGTGAGCTTCAGGCCTTATCGAAGAAGGTGGGATGGAGACATGGCAACGCAGTGTGTTCATTCCAGGAAGGTTTCTTGGCCAAGAATGAGAATCCGGCTAATCCTTGGCCAAGATCCTTTGAAGTATTGGGTCTTTCTGAGTTAGTGGGTCATGAGCAAGAAAGAGTTCTCTGCCCAGTGAGAGCATTGCGTTTTTATATGGAAAGAACAAGAGAGATCAGAGGGAATTCTGATGCTCTTTGGTGTTCAGTTAAAGACCCCAGTAGACCCATGACGAAGAACGCTCTAGCCTTCTTCATGAGAGAGTTGATTAGAGAAGCTCATATGTTGTGTCAAGAGCAGAGCTTTGGTATTTTGAAAGTGAAGGCTCATGAAGTCAGGGCAGTTGCGACTTCATTAGCTTTTAAAAAGAATTTAGCCCTCAAAGAAATTATTGAATCCACATATTGGAGAACTAATTCAATATTTGCATCTCATTATCTTAGGGATATTCAGACAACCTTTGATAATTGTCAGACGCTAGGTCCATATGTGTGTCCTCTGGTACAGTATTGGGCAAAGGAGTTACTACCCCATAACCTTCTTTTAAGCTAGTTGATTTTATTAGGTGATGGTGTTCGTGTTTTTTGGTCGTCTGAGAAAAGTGTTCTGTACTTTTATCAGTCTTGTTAGTATTATCTTGGTGTGGTGTGTGTGTAGTTCAGGTAAATGATCTATTACTAGCTTGAATGCCTTGGCATAAGAGGGCTGTACGGTTCTGTCAACACATTGGTCACGTCCAGTTGTCAGTTCCAGTTTTAGCTTCTTCAACATACAGGACACTTCCTTGTTGAGAGCTCCTAAGGTTTAAGCAGGCTTAGAGGCACGACCTATGAAGTCAGCTACCTTAGCAGGTAAGGAACCTAGAGTTTTAATAATATTTTAATAATATTTTTATACTCTAATAATGTTGCTGTCTTTGACCCACCTCCAAATGTGTCAATCAGCTATATATATACCTGCCAGGTAAGTGTCATACATTAAAATGAAGTTTTTATGTTAAAACAAAGTTTAATGTATACTTACCTGGCAGGTATATATAATTTAATGCCCACCCTCCTCCCCTCAGGAGACAGGGTTCAGAGAAAATCTGGCCCAATTGGGAACGGTTCCTAGCGCTAGCGCCACGGTAACGGGGTGGTGGTTGCCTGAACTACTAATAGGTTACTAGCGTTTGCCGCGAGTTTTGAAAATTTCTGCCAGGTGGAACAGAGAATATAGCTATATATATACCTGCCAGGTAAGTATACATTAAACTTTGTTTTAACATAAAAACTTCATATTTAAAGCTGCCATTAAAAGTAGAAACTATAGCTATGTAATTCTTGGCATCTATAAAATTGATTTTATTATAAAAGTGTCATATTTCAGCTTTTAAAGAATCGGTACATGACAAAACATTTAATTTAAGGGTGCATTTACACTGCAGTTGAACATGACATAATCACTTGACGGATATTGATTACACACACTCACCAGCTGGTTAAATACATGTCAGTCAAGTATTGGTAGTCTTAACAGGTTCTTTATACAATCCTGTAGTATTTGCCAAAGTTTTGTTCTCCACTTAAAGGTTGTTGACATTTTTTCAACCGTTTTATGTATTTGGTAAGTTTCCAAGTG
>NC_061093.1:32427514-32490014 GCF_015104395.2 Macrobrachium nipponense
GGTAAGTTTCCAAGTGTTTCTTGGTTTGACATTTTACTGTAGTGTGGGTGCACTACTGTACAGTAGTATACATAGCTTTATGTTTCTTTATTACTGTGTTGATACACACAAAGAGAACCAAAGAAAAAAATTGCCTTTTATTTCAGAGTTTGATAGGGAGATAATGTCTGAGATGGGAGACATGGGTGTCCTAGGCCCAACCATCCATGGGTATGGGTGCCCTGGTGTTTCATCTGTTGCCTATGGCCTTATTGCGAGAGAGGTGGAAAGAGTCGATTCTGCCTATAGGTATGTCATAATGTCTTTACAAAGTTAAGTTAGTGTACTTGGTATTTTTAGTTAGGAGGTCAACAAGATATGTAACCTTGCATTTTTTCTTTACAAGAAAAAAAAATTATCTACAAATAGAATATTTTTCATATGTTAGATACACATTAGCTTGTTTTGATTTATGATATTGTAGTAATGTGTCAATTTCAGGACTTCAGAACTGTGGATTGATTACTTGACCCCCTCCCCTCCCTTTTTTTTTTTTATTTTTGCATTGGTTTGATTATATACTGCATTTGAAAACTTTTATATCAACATTGATTTTTTTCTCTATCTTTCATTCAGCCTCAATTATTAGGTTTAGTCAGTCTTCATCATTTTCAAGGTTTAATTTATTAAAAATGTTTTGAAATAAAAAATTTTGTGAATACCCTGAATTGATAGATAATGGAAAAATAGTGTTTGTCTCCTCCTGATCTTAATTTTTCTTAATTGTAATGCATTCAAATAATATTATGGAATATTGTCACATTTATTTTTAAGTTGCCAACATTATTTATGTGAACCCATTATTTTTAATGGAAGATACAAAGCATGTTCAGTTAAGTTTATCATTTCCACTTGTAGCAAGTGGGCGGTGGTAGTTGGGAAAAGTCCAATTGTAATTTGTGGCCAATCCTTAGCATAAGGCTAATGTAATCCACAACTGGGTGTAACCTTACAAAGTATGTTGTATAGCAACCTATGATGCATACATTTTAGGAAATATGTTTTTACCTTGCAGTATCTCTGAATAGCGCTATAGAGTAAAATGAGAACCAGCTGGACAGACTGCTACCTCCTATTGCCAAATTCTCCATTTCTTTTTTGGGCAAGACCTTTAAGCTTTCCTTGCTAACATGCAGTGCCATTCATGAGGAAGATTAATGGCCAATGGACATCTTCCACAAAAATGGTGCGGTGGTTGTTTTAATCTAGTTGCCCATAATTATCTGTGTGCTGAAGGAGGTGGTTCTATTTAAAGGGAAACTGTATATATAGTCCTTTATAGCTATTGGTCTCCATAGACTTCAGCATGTATTGCATGCTAGATACCTCGGAATTGTGTTTCCCAGTTAGTAAAATTTTATTCATTCGATGCTGCTGAGTTGACTAGGTTGCATACAATTTGCATTAATACTCAGTTGAGTCTTTCCCAAATTCTTTCATCTATACATTCTGTTATAGTTATTATTATAAAGGATTAGTTTATCCAGACCTTGAGTCTAATTGTAAGTGGAATACAATTTTTTTACTCTGGTTTGTATTTTTTCTTGCAGGTTTTATTTTTTTCATATTGTGTATTCTAGATCTTAGTGCCTCGAAATGTAGTACTACTACATTTATGGTTACTGTCTGTTTTCAGGGACATAATGTTTATCTTTCTTCATTGATTATCTGGTTATTGTTGCAATACAGGCATGAATTTTTAAATTTTCGTTTGAGGATTTGTGGCTTATACCTCTTTATACTGAATGTTGGTATGTAGAAGGTCGTAATTTTGAAGCATTTGAACGAGACTACTTGAGCTGTGTTTATATCTTCACAAAGCTTTCTTTAAGGAATTGTTAAACGATCAGCGAAAATTACAGCAAAGTAAAGCTGAATGTTGGACAGCTGGGTAGGAGGACTCCAAAGGGAGCAAATGAATAACAACAGAGAGCAATGTGGCTGGTGGTCCAAGGGTTTCTGTAAAACACTTTTAGTAATCTTCAGAGTGCCATGAAAAGTACATTGTAAGTGGTATCCTTTTCTTATGGGGGTTTTCAATAGGAGAATGGAAGTGCTGTCTTTTTTTGGCTCTAGTCCAGGAGACTTCACTTGTTTGATGAGGTTCCAGTTTCAACATCGTTAAAATCCAGGTCTTGCATCCGTCTTTTTGGGAGATGATTTAAAGATTTCCTCCTGAATGCCAAAGCTATTTTGCCCACCAAAACTCAACATTGTGAAGATTGCACTATTTAGAAATTATTAGTAACTAATAGATTCATTCTAAAGTCTGGGCTAAAGATTTTGGGTTACTTGCACATTTGATTGTGTTAAGGATCTTCGTTATTCTTCGTTATTCTTGTAAGCAACATGTGTTAAAAACCTTCCCTTATTCTTGTAGGCAACATCATGAGCCATGTCGGTGATTATTGTGTTTGATGGAGCTGCTTCTTGAGTCCAAATTTGTTCTCTTTGCTCCAATAAGAACCAAGAGATGACATTCTGTACAGTATACAATACTGTTTGAAGTTCACTGACAGCTGCTACTGCCAGCATCCCATTTTTCTTATTGTCAACAAGCTACAATTTAAAACTAATTCTTTGGGTCTATATTGATACTAGCTGTGGACACCACTTGCAAGAAAAAACTGAAACAATGACCCAAGCAGTTGTGGTCAGAGCAAGGCTAAGAATACTTTTCATCTCAGTGTGCACAAGTATCACATTTTTCTACATGTTGGTCATGTGTCATGAGCCAGTTATCAGTGCTTCACAGATATTTGTAATTTGGTTACATTGTTTTTGTTGTGAATATGATGTGCAAATTTTACCTTGAATATTTTATAACTACTGCATATATTAATGATTACATAAATTCCTTTTGATTTGTAGGTCAGCAATGTCAGTCCAGTCATCACTAGTCATGTACCCAATTTGGGACTTTGGTACTGAGGAGCAGAGGTTGAAATATCTTCCAAGGCTTGGTGAGTTGAGTTTTTATCTTATGTTAGTTTGTTTGGACATACACGTTTTGAGTTTTCAGTACAAACCCATTACTGTTATATAGCCCTAAAACAAAAGGAACAACGGGTCAAGTACTTGTATGGAAACCTTTTGGAAAATGTATGAATGAAAATTTGGATATGAGAGACCAGACATGCACTATACCTCTGGGAAAGGCACGATACAGAGAGTTTTAAGTAGGTATGAAGAAGTCATTCATCAGCGACAGAGGAGATGATTGTGATTCTTTGAAGTGGAGGTTCAGTTCATTGAACCTCTTTGGCCAAAGAGACAGTCAAGACGACTGACTTTTGCAACCTCCTACAAAACAAAGGAAAATAGTCTTGCACCCTAGGTATTCTAGGTATTGACCAAGGGTTGAATTAATCTAGATGTAAAAAGCTCCATAGATTGAGAGATAATGGTAGTTTCAGTACTTTACTTCAGTACTTGACTTGGTTAATTATATTAGGAATTGATGCTTGAAAGAATTCATATCATTTCTGGATCAAAAGCATCACACAGTATCAGGACAGTGGGTAGCATTGGTTTGGTGAGAATTGGCATCTAAACTCTACCTGGTTACCATATTTGTTTAGTCAGTACACAGACAGTCCAGTGCATAGGCAGAAGGGTCCTCCTTATATGAAAGGCTAATTTCATATGAGTATCTATATATTTTTCTGAAGTTGATATTGAAAGGAGAATAAACTGGGAGTGCTGGTCTGATGGTTGGACAACAAAGAATTGCTTAACAGAGTTGAAAATGTTACTCCATCTCAAAAGAGAAGAAAGCGAAGAGCAGTGAGTACAGAGAATATTCCAGTTACTTTAAGCATAGGGATAGAACTTTAAAATTGTGAAAAAAGTTCCATGAAACCCCAGTCCCAGAAGGATCTCTCACTAAATTGGATGTGGAGCAGATGAAGGCGTAGACTGAATGGAAACATAAATTGGAAAGAATCTACAGACAGCTAGTTGTTAGTTCTAGAAAATTATTTTGAAGACAAAGTTTTGAGGGGGCCCACAATGTTTTGGCAGAGAGTGGCTATATTTCCCGTCATAGAGTTCACTCTGGGATCTCTTAAGATTAGAGGCCAACACAACTGATATCTCAAGGGGCCATTGTAGTGTATGCTGATGAAAATCCTCCTTATTGAAGAGGCTCATACATGCACTGAATCATTGGTTTTCTCGATTAGTCTTGTCTGATAGGGCTGACTGAAAAAAATCTAGACCATTTGTTTTGGTTATGTCAGAAAATGTCTTAAGATTGGTGAGCCTCTCACACCTAGCACATTACCTCCATACTCCTTGAAGAATATTTGGCAAACTGAAGAAGACCTTGTGTTTCATGAAGAAGTTTGTTACAAATAAGTTTTATGTGAGCCAAACATGGGATGAATTGAGATTTGCTTCTAGCCAGAGGGTGAAAGTGACTGGTGCAGATATCTCTTAAAATGGTGTTAAACATTTGAAATATTTTCATGTCTGACATAAGACCTGTTGCAGAATATAAAGGAAGTTTTGCAGAGATGCGGTAGTAAAGTCAAGCGTAAGATTGTGTGGCTTTGAGAATATATTATATATGGCATGAAAATCATATAAAAATGAGAAAGATGACATCCACAAGACTGACTGAATAATGTGTTCACAAACCCCCTGTTATTAGCATTTCCAAAATCCTTTATGCTAATACTACTTTCCATGATTGATGTGCTTTCTTCCTGAAAAGTACTTACAGGTAGAAATGAAAAGGGATACAATGTAAAATAAGAAACACAGAAACAGTTAGAAATGAAAGGATACAATGTAAATTTAAGAACACGGGTAGAAATGAAAGGATAAAATTTAAATTTAAGAATCACATGATAGTTAGCCATCTAGTAGTAACCAGCCTGCAGATTTCACATTTGGACCAATATCTCTACCATAGGACATGCAATAGGGAATGAGGAACATTTAGAACTGCAACAAATCAAAAATAAGCTGGACAGAGACCTGTAGAAGGGCCCAGGAAACCATTGAAAAAGAGCTTAGACGAAGACCTAAATAAAGTTGGAATTGAGTGGAAAAAGGCTTTTGACAGGCGGGGGAGAGAACTCTTTTCACATCTGACCCCTTATTGGGAAATGATGCTCTGAAAATTTTAGCTAATTGTGATGATAGTTTGCTTGGTTTCCTATGATTCTGACAAAGTGCCTTTTCAAGATGTGTAATGTATTGTGATGGGATATAGATTTATGGCGTCAAAGTACTGTGATATTTAATTAGCAAAGGTAAATAGATATAATGAATTCAGTTCATATTGTAGCTGGTTAATCTCATTGAACATATTTCTCATTACAGCAAGGGGTGAGATAATTGGCTGCTTTGGACTTACGGAACCTAACCATGGTAGTGATCCTGCTGGAATGGAAACCCGAGCCAAATATATTCCTTCTGATAAAGTTTTCCTTCTCAGCGGTTCAAAGACATGGTAAGTTGATGAGAAGTCTCCTTATTTTGAACTTACCAGACTAAAAATTTCAGAGCAAGCACTGGGCCATATTTTATCAGGATTAAAGATTTGACATTCTTAAGGTAACTAAATTAATTATTGATAGTGTTAGAAGTTAATCAGAATTAACGCATGACTGAATGTTAAACATTTTTGCTTTTAAGAATAAACTTTTTGTATTGATACCTACATCATTATCAAATTGCCAAGATGCTTCAATCCTGGTTGAAGAAAGTAGTATTATATTCTTGATTTTTGAGTCTTTAAAGCCAGTTGGATCACGCTTCACAATGAAGGTCAGTACTGCAGTCAAGAATTAAGTAGTCCAAAGTGCCATTAAATCATGGTAATGTTTTATGTTGGTCATATTAATACATTTCCAGGTTAGAGATTTTATAGTAAGTTGATAGTGGTAGCATGTAAATTTTTTCAGAAAATTCCTATCATTGTTCTGATGTGGAAGTAAGCATACTGGTAAATTAAGCTGATGTCATAAAATATCTTGGAAAAGGTAGCTGTATGGCATTTCAGGGATTTACCTTTTTCATGTAAAAACATTGAAATAACCTAGTGCATATAAAGGAGGAATAGGGTATTTGTAGTTCATGAAATGTGGAAGAAGTGGATATCACAGCTAAGTAGTTGAGTAGAGATGACCTATGTTCTATTGTAAGTAATTTTGGTTCAAAGTTGTAAAAATCATAGTTCCTGGATCACAAAGAAACCACTGTTTTTGGTAATCCTTTAATGTTTTAATCAGGTTATGGAAGGGTAACTTAATGTTGATTTTAGTTAGAAAAAAATTGAATTATCCCATTGTTATTTTAGAACTTGGTTTAGACTAGTTTGTGGTATTTTAATGATTAATTCTCAGTTGTGATTAAAAGTGAGCTAGTAAGTAATGTTTTATTGAATTACAGGATAACAAATTCTCCCATTGCTGATGTTGCTGTGGTGTGGGCGAAGTGTGATGATGGCCACATTCGTGGTTTTATCTTGGAAAAAGGGATGAAAGGGCTGGATTGCCCCAAGATTGAAGGTAAATTTTCTCTCCGTGCATCTGCTACTGGAATGATACTAATGGATGATGTCGTCGTACCTGAAGAGAACATGTTGCCTGGTGTAAAGGGACTTAAGGTGAGTTTACAAGTAAAGTGAACTATTTCATGTGTGTGTGTTGTTAATTTAGTTTGAAAATCTTTACTTCTTGGGTCAGTGGGTTGCAATTGTTATGAGAAGATAGAAACTCCTGGAAAAAAATCAATAAAAAAAATCTACCCTGAATAGGGATTTTAGCTGAGAAAATTATTTAAGTACATTACAGGCTTTTAATTTTAATATTACACCCCAGTTAGCTGAAGAAATGTTTGCTAGGTTCAAGCCGTAGTATAGTGACTAGAAATTAAACAACAAATTAATAGAAAAAACACCTCTTATTAAAGTGCCATAGCTGAAAAAAAACTCCTTAAATGTGCCATAGCAGTGCTGATACTACATCAGTACAGTAAAAGGATTATTTCCTTTGAGTCTATTAAAAAGGTCAGCTGCACATGGCAGTCATTATTGGAGAAAGTAGTTGGTAGCAACTAAGAAAATACCAAGAATTAACAAGTCACTATTCCCTTTGAGAAATAATTGTGTTTCAAAGGTGGGAAGATGCTTTCTATGTTTCATAGGTGGGAAGATGTTCACTGTTGATTATGAATGGCATGCCAGATCACTCAGTTTTTAATGAAGGAAGAACAACGGCCTTTTCGCGAGGATTTTTCTTTTTTGTCCCCTTGCCGGTGAAGCATTTTCTAGTTGAATGTCCTAGCTCTAAAGACTTAGGATGATTTCTCTCTGTGACAGGATGTCTTTGGTGATTACCTCTTATTCACAAATTTTGTGAAAGTTAAAGTGTAACTCCCATGGTTTTTTCAAGTTGTAGTGGGCCTAGCAACACACTGACCACATGTCTTAGGCATTGGGACCTGTCCCCCACTGGCTGTTGGCCAAAGAAACAGGAGATCAGCACCTGTCCTATGAGCCTTTTAGAGGCCTAGGAGGACTTTAACTTTAAGTGGTAATTGGATACCTAAAATATTTTTTTATATAGAATTATTATATTATTATAGAATTTTATTTATTTATTTTTTTTGTAGCATCTTGTAACACTTACCTGTAGCTAAAAAGAAAAAAAATTTCTTGTGGACTTTTTAATGAGTGTGTACATCATGAAACTACATTTAAGTGTCCCTGTAAAAATACATGAACTTTGTATTTGATGAGTGTACATAATGAATACATTTATATATGTCATATCTTTATGAATACATTTATAAAATTATTATATTATTTTAGAATTTTATTTATTTATTTTTTTGTAGCATCTTGTGACACTTACCTGTAGCTTAAAAAAAAAAAAAAATTGTCATGGACTGTTTTTAGTGAGTGTACATCATGAAACTACATTTAAGTGTGCCTGTAAAAATACATGAACTTAGTTTTTAATGAATACATTTATATATGTCATATCTTTATGAATACATTAATATGTCATATCTTTAAAGTTATTTGTTATATAACTACTTGTCTTTCAGTGCTAGTAATATTAATTATTGTGGTGCCAGATAGTCTTTTTTTTTAAATTGGTCAGTACTTTAGACTTCTAAACTTTGTTTGCATTATAGATAATGGGTTGCTGCATATATACATACTAATTTTCCTAGGGTTTAATGTTGCATTCTTGTTATTTAAGTGGTGTATCCGCCTTTCTAATATTTTTTACCAATTCAAGGTACCCATAAATCTGAATCTAATAATAGTCTACTGCCAATTCTTTTGATTGTGAAAATATTTTCATGTGAAGTGCTGTTTAGATTTATTATATGGCATTCTATGAGTGTTCTTCCTTTGCCAATTTCAACAGTGTCAAGTTTCTGTTTTAATAATATTTGAATTGGTCTTATGATTCGTTGTAACAATTTAATCATCTTACTATTTCACCAGTTTACAAAGTTTTGAAAATTAGTGTTAGTTTGCATTTTCCTTTTGATTTTATAGCCTTAGGTTATTCATTTTTGCAGTACCATAATGTGTTGATTATCAAGTTTCTATTTTATTAAGTTAATGGTGCTGTCAATTATTTTTTACTGGGGCAGGTGTGTGATTATATAACAATACTGTGAATTATTTTAAAGTGACAGGTTTTGACTTTTTCTATTAATGGCAGGTTTGGTTATAGAAATTTTTTTATGTGGCTTGGTTTTTTCAAAACATTATTCACAGCTGGGTAAGGTTATAATAATTAAGGGTCAAACTTAACTTTGCTCATGTTTTTGGTAAAATACTATCGGTAAAATACTAATGTTCAGTATTCAATTTTTTTAAATTTACTATGGCAATGTTCTATCTAATTGCTGTTTTATTTACTGCAGCATTGATCTTATTGCTTTTTTATTGTCTTCAATGTCTTGAGAAGGATGTGAAATTAAGCCACTGCATGACCCAGGTTTGATAAAAACACATAAGGGTTGGTGAAATCTAGTTTATATCTAAGGAATTTGTAGATGACCTTTCTAGAAAATGTTAGATTACTGGAAGCAGGGAGAGTTTCAAAGGTTGGCAGTAGAAGGAAAGAAGTATGAACCTTCCAAGGATTGACTGTTTTCGCAGTTGTGCGAGTTTTACACTTTATAATGAATAAAGCGGTGATAGATAAAAAAAATATTTAATGATATATCGTGGTAGTTATATTACTCATACTTATTCATATATTTTCAGGGCCCATTCAGCTGCCTCAATAATGCTCGATTTGGAATTGCTTGGGGTGCATTGGGTGCTGCAGAGTTCTGTTTAGAGACTGCTCGTCAGTATACCCTCGACCGAAAACAGTTTGGACGTCCTCTTGCTAATAACCAGCTCATTCAGAAGAAGATGGCAGATGCTCTAACAGAAATTGCACTTGGTCTGCAGGGATGCTTGCAAGTTGGCCGTCTTAAAGATGAAGGAAAGTAAGTATTACTCATGGGAAAAATAAAATTTTTAAATCAGTTACACTAAATATTTGTTTTATATTTTATGATTGTTGTATGTATTGACATTCTAATAAGTGAATTGACATTGTAATAAGTGTCTAATAAGTGAATGATAAGTGAAATTCACTGTGTCCATTATTGGAAATTTCCACCATAGTCATCTCTCATTGGTTTTTCATTTTGGACAAGAAGCAAAATTGTCTTTAATTATTTGTTAAGAGCTTTAGGTCGAGCTTATTAGCTACAGAGACCTCATGGATCACTGCAAACACGTAACCAGCAGTTCTGGCCATGGTACTAGAGTTGCATCTCTGTTGTTGCTCAGTACACCTCCCAAATTCAGCAGTTTATGGAAATGCCAAACATGGCGGGTTTGTTTTACTGATTTTAAGCCCCATTCTTTTAGACGTGTGATGGTTTTAATAGCTTAGTTGTGGGGTTGATCCCAAAAAATCTCTTGGGCAATATCTGTATATTTTGATACTTGAGGGCATAAATTTTTATTTGTTCAGAAGTTATTTTCCACAGTATCATTGTATATTTATTATGTCTTACCAGTTGAAGACACTTCTAATCGCATTCTCAGAAAGAGAAGCTGCAATTCCAGGAGGTCCCCCATTATGAAGAGAAAAGGACTCTGAATCCAATGGGAACCGCCATCAGAGCAGAATGACACGACATTATCCTGGCCACTGCAGTAGACCACAAGTCCAGCCACGACAGTCTGGAAGGCAGAAGCAGTAATAGACTCCAGAGTAGAGGCCTCTTGAGAAGTCAACTAGGGCCTTCAGCCCTTATCTGATCCAGGGTCAAGCCAGGCTTTAAACGGATCACATCCGAATTAAGGTGTTAAGGAATCAGTTGAACTACGTTAGTAAAATAGTACTTCCTATGCTGCACAAGAGGAGGGGGGAGAAGCTTAGATGACCTATTAGCGCGCAGGTAGCCATCCTGACCCGAGACCAGCATTTACATGCTGCAAAATTGATTGCACATGCCCAAAACAAGGGAGCTCAAACAAAGCTCTAGCATCCTGCCTTGGACCTAGCAAGGCCTCGATGCACGTAGAGGTCAATGGCAATGGAGAATGACGACATGCAGTAAGACGGCCAAGAGGGATCCTCATACTTTCCTAAGGCCACTGGAGAAACTTCCCTTGACAGCTGGATGTCACACCTTCCACTGGCAGGACTAATCCCTCAAACTATGGAAGATCCTGTGAAAGAGGGCTCTGGCACCACTTACGTGGGCGTGTGACAAAGCACGTACACGGTCGCAAGGTGAAGATTGATGCACAAAAGAACATCCCGGAGAAGGAGACTGGCGAGCAGACATGAAATGCGACAATAGACCATCCAAGGAGGGGGAACCCCATAGGCCTAGGGAGACTCAAACAGCTGCCATCTTGTGCAAGTCCGTATCTGAAACAAAGTTAGAAGTGAGTCGCCTCCCCTCTCCAGGGAGGGAGATTACTTCCCAAGAGAGAGGGGCCAACATTATACACAAAATCATCCTGTGCAACACCTGATACTTCCAAAGATGAATCGATGGAAGAAAAGTAAGGAGACAAGGCATCAAAAGTAGTAGAGGGAAAAATTCTGGAAGAAAGAAACGCTGAATTTTCCATTCGGAAAGGCGAGAAGGGCAAGTAGATTCCCTACAGTGCTCCCTCTTCTTGTAGAAAGCCTTCCACTGTGACAAAGACCAGGAACGACATTCCAGGCGAGGGTTAGCAAGTCATAATCGTAGATGTACTAAATCCTATGCTATCTGAGGAAGGATTATTACTGATGCTGTTGAGCAGTTGGTGTATGAAATTTTCAGGCCATTGCTGATCTATTGCCTTTAAGACCTCTTTCTTCTATTACTATGAAGAATTTAGGCCATAGTGTCTGCAGCAATTTCGTTCCAGCTACTTTCATTACATTGATGAAGACAGCAGTAGAGTATCCATTCTGATGGTGCCATTGCATGAGAAGCAAAGGCTGATGCATGTGTTACTCCTTTGAAAGGATCTTCTCTGAATTCCTCAATTTATGAATGAAAAGCATAATGTTCAGTAGTAGGGAATGTTTTAAATTATGTTGGCTGGTAATTTCATGTTGGCTGGTAATAGTACAGGATCATGCACAGAGCAGCAGCTCCATGAGGATGACATAAGATTTGTGCTCTAAAGAAGCTTGGCTGTCTGACAGAACTTGGACCAGAGAGGCTTCCCAGTAGCTGGATGGTGCTCCCAGAAACTCAGCAGTGAAGAGAGACTGACTGGTTGACTATTGATCAGCAGTTTCACACTCAAGGTGGCTACTTTTTGCTGTCTGGAAAGGTTGGGTTTTTTTTACCTTCTCTGGTGAATTGTGTACTTTTCCCATTGTTTGTGCTTGCTCATTTTTTTTAATATTAATTTGTATCCAAAGAGGTTGGCTACCTGTCTGGAGTTGCCATTTTGACAGAGTAGATGGCTCAGTGTTAGATTATGTTTGGATCTTACTTCTGGAGTTTCCATTTTGACAGACTAAATGGTTCAGTGTCTGATAGATTATGCTTGGACCTCAAGGCTGGCTATTGCAGTATCTGATTTGTTGGCTTTTACTTCTCTTGGGAATTGAGCAATTTCACATTGCTTTTGCTTGTTCTTCTTTGGGATTTCCACTTGCAGTTAATATGCCTTAGTACATATACTTGTGTCTGCAGAGTTCCTGTCCTTGTACTTACGAACATAATGCTAGTTGTGACTGTGGGTGACAGAACGTGCTCAGGTTTTGTAAGTGATCAAAGACTAGTGCTCTTCTACACTCGATGAAAGCTTGCAAGTGCCAGCCTCCAGAATCCTGATTAGCTGCCTCAACAGATTTTGTTATCAAGCTGTTATCTTCCTCTTGCATTCAGTGCTCATTTCCTCAGAGGTCACTGATATTTCCATTGAAGCTTAAGATATTGTCCAACTCCAATCCCCCTGAAGACCAAACTTCTCCTAGGGATCTTCTTAGCATCCCGTATAGGTAGTATTTTCATGCTTTCTCAGCTACCTTGCCTCATCTTCTGTGTCCAGCTTCATTCTGCTCTCTCCTGCTCCAGTTTAGCCAGCTCATCTTTGCTGAGTCTGCTGATTGTTGTAGATTCTTTGATTGTAGATCTTGTCAAGGAAGGTACTATTTAGTGGTTGAATAAAAGTTTATGGCTAGTACTGATTCATCTGCAGATTACAGGAGTGCATCTTCTTCTACTCCTGCAGCTATTCCAGTGGTGGTCTTATGTTGTTAGATCATTGATGCTGATCCACATGATTCACAGAGGCATGTCCTGGAGTTTCTGCCTTCCTGTCGTGTTTGACTGGTAGTTGCCATGATACTTTGAAATTTGTGGCCATAACAGGAGCACCCAGGCTGTTACTGAAAATACAGCTTTCTCAGCACTACAAATTGACTTACCTCGAATGATAGAAAGCTCCAATGAAGTACTCAGCCATAAAGTTCCAACAAAGTACTAAGCCTTGATATCTGATTTTATCCACTATCACCTTTGCTGAATTACATTCTTACCAGTCAATCCAAAATCTGAAAGTAAAGATTTTGATAGAGAATGGCATTAAAATTGTAGAGACAAAAGACTTGATATGCTGATGGAACCAGTAGAAATGTGTTTATTTATAATAACCTCTCTCCTCCCATTTAGGGCAACCCCAGAGATGATCAGCCTTTTGAAACGCAACTCATGTGGCAAGGCTCTGGACATTGCTAGACAGACACGAGACATGCTGGGTGGTAATGGAATATGTGATGAATATCACATTATTAGGCATGTTATGAACTTGGAAGCTGTGAATACTTATGAAGGTACTGACATTTTAAGTTTTCTATAAATAGCTGGCTATAGTAAATATTTATGAGGATGTGGATAATTACTGTACATACATAGCATGCATATTTTTATGATTTGTAATTGACTGATAACTGGTAACTTATTTTATATACTTCACTTCTAAGATTTATAATTGACTGATCACATGTATGATTGTTTATATCATCCTGACTTACATTCTTTCAACTTTCAGGAACACATGACATCCATGCTCTTATACTTGGACGTGCAATTACTGGCCTTCAAGCCTTTAGTGGAAAGTAAATACTGTTTTTTTTTTTTTA
Source organism: Macrobrachium nipponense (assembly GCF_015104395.2). Taxonomy (NCBI): domain Eukaryota; kingdom Metazoa; phylum Arthropoda; class Malacostraca; order Decapoda; family Palaemonidae; genus Macrobrachium; species Macrobrachium nipponense. Next base: position 32,441,200 of record NC_061093.1, read on the forward strand.
AGGAATTATAAATCTTGTATATTAAGTATTGAAAATTTTAAAAACAGAGAGCCAATAGTTTTTTATATAACTGTAGTGTCATATCTAACTGTAAAGTCATATAACATAATTCTTGAATGTGCCTAGGACCCTAAACTTTTCTGTTTTTTGTTATCTTCAAGTTCTACAATTTTGGAATCTCTTGCACTTCCTACTCCACTAGTATTGAGATTACTCCACTATTGAGATAGAAATTACATTTAATTTTATTATTTTAAAATTGTATATACCACAACAAAAAGAGTAAAGTTTGTAGAGAAAAATCAGCTTTCTACTGATAAACCATTAAGTGTTGCATTAATAATTGTTAATACTGTAGTCTACTTTGTATATTTCTACTGAATTTTTCCTTTTTTGATGTTAAGGATAAAAATTATGGTGTAATTCTGTGATATGTAAATTTAAGGCTGATGGAACTTGAAAGTAACAAAGTGGGGCTGTATTTAGAAAGTGAAGTTACTATGTTGTAATGGACATTTATGGATGTTAATGTCGTGTGCAAAATTACAGTAGCTACTGTAACTTATAAGTTTTAGCCATTTTAATTTCTTAGGGTTTACAGAGACATTTAAATAGTTGTGTTGAGCCACAGCTGAAAAATATTGCTACAACACAGTACTTTACTATCCATTTACTACAAACAGTACTACTTTTCAGTCTAATTACTACAAACAGGAGTAAATTTTTATCCCCAAAATTACATAACCCTTACAGATACCGAATACACGTGGAACCTATCCTTTTCTTTATCATTCCTGTAATTCTGATTACTGATATTTTTGTTTTCAAGTCTGTGGTGCAACAATTTCATGTAAAAAAAAAAAAATTGAGTATTCAAGAAATAAAAGTACTTGTATATTTCATATTTTTGTTTCAAAAACACCCTTATAAAAAATAACAAAATTTGAGTTATTGCCCAAGAGCCTTTATTAGGCTCAGAGGTCTGGATAAACTCATCCTTTACAGTAATAACATGTTTTTGCTGTAAAACAATGCTAATATGTACCTGAATTAGCAATATGGAGCAAACTGGTGAGATGTTTGTGTTGCCTCAGTCATGCTTTCCAGAGCCTAAATTCTGTTCAATGGCCTTTAGACCTAGCAAAGTCAAAATTTTGCTTCTGGTGTTTGGCAACTGCAGTAATATAGATCCTTAGCGCCTCAGTTACGTGGTTGGTATGGTATTGGCGTGCCACCTCGGTGGCTGCTAGTTCGATTTTTGGGCATGCTATTGAGGAGTGAGAGAAGTGTATTTCTGGCAATATAAGTTTACTCTTGACAGATCGGAAATCTCTTAAAGCCGTTGGTCCCGTTACTGATTAACCATTGGTTCCATGCAACGTAAAAACACCATACAAACAGAATATAGACCCTTAGATCTTGACCACCTTCTAAGAGATTAAAAATTTCATTGTTAATGAAATCAATACTTTTATTCTGAAGATTAGTTGTCCTTGGAAATTTACTTGTTTGGAGGAAGGGAAATATTGCTTCATTACCTAAAGTACTACAGGCTGAATTTAATTAATTACCCCTGCTATGTTAGGTTCATTAAGAAGCTACTCTCCAAGCCATCTTTGTAAGTTTGCCGAGATAACCTGCAACTGTCGTTACATTTTGATTGTGTACAGGCCTTGGTACTTATGATGCACTCATAATTATCTAGTAATCTTGCAAAAAGCTCATAATAAGGTTGCAGAGGTACACATGATGCTTTAGCCTATAACCATGTGAATCATGTAGCACTTTTCTGTAAACTAAACTAAGACTGCGATTTGTTGCTTTTACATCAATATATTAAATGAATTTAAAATTGAATGGGTATAATCCAAAGGGTTTGTGTTGACGATCATTATTGTAGCTTTAGTAGTGCCCTTTCAGTTGTTCTTAGACTTCGGAATTATATGACTTGTGGCAAGGGGTGAAGAAAACCATTTGCATTTGCCTAAGGCGCTACTCTTCTAGCCGTTGTTCCATCTCATGCCTTGTATGTGGTTGCAGAATCTGGCATGTATTTATGAGTGGAGTAGGCTTTGGGTTATGATTCTTAAGCCTTTTAAAAGTTAAAAATTGTAATTGGACAATCCAGATTGCTTTCCATTACATCCTGATGCATGTCTAAATGTTACGGTTTGAAATATCAGTGACGTAAGATTTTTGGTTCAACTTTAATAAGAAATTGACTTTTGAAGAGCTTATTTGCAATATTACATAGTTTCTGAAAAAGATGGAGCTATTATATCCGAGTGTCTTAATGTTTCCTTTTCCTTGTCTGGAGTATTTATTCCAGTGTGATCTTCAAGTGCTGACTCATCTCAAACTTGAATTATGGTACCAGTCAAGTTTCTTTTCCCAGCTCTTTTATGTTGACTTATGGTGGAGATAAAGTGAGTTCAATATACTTGTTGCATGAAATATACAGCAACAACACACACCTGCCATCTTTTACACCTGGTCTAGATTTTATGCTTGCAACACTAAGCAGGCAGCTGTTGCGGCAAACAGTGTCGTTTTCCATTATCAGTTTTAGCACTACTCAGTGTGCTAGGAGTTTTTGTCTTGGCTACAGCTGAAATGTGGAATAGTTTTTGCCTAGTTCAGTTGTGGAATATGATCTCCAAATGCTTAAGAAAGAAGAACATTTCATTCCAGCTTTCTGCCAACATCTAATTTCAGGGGTGTCCATTTTATTTTCTATTCCTTCAGATTTATTTATCACTTTTGTATAGCTTTCATGTGTACTTTTAAATATTTACAGCCTTTAGATTTAGAAAAAAGGAAGCTTTGCTTAAATTTCTACCCACTGCCCACATTCATTTTAAAAAATGGATGATAGAACAGATGTCATCCACCCAAAACTTAATGAAAATAAGTATTATGACCCCTTGTGAAATGCATAAGCATATGGTTATACAATATAGCAATGTAAAGTCATTAAGCCACATACCATCAAATAGTGTAGGGATGTCATCTACGAGTGACAAAATAATGACGACTTGTCACCTATCCTGTCTTTTTTTTATTCCAAGTTGATGCTGGTACCCACTGGAATGATATGGAAAAGATTATTCAGATAATATTTGCAAATAAAAATTTTTTTTACTAATAAATATTGAGAACTTTGACATTTTTAAGCACCATGCTTCTGTATTATGTACATTTTATGTAAAAAATACCCCTAGTTAAAGCTGAAAGGTCATGAACTTAGGCAAACTGCCACAGAAATAAATAATCCAGAAAATGAAAATTATTACAGGATTCAGCACTTGACAAATACAGGTTATTAAACTATATTATCCATAAAAATAAATAGAATTTGTGCTATACCCTACCCGATTTAACAAATGATACAGTGCAGCACTTCTTTACTATCCAAGTGCTACAGAATAGTACTATGCATGGAATAATTACTGCCCAGTTCTATTCGAAAAAATATAACTCGAGAAATCTTGCGACTAAAACTTGCGGACATGAAAATGTATCGGGAGTCCATAGAAAATTCATATGTGCATGATTATACATTATAACTAATATGTACAATTGTCGCGGGAGGGATTTTTCCCTCACCATGACATTAAGATATAAGAATAAGAATAATAATATTAGTATACATATGCACTGTTGTCAGTCTTCTTGCCTGGAGACAGGGAGTCGGAGAATGGCACTTTGTCATAGTTGACACGGTGGGTATGAAGACTAATGACCTTTACGCTGCCTGGGAATTAGGGTAGGCCTGTCCTAACTGCCATTACATGATATTCCTTGTATGTATGGGTCTTATTACTGATGAGGCCAGGTGATGTCTTCCACTGGGAGGTAATTGAAGTGCCGATTTCCATTTTAGAGGTACTGAAGAAAATACCTGGTATTCAGCTTGTTTCTTTATTACTCATTACATCATGCCAAATTTCTCCCAGGCCTAGTCTCCTGGACTTGATTAATTTACCTAGGTAGTCTTCAGAACTCCTGGACTAGATCCCTGGGTTAGATTCCTTGCAAGGGATAGATAATCATTTGTATTAATAATTTGGTAAAATAGCCAAAATGAAGGATGGACCGGTTGACGTCCTCACACTCGAGAGCATTCGTGATTCTTACATGTGTCTTTTAGTGTTACCAAAATGCAGACGAAAGATTCAGGGCAGCGTTCCCATACTCAGAGTGAGAAAAACAAAACAAGGGAGTGGCGACACTGCCACACACTCATGTCCACAACAAAAACGAAAACATTTCACAGTTCCAATCACTCTTACAACAGTTGTGCAAAGTTATTAGAGGAGGATGATGAATCAATTCCTAAATAAATCACTAATAATTAAAGTAATATTTTTCCCATTACACAATCAGCCAACCACATAACCAATGTTGGGGATGTCTTGTCGAGTGACATGCAAATTATGACAATTCTCCTGACCTGTCTTTTTAACTTCTAGCAGATACAATAACCCGCTGGAAAGATATAGAAAGGGCTAAGTCAGTAAAGTTTTACAAATTTTCTTTATTATATATTGTTAATTGTGGCATATTTTCTTTATAAAAATATCAAATGAAAATAGCTAAAAGGTCATAAACTAGTTGAATGCCCAAGAACTGAAGAGGATGATGATATAATTAGTAATGGATTGTGTACCAGAGAGATAAAAGTATTGCATTGTGAATCATAAATGGTATAAGCCTCTTATCACACGGCACATAGAATATTCTGGCCGTACCTCTTATTAACATATGAATGGATAAACAAAAACTAAGCAAAATCAGTTCCATTATACCTTCAAGGGAAGAGATGAAAACCCAAGGCTAATTTAAGGATTTGATACTGTATACTTGGTTATGTGGTTCACCTAGCATAAGAAAAAATATGGAGTAAAATGGTTCATTAGTCATTTAAATATGATAATTATGCAAAACTACTAAAAATGTGGAATACTTAGCTCTCCACTACGTAAAGAATGAAAACTGCAAAACTATTACTGTATGCTATATAAGATAAATCGTGAATTAATTTTTACGGGGCAGTTCACGGGAAAAAATTTAGTTTAGAAATTCAGTACAGTAATTACAATTAATTTTACGTTACAAGTTCTCCCTGGGTACATTCTGTAGAACACCACTGCTGCTGGTGTAGCAGGCATCAGAAGTTCTCTGCAAGAGTACGTACTTACGAACATAATGTTGGAAATTATCATCAGGATCCTTAGTTCTGTGAAAGAATCCTTAGGAAGGGACAAGATGTGGACTGTATTAAATATATTCAATAATGAGAAAACAGAAAATCCACTATGTTTGTGTTACTTATTTACGTTTCATTTGGTTTGGCCTGTTACAGACCAAGGAGATCAACGTGTTCCCTTTAATCTGTTGCTTTTGGTAAATAAATTCACCTAAAGAACCATTGCAAGACTAGGAATTTTGTGTAGTACCAGTGAAAAATACAAATTTATCTCAAGTAATACCTGCCATCTAGATGACAGAGCAAAAGTTTTGCAAGAATCCTATATGTACAAGGAACTGAAGGGACAATTACCGCCATATATAGTCTACATTGATGGGGTGATCATTTTTCTTTTTTTATACTATACATTATCACACTTGCTGTGGTCATCTGCACTGAAAATAATTCCTTGGACAAAGACCACTGGAACTGAGGAGGTAAAATCTCAAATAAAATTAGGCACTAATTATTTCATGCATACATCATAAGTACAGTACTTGAACCTAACGTCCATATGGTATGTTTATTCACACGGCATGTTTATCGTTTTACTATCTAGGCAGTATAGGAGGATGGAGTTAACTTGGTCCGAGTTTCGGGACTGTGTCTAGTACCATCCCTCGAGTCTGAGACCACCAGTTTTCTCTTCCCTCTATAATTTTACTACTGTCATTCTGAATGGGAACACAGCGAAGAATTGGTTGTAAATGTTTAAGAAAACCACCTCCCTCAATATGTATTCTAAATAATGCCATTTGAATTATATAAAAGATCTCGGAACGTCCTGCAGAGGTAGCAGCTATCGCTTTTCAACTGAAGGGCACGACAAATCGTGCCTAGCCTCAAAATATCGAGTTGAACTTAAAGTGCAGTTCCTAAGAACAGAAAGGACAGTTATTAATCTGCTTGTTAGGTTATTGCCCACTCAGGAGACCCCTTGTTTGGTATTCAGCATTTTTCAGCTATAACGAACCAGACGTCCCACTAAATTCGCCAGGTCTTATTTTCTTAGTTTGTAACGGAATTCTTCTCAACATGTGCTGCTATGCTTCCTGTTAAGCTGGCGTTTGGTACTAGTGCCTAACAAAAATTTACTTCTTAACCATAACGAATTAATTTAAAATTTATACTCTACAAAATCTGTTACTAGAGTAGACTTATCAAAATTCTCAAAGGACTGTCAAGCAGTTTCAGTCTCACAAGACACTAGTCAAAAAATAAAATTACTTTCAGGAACATTAAGATGGCACATAGTTCTGTAGTGATTATTTTCCTAAATGAGCCGTGGCATTAAACTTTAAAAAAAATTAATAAAATGCTGGCAACAGATTTAGGGTCATTATTTTACCTATACTGTAAAACACAGATACCTTTCATAAAAAGCAAGGTATCTGTAATGCTTTGTGGCACAACTTCTAACAGAGTTTTTCTTTTAGCTGCCATACTTTATCTTACCCTGCTAAATATTCTTATACATCTTTAACTTAATTTCTTGTCCACCGTCATCCAAGGAGGCCAAGATGTAAGACCACCGAAATGTAGAAGCTAAAGAGAATTGCTTATTTTGAACATAACTTCAAAAAGTTATCTACATTTAAGAGTAAAATTAATATCTTCCGATTTATAACCCTTGATAAAAGGGTGATAATTTAGATACTGTACTTGAAGAGTATGTTTCATGCTATTTTTTTCTCCTACTTACAGCAAATTAGAGGAGATTTTTTCCTTTTGGCTGCTTGTTAGCAGAAAGGCGAGAGTGGGTTTTCATTAAAAATTAACAAAAAGTGGCTCTGGGCAGCAACAAGCTTTTACATTTTTTTTAAGTAATCCGCATCTGGATAAGGAACCTTTCAAGGAGCAAGGATACGGATTACAGTACTTTGCATTTGCAGAGATAAGTGGTCTTTGAAAGCTCTTCTAGTTATTAGTTTGTATGGTGTTTTTACGCTGCATGGAACCAGTGGTTACTCAGCAACGGGACCAACGGCTTTATACGTGACTTCTGAACCACGTCGAGAGTGAACTATCGCCAGAATTTATAGTAGTTAATGTTTCCCTTGAATGACGTTTTCATTTGATTAAAGTATGTGGTTACTTTACCACTGAGTAATTTCCCCCACCCTTCGCATATAGGGCTCATTTATTGGTACCCTCAAAATAGACCTTTAAGATACTTTAACTTATTCTCTAAGGTGGGAGGAGAAGTCTTCCGTCTTAAATAGTACTAATCAATACTTATCCCGCACACCATTCCCAAAAATTTATTCCATAATAAATTTTCCTTAGTATTGATAAATTGCTGGAGTGTTTATTGCTGGAATTTTTTTTTTATCATACTCATGGATAATTCTGCATAATCCTTTCATTTATAACAATTTATGAAAATACTAATCAAAATGTTGTGGGAATTTCTACCAATACGGGACCTGGAATAAAATTTATTTTGGGGTCGCTACAATTTAATTTTATTTTGGTATCGTAATTTGAAAGTAGTTATATTTTCCTAGAACAATGTACTATAACTGCAGTATACGCCTTTTGTCACTTTGACAAATAGCCCGTCTTAATTCCCCCACCCTGGTCTCCAAAGATACTACCTGGTCTACTTCATGATGACGAATATAAATTATGAAAAGGAAAGCATGGGGTTTTTAAACATCATTTCTCAGAGTTGGAAAACCTTAGCAAAATCTTCACCAAAGTTGGCTGTCTGCTTGTCTCTTCTAATCAAGAGCATTTCCAAACTATGCTCTTTAGCTCTGATTCTGACAGCGTGTGATGCATCAGTGGCGTCATTTCAGATTTTTCTTGTAAGGTGGGAGGCAAAAGTTTAGAACTTATTGCGGTAGATCTAGGGTACTTATCCGCGGCTGCCTAGACTATAGCACTTGCGGTTTTTCTATGCAGTTTTACCTACTGAACAAGAATTTTAAGTAATATTTATTCGGACGACTGTAATTACCTCCCCAGGGGCCAGTACTAAACACGGCGAAATACATTGGACGCCCCAATCCCTAGTGGATGTCGTATCCTCGGTTACGTTCCTTGCAGTTCGTGCGGACTGCTTCTGTAGAAATACCCTTATTGCTGTGTGTGGGGTTGGGGAAGGGCACAGTAAGCCCACCGAGAACTTTTTGGAAATTTGTGCGATTCTGTAGCATTTTGAAGCCATATAAGAGCTGTAATGAGTCAATAAAGCAGCAGACAGGTTTGCCACACCCACCCGCATAATGTTGTTGTTGTTGTTGTTATTATTTTAAAGGCTAAGTGGCAAAATATATCTTGTGGGGGGTGGGCGGTTAAGTTCCCCAAGCCCTCCCTCTCCTCAAATGATGCTCCTGCGATGAACTAGTCACTTCGTTAATTTTACCGCCGTACGATTTTTCAAAGAACAAAACCCCTTTGTATATTTTTAGATTTTAAAAGTGTATGATGCAAGTTCCCTTCTTGCTTTCATACAACTCAATTTGTGGAACTTTTGTGGACGTTTTGAGTAATGGGCCTGTACTTGAAAAGTTTTAATTACCTTGCAGGTGAGGTAGCACTGTCCGGGGGGTCTCTAGCGTTATGATGGAAATCTGCATCTCAGTGGAATCTGGACTAAGTTTAGATCCAACCATCAAGACCTCATGAAGCTCAAACTATTAACATACATTACTTACCATTCCCTAGACCTTCTTACATGGAAAACATGAACTTACTGTGGCTTACTCAGTAGCAACGAATCCCTCTGGAAACAATAAAATGTGTGCAACCACCCTTCGCATTATGGGTTTAGCCATTTGATAAAGGATCAGGTAACTAATATCAAGCCAGTCCAAGACTAGTTTTAAATGTATTAGTTTTTAGTGTTTTTTTCAAAATTAGTAATGGCATCTTACAAATGTAGAAGATTTCTCTCTCTCATTTTTCCACACGAAATCTGTGGGAAATAAAAAGGAACCACATTCAGGGGCGTTCCTAGACATTTTGGGGACGGGGGGGTGGGGGTTACAATCCCATTTGGGACCCCTTTTATGGGGTGGGAGGCGAGCAAAGCGAGCCAAAACAGCTGGGGTATTTTGGGGGGGAGGGGGGGGACCGCTGTAAGCCCACCGGAAATTTTTTTAGAATATGAGCAATTGTAGGATCAGTTTAAAGGCACTTGTAAATGCAAATTTGAGAAATTTTATATCTTAAAACAAGGTGTACATTGAATAATTGAAGATCTACTTAAACCAGTTAATCATAATGATAAAAGGTGAAAATGAGGATAACAGTAATGTACTCTGATGGCCAGATTCATTGAATCATTTGAATGTATATTTTTTGGGCAAATAAGGCCATTGTGGGGGCCCTCAGAGGAGAATTAAGACCCCTATAACCAGTAATCAATTGCCTTAGATCAGTCCTGCCCTTACCCAAATCAACGTTGCCCATCCTCCTCCGATCCGTATGAGAAGGTCTATAATGGGGTCTACGATTGGGAGGCCCCCCCTCCCCCATTGGAAATTAGGGCCCTTTAGTGGGCCCCAAACTTTCGGGTCCAAATAAAAAGGGGACCCTTGACCATTTTGGATCCACTGGATTTAGCTTCTCTTGTCATAGCAGCAATGATTAAATTTCGCATTTTGGGGGCCCCCTCACTTTGGGGTCCGGGGGGAAACTTCAAACAGGTCCCCAGCCCCGCCCCTCAGGAACGCCACTGACCACAATGTAGTTAAAAAGTGCGAGCATTTACAAAATACCTTATGCAACAATTTAAACTTTCCTTGACTACTGCGTTGACCAGTTAAAACAAACTAGCTAGCTCTCAAATTATGATCGGGAAAAACTGGATATTATCCTAATCTAGGGCACAGTGTGTATTATAGCTGCTGGAGAAATCTCAAACTAGGTTTACATCATTATGACATGGGAGCGTTCCTTTTATATCAGTTTTAAATATTTTTTTTCCCACAGGAATCACAATTACCAGGGTATATCAAAAGTCAAGTTAATGGTCGATACCTTTAGAAAAACATTGTCAATGGGCCAGGGTATTACAAAAACGAATGAAGATCATGAGTCATAACACATGAAAAAAAAAAAAACTTGCTGTGCCTTACTCAGTAGGAACAAACCACTGAAAACTACCATAATTATGCAACCACATATTAACAATATGGATTCAGCATGTGATCCAAGTAGGCGGATTAGTCGATTACTATCTAGTAGCTAAATATGAAAGGATCTGTTACCAAATAAAAAAGGTGGTTTGTGTGAACCTCCACCAGATGACAAAAGAAAGACTTATAAGAATTTGGACACAAAATTACCTCACATTATTCCTTTGCGTCTGGTAATCTCCGATGAACTTCGTTTTCTGTTGCAAAACAAAATCCATCCCACTTCCATAGAATAGGCACTACGCGGAACCACAAGCAAGCAAGCAAGCTTACAGCGACACTTAGTGACGGCAACTGCCTCCTTGCTTGCTGCTGGTCATCTTAACCTCGACTTTATCCAGGGTGATCTTGGGAAGTTGTGTGTGGGGGGGGGGGGGTGGGTGTATGAGGAAACAACCGGAAAAAAAAAAATTTAAATTACCATTAAACGTTTTACCTGTCCCCCTGAACCTTGCATTTCGCAAATACATTATGTGAAGGCCCTTTCTTGCACTCAATAACAAAGAGGAGGAGAGGAAATCTGTCCGCCTGGGTGAGAAGTTAACGACTAACGAGATGGTGGGGTTATGGGTAAAGCAGACCATTTCTGCCCAGCAACTGCATGTTTACAAACAACTTTCTAAACGACGTTAAGTTAACGAGCATCTAGAAAGCGAAGCTTCGCATTAAATTTGTTAAAACAATTACATCAGTCTCTTATGCCGTAACAGACCAACTTATTTGCATAATGACACTAAATTTATTATTTTCCTTAATTTGTCGCTGTTTACCCTTTATGATCTGTGATCATTAACTTGGGTCTTTTTCATTTCTAAACTTCCATTTTAAAAGTTTTGACTGCGAGATTCATTTTGCAAAATGGAGATCCTGATTTCTCCTTTATTTTACGTGGGTCTGGGGAAAAAAGGATTTATTTTTTGTATGGTGTTTTTTCATTGCGTGGAACCAGTGGCTATTCAGCAACGGGACCAACGGCTTTACGTGACTTCCGAACCACGTCGAGAGTGAACTTCTATCACCAGAAATACACATCTGTAACAACTCAATGGAATGCCCGAGCATCGAACTCGCGGCCACCGAGGTGGCAGGTCAAGACCATGCCGACCACACCACTGAGGTGCTAAAAAAAAAAGTATTTAGAGAAAAGAAAGGATTTCCCCAGGCCTTGGAATGGGCAAGTAGCTGTTACTGGCTGGACCTTTCACATTCCTCCTTATTAACATCTGTTAACCTTGTGCTTTTTCCTTTCCGATTGAGAGAGAGAGAGAGGAGAGAGAGAGAGAGAGAGAGAGAGAGAGAGAGAGAGAGAGAGAGAGAGAGAGAGAGAATATGTACTATATATTTAGTTTTATAGACACATGAAACTTTTTCATTTGCCTTCACAAATTTTTTTCTACAGTCTTTTGATAAGTTTTTTGTATCTTGTTTATTACTTAAAAAAATTTGGGAAAAAGGAAAAGAATAAAAACACTAAAACACAGCTTTATAATATTTTATTTACTGGCTTTTCCATCTGGCAATGAGTAATATCCTTACACAAACTTCAGATTCCTTTAGGGGCTGGCATTAAATTATGATTTCACTCTCATGAGAAGATACGGAATGATTCCAAGGCCAGCAAAGACAGCAGCTTTAAGGTCTGAAGCTGTTTCATGAAGTGAAAGAGAGAAAAAAAATTTAGCACAGCGAATGATGGATTTCGCTGATTTATGACTCCATTTCAAATCTCTCTTCTTGCCTCTCCAAGGGTACTACATAGGTTGGTTAGTTACAGCAACTTTATTTTTCCCCCTTTGGACAACGGTGAGAGGTTTGTAAACTGTCACTTATAGAAACCAATTGGTACATTGATATTCATCGTTTTCAGGCTAGATTGCCACAAGTAAACATGTCGCTTATTGATGCGACGCCATAACGCACAAGGTTATATCATACACGGTTAACAAGATTATCGTACCTACAAAAAATACTTTCTAATATGAATGAAGTACATTAATACAACCATTTGTAGCTTCTCTGAAGACCTGTGCATCCTATAATTCTGCAATACACAATCAATGCTTCTCAACACGCAACTTTCGCAAATTAGATGAGATGAATTACGGTGCTGTCAACTGCGTTGGCCAGTAATCAGAGGTTATGACTCTGGGCGGGTATTCTACGAGAAAGCAAATTCCGAAATTCTAGTCGAGCCTCAACGAGGGGAACACCGACTCTAAATACAAAATATAAATAAAGGGGAAAAGCCTGAATCTCATCAATTTATTGTGTGGTGTGCACATCGACGAACGAACTCGAACAGAATCTCGGAAGCTGCTTTGTGTTACAATGAGAGATTATCTAAAATACCCTGAAATGAACTTGTATGGTTTGTTTCAAGTTTATAAAAATGGACCCGGAAAGTTTTGTTTTTCCTAGAATAGGGATGTTCTGGGATAATAATGATCTCTTTTTTTTTTCTGAGTGGAATATATAAACACGAGGCACAGGGGCCCTTGAGGGAAGTTATACATACGTAAAGTACAAATAACCAAGGTCACATACAAATAACATTACAAGGAATCCAAACAGTTTTACCATGCTATTACAGTCTTAATAATAACCATTCTCTTTTGATACTCAGTAAAATTTATGATATAATAATAATAATAATAATAATAATAATAATAATAATAATAATAATAATAATAATAATAATAATAATAGTTTGATTTCTGCAGACTCACGAATTACTAATAATATAATAATGATAATGAACCAAGGAACCCATGTAACGAGGCTATAATATCAAGAATTAAAAGCCACAATAGTTAAAAAATATTTATCCAAAGAGTTAAGGAGAGACTTGCAGATACTACTCCGTGTCCATCATCAGAATGAAAGTCTCTCCTTAACATTGTAACTCTGAGCTTAAATATTTTTAACACTACTGTGGCTTTTAATTAATAATAATAATAATAATAATAATAATAATAATAATAATAATAATAATAATAATAATAATAATAATAATAATAATAATAATAACAATAATAATGATAATAAAAATAATAATAATAAAGAAAAAAGAAACTAAAAATAACATCTGTGGATTTCCTGTGCACAACTTACATAGGACATTGCAACGATATGAACACACAAACAGAACACATTAGGTTAATAATAATAATAATAATAATAATAATAATAATAATAATAATAATAATAATAATAATAATAATAATAATAATAATATTGTTACTCAAAATGATTTAGAAATGACGTTTTAAAATATCATTAGATGGCACATGAACATTGGTTATACAAATATTTGACACATGTCACATAGGATAAAACTTTCTATAAAAAATGGAAAAATAAAAATAAAAAATGCTGTTCAACAGTTATGAATCACATGGAAAATAAAATGAAATAAAAAAAACGGGAAAATAATACTTAAAAATAAAGTGTTAACAAAACAGGAGGTTTATACAATACGAAGGGAACAATTTGGACCAGAATAAGTTGCAGTTTTAAGTTAGGTAAATAAGGTGTTTTTCGAAAAGGAATACTGTTGGGCTTGAAGGGGACATGAAAGTGGTTTTCATGAACTGGCTATCTTGAAGACATTACAGGATTTCTCCTTTTTTATCATTTGGTTGAGAATTTCAAGAATAATATGCCTACAGATATTTGGTAAAGAGGTTATTCTAGTTTTACCTTCATATTTTGTGTCTGTCTCCGTTGATGTACTTCCGATTATGTACAGAAAAATCACGAAAATCCAAATATAAATTCTATTGCTATCACAAGTTCTATATTTGGTACATTATAATTTTGTAACGTGGTCAATGAAGTTTTCAATATCAAACTCTTTAACAATTCCCAGTATTATATGGATGTTAAAACTCGCATAACAATTACAATGACTGGACTGGAATTAGACAAATTTATGACCTCGAGTTAAATTTAGTCAAAACCCAAGGAATAAATTGGACGAGAAGCAATACAAAGCTGAACGTCAGACCACCAACTTTACGTGATTTTCGACTTGTTTTCTATAACGACATCTTTTAAACTGCGAGCCATGGTCTTCAGGTTATAAGTGAAGACAAAGCAGTTCAAGACAGGAGTACAATTTTTTTTCCTTCCTATTCATGACTGGGGATAATTCCTCGCAACTGGAAGAATGCTTGCAATCAGAGCTCAAGAAGACACGGAACTATTCATCGAGTACAAGTAATAGAATCAAATGCATCCTCAACTATGAGTGGAGGAAACAATGAACGCTTGTAAGATCTCTACAGAAACTTTGGTATATATAAATATATATATGTATATGCACCGGGACTGTCTGTTAGGAAGTGGGCAGAATATTAATATCTTATCATCATCGTTTTCTTTTAAGCTGAAATAGCGTTTGTTCCTCTTGGTCATTAGTCAGACAACGTCAATTTGGAGGTGTTCGCGACTGGCCTTGAATTCACCGTTCAATCGAAAAGAAGTACCTTGTCGTGTTGCATCAAATCACACTCTAACACATGTTCAAAATGGACCAGAAGACACAAACTTCTCAGAACACCAGAGAAAGTTTAGAATGATGACTTGAGCTATAATTGTGGGTAAACGCTTGAGAATTTCTTTTTTTCTTCTTCTTCTTTCTAGAACAGTTTAACCTGATTCTCATACGATAACATCTGAGGTGATCTAGAACTGGGCCGGCAAACTCGTGCGTTGGCTCAGATCCCTTAACTCCTATATTTTCATTGAGCTAGTTTTCTCTTTGTCTATCATAAAAGAAGATGAATGCTATTTACGGCGAAGGTACAAGGTGCTGACATAGAAACGTTAACAGGTTAGGATTCCATGATTCTGCGGAAATGATACAAATTAATCATCCGTGAAGTCATTGTTTTGCGTGTGAAGTACAAGAAGGTACAAAACAACAGACCCTCTCTTTGGCCACTAAGAATTCTCAGGCAGTGGGTGGGAGGGAGGGAGGGAGGGAGGGAACGAACAGGAGAGGAGATGAGAGGAACAGGGGAAGGAGGAGTGGAGACTGAGATGGTAGGCATCAGGCAGTGAGGAAAAGAATATGGGTCCCACGTCAGGGACGAAGGGACAGGAAATAGTAGAATTCGAACAGCGGAAGATAGAGTAAGGGCAATAGAGGATTAACATTCCCTGTGCCACTGATTAGAAAAGTAATATTTGAATTTATTTTTTTATACATGAAAGTAAAGAAAAATATAACCTTTATATCATACATAAAATAATAGACAAGAATCGCTTATTTGTCATGTCAAACTCAAAATATACACACCAATTCTATGTACAATAATTAGTGAACAGAGGGATTCGTGTGAGATGAAGAGAAGCTAAATAATGCTAAAATATTAATCATAATAATAATGATAACAATAATAATAAATACAAGATCTGACAAATATGAGATTCAATTAGATTCATCAATTTGAAAATGCAAATTTCTATTTTCTCTTCTTTCGTTTGACAAAGTCGAAGAGAATAAGAAGGAGAAGAAGAGAAGTTGGGAAAATGAGTGTGTTAGCTGTTGATTATCTTTTCACCGGGCGAACCGGCACGTCGAAAGGTACATCACGCGTTTTCGCTTACTTTTAAGGTTTTGTTTACAATATAATCTAAAACGCGCGAAGCACTGAGGTAATTATGCTACGTGGGTAGGCCAAGTCCGGGCCGTCGCCTGGCCAATGCGCCACTGTGGACACTGGTTCCATGAGCCTCTTTATGACATACTTGGAGATGCTCACGAACTACTGGGCTTCGAGAGTTCCTAGGCGATATTTTGCTTTGGAAAGTCTTGGTCACTACTGCACTCCGTGAGCCTCTTACAATTAACTTTTGAGACGCTCGGGAACTACTACATTTCACCGGCCTCTTTAGCGACATCTGCTGGGACGCTCGGGAGCTACTACACTCACATCGATGTCGTCGTCTATGTAGCCGTTCATCATCATCTTCGCTTAATGTAGGCGACTACAAGGACAAACTTTGCCATGTATTAATCACTGCTGCAACAGCAGCTGCTGCCAGCACTGCTGTTGCAGCTTCAGACTTGAAAATGGCTACAAACTGCAAATATAAAACACTTAGTGCAAATGTCTTAGTATGGAAATCAAACACTACGATAATTATCATTAACCATTATATATTAAGTTTCTGTAAATGTTCTTGTTCCCAAACACTAAGTGTCAATGTGGATCAGGAGACATAAAGTTTTCATAACACCAACAAGAGTTTAGAATGAGGACTTTCTTGTGGGCGAACTCACAACAGAGCTTTTTTCCAGAACTGAGTTCCACCCTACTCTCATAGCAAGTGAGTAGACCTTTTAAGGGGCCGGCAAACTCATGCGTTGGCCCAGGTCCATTAATTCTCATCTTTTCCTTTTTCTCTTTTTCTTGTGAGTGAGACTAACTTGGCAAGAACACCCTGAACGTACTTGGATGTGGCTCACTTTGAATTCCTCCGCACTGTCATAGGGGCGACTAAATGCCTGGGAATAAGACCACTCCTGGGCGCATCTTGTGACCACTCCCTTCTTCAGAGAGCGAGCGGGGAAGATACACTCCTTGTCCAACACCTCGTCTAGACAGACACGTTCATAAAATGTGTCTTGGGTCTCCATAATTTCCACGGCGCGGTTATTAGAAGCTTTCCCTACTGCCTTCTGTACCACAATCATCTTTGAGGGACAGCAGTCGAAGAAAGATTCCCCATCAACTTCATGGATACTGATATTCTGGTTTCTAAGATATGATTTAAACTCCTGCTCCTGCTTTCTTTTTTTATTCTTTTTATTTGCTCTTTTTTTCTTCTTCTCTTCCTTTTTCCTCCTCTTCTCCTCTTTCAGTTTTTTCCGCTCCTCACGGGTGGAAGAACGTCGAGTCGTTAGTTCGGTTAATGTTTCTTCGGCAACATGCCGTCGTGTTTTTGTCTTGTCAGGAAACATCTCTCTGATGAGGAACTGACGGAGGACATCTTTTGTCTCCTCCAATTCCA
Organism: Macrobrachium nipponense; assembly: GCF_015104395.2. Lineage (NCBI taxonomy): Eukaryota > Metazoa > Arthropoda > Malacostraca > Decapoda > Palaemonidae > Macrobrachium > Macrobrachium nipponense. The sequence continues at coordinate 32,458,618 of NC_061093.1, forward strand.
TGGAAACTTTTGCAAATTCAGGCTCCTCCTCTACCTGAGTTTCAACCTCTTCCTCCCGAAGGACTTCAAGCTGTGGGTAAACTTGATCGAAAGAGGCCACCTCTAGATATGGAGCATCTTGAAACATTTGGCTGTTAGGTCTGCTGAGACTCCGGTGGTGGTCAGGCTGTTGGCGCCATAATGGACTACTGGTGCTGGTGTGGTGGCTTTCAAGTCTAGCCAACAACTCTGCGGCCAATCTCTCACGTTCTCGAGCCTCGTAACCTCGAAGGGCCAGTCGCTCAAGCATCCTGTGGGTGAAAAGAGTACTTTAATTAGTACCTTTATTATCACTATGAAATGAATGAGTGTAAGGAGCAATACCATTCATAAGCACCTTTCAAAATTAGCAATACTGTCATTACTTTTCTTTTAAAACAACTAGAGTAAATACAGATCTAACTATATAATTACATCTACTCAGTGCAATATTACAATAATCTTCCATAACTAATGTCCACACTGACTATTATAGGAATCTGATGCAGTGCAGTTCTACATTCTCCAGTTATTGATATAGAAAAGCTGTGTTTCTTCGGGTTCTGACTGACTGGCTTTCTGGTGTCTTATGCCACTGTTCTGAACTCACAGTTTTCAGACAGAAATAAAGGACCAAGTCTCACGACTAAAGTGTCTTTTGAAACTAAGGTAGTTCTGGGCATCCTTGCGACAACATAGGAACCTTTCTTTCAAGCCATTTTGTTGCTCACCTTCTTCTCTGGTACGCTCGCCTGTCTCTGTCATCTTGGGCGGGACCGTCTTGATGCGACCGAACCCAACCCACAAACAGCCAAACCACCTGTAGGAGGAGAGATGAAAAGAAAATCAATGGAGGGAACGAACCGTCTTTAAAAATCAGTAAGACGTAATTCAAATGTTTTAGGAAACTGATCTTCATTCCACTTGCAATTTTAAACTAACACACCTGTTACACATGAAAGACAACTGGGGATTCATTACATATATACACATCTCAGGCTCTGCAGTAATCTATATCAATATCGAATAAGAAACTGGAGAGAAACATTGCTCAGGAACTCTGTGCTTGGAGACTGGAGAGCCAGAGTGGAATTTTTGAAATATTTTGAGCAAGGTAATTTCTCAAATGGACTCATTTTCAGTTTTGTTTTGGTTATGCTCTTAGGGTAATTGATTTTCGCTTTTTCGCGTCACCTACAACCATATCTCCCTTTTCAAATGACTTTGTCGATATTCTTACATCAAATAGGTCTATTTTTTTTTCTTTTTGCTATGGAATCCAGATCTGAACCTGTCTACAATATTGCGTGAGGAACCCGTAGATTCACACTCTCTTTCACTCTCATTTTTTCTGTATACGGATGTGAATTACGAACTATAAAAAAGTAAGCGGTTAAGTAGGGCTCGAGAACTTTATATAGGCACTGAGATATTTTTTCTCATAATAGAATGGTAGCTATTTCGCCACTTACAAATTACACCTTTCCTTGAATCGGACCCCATTTTTTTCTTTCTTTGAATATTCTCTCAGGCTGATTTCTGGTAACTCTATACTCGCCACCGACATCGTTCTGAGATTTAGAATGTATTCAAATTAATGCGAATACCTTTTCAAGTTTGATAATATAAATAATGTGTTTGTGTCTGCATTACTTAAACTCTAAGTAATAATTTTTCTCCCCTCGTTATTCTCTTTCTCTGTGCTTACAATAAAATATAATAACCAACGACAAGAAAAAGTTACTCTGACATGAACAAAGCTTGATCACCTAAAGGTTGAGGGTGTCACCTTCAGCAAACTTGTCATCTGCTAAGGATGACGCCTGACGGATGCGTTCTTGTCTCGATAAAGGACGTCGAGGAAAACTTGTTTTGTTTGAGCACACAAGGCATGCTCCCAACCCCCCATCCACCCACCCTTTTACGACTTCGTTTTTTACGCGATACCACGCGTGCTTATTCACACTGACTGGCCAAGACCGTATTAAAATCAGTGTCAGTCAAATGCTAATCCCGAAGCAATTAAAACTCCCAGACGCAAAAAATCTAGTTAACATTTGACATCAAGCAACAAGTTTTGGGCGGGGTAAAGCAATGTACTTTGAGCAAGCCGAGTAGCCTAGTTGATTCAGGTATCCCTGCTCATACCTTCGACTTAATTGGTATTGACAGGAAGGCCTCAAAATTGATGCTCGTCTCCCGTTGACATGTGTTTTGAAGAGAGTGTATTTGGCTGCAACGCCTCGTTAAACCTTCATAATGATTGTTGGGATCTGTCAGTTGTTTGTCTGCTTTCGTCCCCGCTGGGAGGCGACTACCATTTTTATAGTTCTTCGCTGCATTTATAGCATTTACATAAGGCGTCTGCTTCGGAGTCTGATTATTTTTCCATCCAAAGAATATTGACTTATTCATGTTTTATTTATTTACTCAATGTTAGAAGTGCATTTAATAACTTGAACAACCCATCACAAAGAGGCACAACAGAAAACAGATTCATCTAAAACATTTCATTCGAAATGTAACTGAACGCGCTCATGTCGTTACCTTCCATATACTGGATTTTTTTTTAAATTTTTTCAACTAAACTGCTACGCATAAAATCCAAAAATACGAAAAGAAAAAGAAAGATAAGAAAGGAGAAAAAAAAATAAATAGGAGGCCAATATTTTGCGTTTTAAGCATTTTTCCATTTGAATGACATCCAGCACCCTCACGGACTCTTCTTGCGAATGTTATGTCTGTTTGATGGCCATAGTTGTCAATCTTCCTAAGAAACGTCATTTTTCGCTGTAAAAACAGGCCTTACTTGGAGTTTTTTTTTTTTTTTTTTTTTTTTTTTTTTTTTTTTTTTTTTTTTTTTTTTTTTTTTTTTACTAGTGGAAATGTGGTGTTTGATATTTACAATTTTTTCTACCAGAACTATCCATTGAAATTCTATACACAAACTAATAAAAAAAATTGTTTTATTTTTTAATGGCTGATTGGGGGAAGCCACTCGCCTTTTAATTTTTTTTTTTTTTTTGCGATTACATAACGTGATATGGAAATTTTTTTATAATTCATGTAATCTGGATTTGAATAGATTATTATTATTATTATTATTATTATTATTATTATTATTATTATTATTATTATTATTATTATTATTATTATTATTATTATTATTAATAGTGGTGGTGGTAGTATTACGTGCGTAAAATAAAGGGGACATGCCTATTGCTTCGAGGTGAAAACCGAGAGAAAAGCAAAATGAATTCGTACGAAATAAAAGGCATAAGGTCAAAGGATTAAGAAAAAAAGGAAGATAAGAGAAACTCATTAATCTTGTTCGTTAAGCAAGTGTCGGCAAATAACAGGCTTCTTCACAAAGACGCCGATAAAATACCAGTTTGCAATTACGTTTACCAACTGCTGTTCAAGACCAGAAAACCGTTTGGAATTTTAAAACTAATTTTCATTCCCCTCATTTTCAATTTTTTTCTTGTTTAAGGATGTGCTAAAATAAATCCCTCTTTACGAAGAAACATTGCTCTCCTTTTTTCGAGTCAACAAAATTACGAAACTTTCAAACGCTTAATCCCGTCTCTCTTTAAGCGGGTTTAACTAATATTAGCTTTCTCATTCTGGCCCGACCCTAAATCTCGTAAATATCCCACTTCCCTGAGAGGCAAATTTGTCTGTTGGGGGCCAAATAACCTAGGACATTTTTTAAGCCTTTGAGCGGAGAGAGAAGAAGAAGAAGCGAGAGAGAGAGAGAGAGAGAGAGAGAGAGAGAGAGAGAGAGAGAGAGAGAGAGAGAGAGAGAGAGAGAGAGAGAGCGAGAAGCGAGAAAAGGGGAGAGAGAGAGAGAGAAGAAGAAGAAAGAAGAAGAAGAAGAATAGAGAGCAGAGAGAAGAGATAGAAGAGAAGAGAAGAAAGAAGAGAGAGAGAGAGAGAGAGAGAGAGAGAGAGAGAGATACTACTTCTCTAAACACAAATGTAGAGGCATGCTTATGGTGACGGAATTTCACGCATGTTTATTGGGTAGACCCTTCAAACGTCAAAAGAAGAGCCTATCAAAGATCTCGAATATAATACAATTAAACATCCTCTGATCCAATGAGTTTTTCGTTCTGGGAATCTTTAAAGATTTCAGGTAACATTAAAGAAGGTATTTTACAAAACACCATAGTTCACGTATATGAAAGAATAAAATGTGGAGAGAGGCAAAAAGGGGAAACTTAACGAAAGAAAATAATTTCCGAGACTCCACGGCAATTACATTAATGGTATTCTAGAGTGATTCATGCGCCAACGTGTCACATTATAAAGTGTACAACAGTAAACTAATAGGGAGGGATGGCGGGAGAAGATCAATGATGGCACTCGCTTCCTAATAGGGGACATGTTTATTAAATAGGGAAGGAAATAACGGAGATATAAACGGCCTGTCGCCATGAAGATGTCGCCGAACGTCTGTTGGAGAGATCAAAGTAGAAAAGGGTCGTCTGGAGATGACGCTGAATGTTGTATTTACTGACATAGACCCTGTGGGTCATTGAAAATAGGTACTCACCGGGTAAGTACTGGGTAAAACCGATAAGTTTTATTAACAATTTTGGGGCTGTCTGGGATTACTACTACTACTACTACTACTAAATAATAATAATAATAATAATATAATATAATTAATCAATAATAATAATAATAATAACAATAATAACTAAAACAAATGTACTGAACTATTTCCCTTTTTAGTTTAACCTTTCATATATATATATATATATATATATATATATATATATATATATATATATATATATATATATATATATGTGTGTGTGTGTGTGTGTGTGTATGTATAAATATATAAATATATATATAGGTATGTATATAATATGTATAATTATAATAATATATAATATATCTATATATAATAATTAATAAATATTATAATATATATATTATATTATATATATATTTTATAATTGTACGATATTCATAAAAAAAATGGAGATTATTACGTTAATTAGTGTACCCATACCGTAGTAAAATGACCGTTATATACGATAAAGGTTAAAACGGAAAGTTCCATCGCTATGGACGTTACGTACCGACCCGAACCTTGGACCAGCTGGGAGAGAGGCTGAGCCCGGATTGAATGACGGCAAATATGATCGTGGAGTTCACACGAAAATAAATGTTGGGATTCACATCAAGTTTTATCATAGTGTGATAATGCGAGACAGAGCTTTAACCTTCCGTCCATATTCTATGATCGAACCCTATTAGTAACACATTTCTCATGACCAAAATCTGCAGAATTCCACGTTTCGGAAAAGATCGCTAAAGTATCTACTAAAAGACGGCCATTCGAATTCAAACGGCAACAGTCTGGGATGGAGAATCGGAGGGGGAAAGGGGGGTGAGGTGGGGTGGGGTGGGGGTAGCTGTTGATCACCCGTCGGGAGTGTCTATTGGGACACACATTAAAAGTCGTTAATTGAGTAGAGAGGACTGTTATCAAGTTGACTCTGTCAACATGACAGGGAAGGGTAGTGACACTAACCGATGACGGGGAAAGTGCTACACATGTTTTAGCCGAATGTCTCGCTACGCCCTCCTCCTCCTCGAACACCTGTTATCGCCGATCTAGACTCTGCTGGCTCCGGGGCGTTTCTTTTTCTGTGGCAGCTTTGTCGTACGGCTCTACTACGCCTTTCGGAGGAGAACTTCTGATTATTTCCAGTGCGATGTTTGATGCGACATTTCTAGCTGATTTTAATAAGCAAAGTCTTCTATCGTCTGAAAACAACGCGGTCCTTCATTCTAGCAGTCGACTGAGAAAACTCTATTGAGAGGTTCTTTATGAAATAGTCACATTATGTAGGCATACTCAGTATTTCCTAGTCACATTACTCTGAAAGTGCAGCGCTTTCTCGTATGCAGGTTTGTATCTTGATACTTGAAGGCTCAAAGAAGTCAAACTTCCACACTGAATATGAAGATCGCCAAAAATACAAGAATCTCATGTGAATCCAACCTCTTTTTCAAAATGAAAGATAACGGTAGGCCAAATGTCATGAGTCTCTTTATTGCAATTAGACATTCCCTATCCGTATTAAGGGTATTTATTATAGGCTTTTTGGAACCATATTGTTTGTGATAAAACTGAAAGTTTTAAACAAAAAATAAACTCCAAAGAATATGCAGAATTGTAGTTTCTTCGAGAAGATTTGACAAAAGATACGAATTTACTTTCAGACGCGAAGAGCGGAACAAGGGTTTCCCTGTAGAGATACTATCCTTATCTATTTATTTCCTCGCCATCAGAAATCCGAAGTGATAAAGTTCGACAACCTCGGTAGGTCCTGGAAGGGGACCACTACCACCCATCTACCAATATCCTCTCCCCCGCCCTCCCCAACTCGTCACAAAAAAAAAAAAAAAAAAAAAAAAAAAAAGTTTCCTAGCTCGAAGTCCTCTGCGATAACCTCTCGGGAGAGGAGATTCGATGGGTGGGTCCTAGATAAAGCTTGATAATTCCTCGGCAAACTATTACTTAGACTGTCTGTACCTTGTCAATTTGACGAGCTGGATTAAAACGATTGATTCTTCGCCGAAAATTATGGATACTGGCCTCTATCACGCAAAGGTCCACTGGAGTGGTCCATGCCTATTCTATAACGTCAAGCGTCGATAAAGATTACGAATTTACATATTCATATAAAAATTTTATTTGGGTAGGCCTAAACGTTTTTTTTTTAATACAGAAACGATAACTTTTATAATTTTCTCAAACAGGGGCGAGCAGAAGAATCTTCCTTTATCTTGACGTTGATAAATGAATTATGTTTAACGCCAAGTTTTGATGAGGTAATTACGGTTCAAATCCTTCAAGGTTTTCACCAATAACAATAGACACGTTTGAGTCTGAAGGAGGCAGCTGGACGTTTGCTGCTTTTGCTGAGGGTACTAATGGGACATTTGAAATCACCGGTCAATGACGGAATTACATCTTGAGAGGACTGAAATTTATGACCCAGTGGGCGTGAAGAAAATTAGACTCGGCAATTTTTGCTTTGATACGCGTTAAATCGATTTCAGTTCGGCATTAGAGCCAAATCAATTAAATGTCAATGATGCCGATGCAAACAAATAATTGGAACACTCAAATGCTTAAAATGGACCAGTTTTCTCTGAAACGAATGAATTGATTTCGATATGGGCTTCCTGAGACAAAGAGAACACCGAGTTACCCATCATCAGCGTCATAGAAGTCGGTTTAATTACATTTCTATTTCTTCTCGTCACACTCCTGCTTCCTTGAGAAGGAAGATGGAGGAAGAAGAGGAGAAGGAGAGGAAGACGAGGGACGAAATCTTCCTCGCCTTCGAAAGCTCTGGATAATTGTCCCATCCAGGCTCTCGTTATCTTGACAGGTAATTCTGATGAATTGCTTGGCCGGGAAGTACTTGATCAACACCTCTTGGCACCTTCTACAAGCAACTCCTCACGTCACATTAAACCCCCCGACTGACCGACTGTGATGAGGTCTCGATTCCTCGCGGTCGAAAAACTTTCCGTTGATGGCGGGATAGAGTACAAAGAGTAGTCAAGGCTTGGACGTATTTATAATGGAGAGAGAGAGAGAGAGAGAGAGAGAGAGAGAGATGACGAAGCCCCAGGCGATCTAAAAAGCATTGTAAGTGTGGTTCTTACGTAATGATGATATATAATTACAATATTCACATTTCTAGGTAGTAGACTCTTAAATCTACGTAGTTATATTCATAATCTTTTTTTATTCAAGTTCGCAATTATCATGAGCTTAGCCGTTTGAATTAGATACCAGTCATTAATCATATTGTTCAGGGATCATGAATGACAGTGAAGAAGGACAAGATACGAATCTATAGTGATATCTCTGAAGCTTAAAATTTAATCACTAGGATTTGTTTCGGATTAAAAGGCTTTAAAAATAATCTAACAGCAAAAAGTAATTAATATTCTGAAGAAGAACGGTCAACGGAATCTTTTGCACCAAATGCAAATACGTCCCAAACGAAACCCTTTCATGATCTAAATCGCTATTCCAAAGTTGGTCAGGCTTTTGAAGTCAGGATTCTACCTCTGGCAAGTTATAACTCTCGTCTAGAACGTATGCCTTATGTTTGTTTAAGTTATTCCCTTTTGTATTTATTTCGCTTTTTATTTCCCCAACGCACCTCGGTCGCGAGGGAACTAAATGGAACAACACTCGTATGCAAAGTCGTTATGAGGAGATCGACGCGGATAAGGAATTGCAAGGGGATCCCGACTATGGGGTGGGAGAAAACCCGTTGTTTACCAGATTCTATCTTATTGTAACATCTCTTATTGTAACATCGAGAGGTGTTGGGTTGTATGTGCGAGTCGGGTGGTCCGTTCCAAGGACCCGAGGCGCAGTTTCAAAAGCTAGGCTCTTTCAACCCCTTCATTATAAGGCGGGGAATATTTTGCATACGCGGACACGGAGGCGCGAGATAAGAACAACGATTTCTGACGCGTTATCTAACTTAATTGATATATGCAAAAAATCTTGCAAAATGAAATGAAATAAAATAAAAGAAACTCGATGACAAAAAATCTTTATTTGAATGAAATAAAATAAACAATAAAATAAATCTCATAAACATAAAATAAATAAGTCGATGGCACAAAAAGTCTTCGGTTGGTTCACTTGAAGCACTGCAATGTTCACAACTTCTTGCACCAAATTACACATACAACCATAATGCCTTTTTCATTCAAGCACAGTGCATCTTCTTTACAATGACTAGGCTTGTTATTGCTAGTGTTATGTAAGAGTAATTCAGAATTCAGTATCACGTGATTCACATTCGTGTTCAGTCAGAAGTCCTTTGACTGTTTTGAGAACCAAACTCTTGACTCATTAAAAGAAGAAAGACAGAACCTGAAATCTTTCGCTTTCGCTGGTGTGATAGAGAGATAGAGAGAGCAGAACCTGAAATCTGTTCGCTGCTAGAGAGAGGAGAAAGAGCGAGAAGAGAGATGAGGAGAAGGATAGAGAAGAGAGCGCGAGAGAGAAATGGACTTCATTGTATATATACGAAATTAAATTTTCATGAAAAGTCATGAAACAGATTACATTCTATTACATCTGACCGATAAGTCATGCAAAGTTTTCACAGAGTAAAAAAAAAAAAAAAAGACGCAATGGAAAGGCAGGATCGTGTACGTGGTAATAAACATCCACTATAACTGTCTGGTATTTACTATATATGCCTACTAAGTAATGGCGACTAGAGTCATGTTGCAATACTGTGTTATTTGTACTTAGTATAAAAGTATTACTGACATTTCTAATAATGAAAATGTATTAAAAAATGATCTTCCAGATAGCAGAGACGAGAGAGCTCCTGTCGCGACTAGTACAATATTGTCTTTAAGGATGCCCTAAAAATGTAACAAGTTCCGCAAGTATGGAAAAACGGGTCTACGTCCATCCTAATTCCCCTGAGTAGAGATATCGATCTGCCTCAAATGAATTCCACATCCCGGATTGGAGAAAGGCAAGAGGCAATCAGGGAAAGCAAACAAAAGATATAAGAGGAATATCGGTACTCATCACGGGAAGTGACAGACATTGTGGCAACTCCGCGATTTAGCAGTTAGTATTCCCTGTAAAGCAAACGAGAAACTGTTGGCAACGCTACTTGTGAATGTAAGTCGCTACACACGAACACGTGACTAAAAGCACGTTTATCAAGTGATACAGTAGTGTTATCTGAGTAATAATATTCAGTAAAGAACACGGAGGAATTGCAAGACGTCACTGGGGCTTGCCGTGATGTGAACCAATATTCGTGTTGCCAACTCGGACAGCGTTGACAAAAACGTTGTTAATCCTTTTTCATGGAAAATCACAAATCACTGATAATCAGTTTCTGACCTTCTGTCTCTTGGTTTCTTGAAGTTTACGATTCCTTACGCATTAGAAATCTTTTCTAAAATCCGGTTTACAATGTCATGATTTTAGTTCGGAAATGGGGGAAAAAGCGGTTGAACGCCAAAATCTACTTTCTGGTTTCCAGTGCCCAACATTCGCTCATGGAAAAAATTGAAGCTGCACCGCAGCGTTGCATGAAATAACACTCAACCGAAAACGTGTTAAGAATTCGGGGAACTGCAAAGGCCGTAAAAGAGCCCCGAACTGAGAAGCCATTATTATATCCAATGAAGTGTACAATAAGTAATAGGTACGCACAATATGAAAATAACACACTCGGGAAAGAGGATTATTTCTTATTTTATTCCCGATTCATGGATCATTAAAGAACACAATGGCGAGTCGTGACCGTTTGTGAATGGCGAGGGAGTGTTTTTTTTTTAAATAACAATTTGGAAACTATCGCTCATACATAAACTCACACACGCACACGAGCGCACACATACACACACTTGATATACACGTAGGTGTTTGTAACAGAACGATATAAAAATGCTCTGTATATCTGCAAGTGTATAACCAAAACTTAAAATGAATGCTCATCTCAACACAAGATATAAAAGATTAAAGATTAAAAACTGACACCAATTCGAGAAACAGCGTTACTATTTGCGAACGCGCGTATATAAATATCCTGCATATTTCCATATGAAGATGAAAGAAATATTAATGAACAAACTTTTGCATATAACTTAAAAGGAATATATGAATCGAAGTCTAGAAAACGAACACACAGTTAGTAAAAGTTACTGATGTCTATTATGAAAATATAGAAAAAAAATAAAATAAAGTGCACGAAGGTGGCGAAATTCAGGATTACAAAGAAATTATGAAATACAATTTCATAGTTAAAAGTCGAAATGAAACAAAAAAGTATGAAAACATAACTTGAAAGGGAAATCAGGTAATTGCCAACCTCCGCCAAAGCTGTCAGCAGACCACTAACCTACTCTGCTGTATCATTTGAGCTTTTGCTCACGAATACAAGAACGCACTTGGCTTTTTTTTCTGTTTATCTAAATACTCGACGCAATCTATGCTTTCATCAACAAACAACAGGAAACTGCCGTTTTCTTTCAATCCTGGGCCTGAAGCCAGTTTTGGGAATACAACAAAATCTAAATGAATATTTCCTTGTGCAATTATGATGGCTGACAGACAGACAGGGAAACAGACAGACGGACAAATCGAAACAAAACAAGAAAAAGCAGAGACTATTTGGTAAAAAGTAAACAAACAAAAACTGACGTTTTTAGTTGGTAAACATGAACGTTTCCAACATTGACATACGTACCAGCACATGCATCATGGTTTCCCTAAAACGCATGGTGACTACTGAGCTCTACTGCGCCATTTCTGGTCGGTCGGCCCGGATGGTGGTAATAGTGATTTCGTCGACAGTGCAGAAGACGATGGTAGCAGTGATGGTGGTGGGGGAGGGGAACCAGCACACTTGACGATGACGACGACAATGATGATAGTGAAGAAGAAGAAGAAGTCACTGCTCCTCCCTCTCGTCTAAGCCTCCAGCTTACTTGTTGGATGCCGGATGCCCTGCGGGAGGAGAGACGAGAAGAGTTACAAGGAGTTACAAGGATCAGGATGTCTCAGTCTTGTTAGCCCGTCAGAGGAGACATCGTGGGCTCACTTATCTCTAAGAGCAAGTTTTACTGTTCATTCGCAGTGTCCTGATGATTGAACGGCAATAGGTCAACATGGCTCCACTGGACACTGCCACTGGAATGCGATAAGAGAGAGAGAGAGAGAGAGAGAGAGCTTTCTTTCTGGTATCCTTGAATGAAATATATACTCTCTCTCTCTCTCTCTCTCTCTCTCTCTCTCTCTCTCTCTCTCTCTCATATTTAACACATCGAAGGAATAGCTTAAAAACTATTTAAAAAATACTGTTAAGAAACGGTATAAATTTAAAACCACTTCTCTTATATATCAAATAGTTGAAAACGATCCGAGTTGAGAGAGAGAGAGAGAGAGAGAGAGAGAGAGAGAGGGCTTACCTGAATTTTCTTAATCTAAACCCAAACGATTAGCTCTAAGCAGTTTTCAGTTTTCCAAGGCGGGTCCAGCTAAAACACTTTTAATTTCAGACGTTTTAATAAGATTTCGCTCAATTGCTCTTAATTATGTGCACCCAACAGACAAGCGCTTGTCCAAGATTTATCTGATGACCAATAATTGCTCAATCTGGGAAAAAAACACGCAATTACTTCCTGACTGCAAAAAGTTCTCGCACACCCACAAATACCCGAAGAGGAGGAAGTTTGAAAGCATCTCTGATTCAGAAAAGAAGAAAATCTTCTGAGTTTAGCCCATCAAATGGGAGGTAAGCGATTTACAAGAGGAGTAAAAACACGAAAAGATTTATTGGGAACGTGGTCGACTTTGTTGCATAAACTTGTAGACTTCTTTTCTGTCCACAGATGGAAGTTATACATTTTCTTACTAAATTAATATTTAATAAGAAAATGTTTACTGGCAACAATGCAGGAGACCGCTTAACACATGACTGAATAAGAATGAACGCAAGAATAAGAAAATCGAATTCTGATTATAAAAACTGTCATAAAAAAACTGTGCAGTTTAATAACATTAACAAAATCTATGAAAGCAATATGTTACGGGAGACTCTTAGTTCATTTTTTATGTAACCGAAAGTCTCTCATAACAGAGATTTCCTTTAAGCTGTTTTTAACAAAGAAGATACTTCTTTGATTTGAAAACAATCAAATGATCTCTACACCCTCATAAGAGCTGGAGAACCGGTACCGATGGAAAGTTTCCTTAAAAAATACTAGAGGTCGGGATACAAGTATACTATAGGGAACAAATGGAAATTCTTAGAGTGGTGTATATAGCCGATATGTGTGTGTGTATGTCTGAGAGAGAGAGAGAGAGAGAGAGAGAGAGAGAGAGAGAGAGATTTACTCTCATTCATAACTTTAATTACTGCATAACGCAGCGGGCTTCAACATAACTTCAATTACTGCAAATGCAACGGGCTCGGGCAAGTACATATAAGAAAAATTTATAGGGTATATTTCAGTCACGGTAAAATCAATGCACTTTTTTCTGAAAACAAAGTTCTATCGACCTTTACAATCCACTTTGCAATAAATACGGCTTCTCAAGGCTATTCTATACTTTCCTTACTATTCTGTGACGTGAATGAGCTTGTTTTATTTTCTATGTGATAAATATAATGTCTGAAGAGTAATTTTCTTTCATCTGAAACAGGATTTCCACTTATGCGAATTGTAATTCGAAACAATCGAGAATAAGATACTAATTACCATCACTACTACATATCATGATATTATCATTAATATTATTATATTTATATTTAATATTATTATTATTATTATTATTATTATTATTATTATTTACCGCAAAATATTCGTGAAGAAAATCATTAACGAAAATTACTGGAACGGAACGTAAGTATTGATAATCACGCTACTGACAAGTAGGACATCGAGGTCAATCTACATTAATAGGTACACAGATCAATTTTGATTGTAAATCTAACTTAGTTTTTGATTCGAGAAACTTGACTTGAATATTTTTTCTGGGAATCTCAAAAACGCTGGAAAAAAATTTCCATGGGCTTGAGCATTTATGGATCAGCAAAACTGTCTCGTAGGTCAGGTGTTAAGATCATTGCAAAATCATTGCTGTAATGTTAGGGAAGAGATAATAGCAAGAAACTTCAATGTCATTTCTTTGATATAAGATCAATGTAATCCCAAATGCAAAATGGTTACTCTAATTCTATAACGTTAACCCCATATCAAGAATTAAATTGGTAATACTATTGCTGAAATATCAGTAAAACACGTAAACAATGACATGAAATTGATTTGTAAAGCTTTTGATTATTTTTTCCCCTTTGTCGTCCCGTTTCAAGATCATAATATTATTGTTTGTCTTGGAACGTCCATTTCCTGTTAATGTATATTTTAGATAAAGAATGACTACTTAAGAGAACGGCTTTTAAAATACATTTGCGTTTAGATAATAGTAATTTAGATGACATTCAATTTCTTTTTGAAGCTAGTCATGAAGAATCTACCGCTGACAATGAATTTACAATGACACTAAAGAACGCGAACTTCATCCCAAAATATCGTGCGATATAAAAAAAAAAATTCTTGGTAAAAGGAGAGAAGAAGATAAGGTCAAAGAGGACGACGTGTAACAGGTGCCCCATTTCTCTCTCTCTCTCTCTCTCTCTCTCTCTCTCTTCTCTCTCTCTCTATCACACAAACATACACACTCACACGCTCTGAACTTTAACGCGTGTATTTACGTCACATGGCATCCAGTGTTGAAGCGTTCAGTCGCTGGGAATGAACCTCCAAGTTCCCGAAAACAAAGCTGGTTCTAAACTCTTTCCGAACACCGAGAGCTTTCAAGAAGTTTTAAGACTGTCCGAATTCGAGACGACCGTTGGTGTGTCCTGCAGCAGCGGCAGCAGTAGAAGAGCGCGCAAGAGAAATCCTGTTTTACGCAGTCCAACAGCAAGAGGCCGAGATGGACATTAAGACCCGAGGACGTCCTGCGGCAGGGACGGCCGAGCCTCGAGTAACTCCTGGGGGAAAGTTGCCGGAGGGAACGAGCAGCAGGGACTCGCGAGAACAGAGGAGGGTCGTAGACTTGACGAATGCATTGTGGGTGGAAGCTTAGTCTTTATAAGAGAGTCCACCCACGCCCGCGCAGCCTCTCTTTGTGAATGGGAGCTCCTGCGAACCTGCCAGAGGTGAGAGGCTCCTGTCTCTCCTCCCTAATTTGTGAATGGGATCCTGTCGGGCTTGCCAGGAGGACGAGAAGTAAAAACCAACCCACAACATTCGGTTTTACGGCCGTACTCAAACCGCCAACAGGTTTTACCTTGGAAGAAGGAGGAGCGAAGGAGCTCAATTAAACCTCATCGAGTTGTTCGTCTGTTTATCGTTTTCCAATTCTTCGAAGGCGACGCGAACTCTCAACACCTCGAGAGGTATTTTATGAATGGACCTCAAAGAACGAGAACCGACGGCAGATGCCATCATTCCCCTGCTGGAACGAACTTCCTTCGCCGCTCTTCAGCGGCTGCCCTTTATGGGTCTCTGTTGCACGTTTCAGTTAATTCAGACCAAAGAATCTGAAGGTGATCGAGTTTCAGGCGTGCAAGAGAGAGAGCTCAAAGCACGAACGAAGTTTGGTGAACAAAATCGACACAAAACTGCTTTCGTATTCAGAAGTTTCACTTGTGTCTGCTGATGAGATGAGAGAGGTATCCAGTTACATTAAAATTCCTTTGATAATAGCAAGTACAGTAAGGCGTGAAATATTTTCCTTTCCGACAGATACTCACAAAACAACCGGCAAAGAAAAACATATCATTGCTGACAAAGCATCCTTTTCTTAATGACGACAAACATGAATGATAAATTTTAAAAATGAATATATCATTAACATTATATATATATATATATATATATATATATATATATATAATATATAAAATATATATGTTTTTGTTTTTTTTTTTTTGTTTATACACACACATACAGGATCCTTTTCTTTATAACGACAACATGAATGATAAAATTTTACATTATATATATATATATATATATATATATATATATATATATATATATATATATATATATTATATATACACTGCGTGGAGTCCTTTTTACTAATATCAATAGTAGCACTATATATACATATTGTATGTTATATATAACATATATACTCGTATATCTAAAGTTACTATTAATATGAGTAAAAAGTACTATCCAGGCAAGTTCATCTGAATGACACTGTATCATTCCACAACAGCAATGCATTATTCATTCTTACTTAGTGACAGTCATGCCTGCGTGCACTCAATAAATGCCATTTTCAAATTGAAAGGGAAACTAGTTTCCTCTATCGCCGATATCATGAAGTGGTCTGAATTGTTAATCAAGTCTCGAATATGTGGTCACTACAAACACGGTTTGCACTGTCGCTGATCGGTTCCATAAGCGTTCCTTACTAGTGGGAGGACCACCATCATTGATACTGACTGATACTCTGGCTTGAAGTCAGGTGAGAAACCAAATAAATACAAAACACGTTATGAAAAATACAAAGAAGATGAAATGAGATCAGAGTAGTAAAAGAAATCAAGAGTGAACCATTTCTGAGGATCAGTGGGACCTCTTCGAAAATCTTTAAACAAACTTCATTAGATATTACTGAATATTTGTGAAAATGTTTTGCATCAATTGCAATGAAAAATTGGAATGAGGGACGAAACTCGAATATCTGGTCGTATGTTCAACAAAAAATACTGCAAACAAAGTTATATATAACCTACACTGAGCTAAGCTTTTGCAGCAATGACTTGACATTTCCTAGGTATCCAAAAGAAATGTGTTATTTAATTTTGCATCTTTTGAAGTACCGAGATATGAAAACCACCTCGAAGTAAGCTATCAGTTTTTAATAACTGTATAGAATGGTGAACTGATACCATTAAAAAGGTCTGGGCCAATTCATGAAAAATTGAAATGCATATCCATAAATCTTGTATTTTATCAGCAACTTGTAAACCCGAAGTGTGAATTCGCCATATAAGGAAAAACATCTATCTATCAAAGCCGTCAAGACACTTGCAAAAAGCGGCAACAGAGATATATCACGCACCAACAACCACTTTGATTCATTAATCATTCACAATCATTCCTTATTCTACCATTGACGTTGACAATATATACAATGATAATACTGGCACACGACCTTTCCCACAGCCAGCAGCATTGAACTGGTTCCCGTATTCGGCTTGGAGGTAGTGGAGAGGAGATTGCAGAAATATCATCAACTACCCAGGCGGGGTCTTCTAAACTATTCAACGAACCTCATGCAATATTCATAGCATCAGGTGGGTTTCCGGGAATAGAGTATGCATAATGGCCTTTCTCAAGTCATTATTGAAATTCACTAGTTTGAGCTTTAATTACTGCTACATTTTAAATGCTATAAAACTGCATACATAAAGGAACCACTGGCATTCGAATATTATTCGTTACAACAGAGAAGTCATTTTACGAATTCATAAGCTGGTTTTCGTCTCATTAAATATAGAGGTTAATTAAGTGTAGACGGGGTATTGTATCATTTTGTGTAATGGACACTGTGTCCCAAGGCTTTATTTATATCTAATCAAAGGTGCCTGCATGAAATGAAGGACATTTCACGACTGAAGACGTAATCTATGCCACAAGAGATTTGGTATTGCTATGAAGATTTCAAGTCTCTGAATTTATGGCATTTGGAAAATGTCGGTCAGTTATTTTAATTAAATCTTTGTTTATTTCCTTGCACTACCTTACCAAGGAGAACATTTGTCCCAGGAAATAAACAAAGAATTACAGAATATCAAGCCATACCTATATCAGTAATATAATGATAATAATACAAAAGTGGATATTATAGAATAAAATGTTCCATCGCTTGGGAGCTATCTCTAATATCATAATTTCATCAAAATTCCAATACGTAAAAGTTTAGAGTTTGACAGTTTACTGATGAATGAATTCAAAGTTAGCAAAAAAAAAAAAAAAAAAAAAATGACAGACATCTGGCTCTTTCATACTTTTTTTTCTTCACGGTCTGATACCCATCAGATTTCTGTATATAGTAATGGTGGTTTTTCCTGGCTTCCCCCAAATCAATGTTTGCCCCTTCCGTAAATAAGCTTCGACGGAGCCTCGCATATCCCGTTACCGGAGGGAGGAGTTTCACATTCCCTTTAAAGACAAATGCTCTCTCAGCTAGCGTACTCGTTCCAGCATTTCGTGGAAAAAAGAAGGCTTCTTAACAATATACGTTTTGGGAAGTTTCCAGATATTTTTATACATTCGTTTTACTTGGAATTTCGTTCGAGGGAAATTGACCAAGAAATTGACCAAGTTGCCTTTTATTACGCTGCCCGGTGAGCAAGAGCCCATGTTGACACAAGGTCAGCTTAATCAAAAACAACAAACAACCAAGTTGCCAAATTTCGAGGCCCAGTCAAGGCATTACTACCGAGTGATACAATAATCTCGGAGAAAAAAAAAAACATAGGGCCGAAGATTGAAAATGATGGTCAACAATCGTACCCGGGGTTTGAATAAAAAAAAGCCAAGAAGATTCGAAAAATGATGAATGCGCGGAGACCCATGCTAGGATGTCAGGACGAGACGTAATTTTTTTGTTTTCTCTCTCTATCTCTCATGTAATTCTATTTTCGAACAATAATTGATACGTTTCCCTTGAGTGGCATTAAATCTCATCTCGTTGGCAGAGTTTTCAGCGGGACAAGCTTTCATATCACCGCCAGATGATGGATGTAGCATTGCTCGGGGGGCTTACCATAAGAAAAGCCTTCCACGATAGAGCCACAAATAGAACTCGCCAGGGATGTTTAACCTGCGGTTTCTTGTACGCAAAACAAATGCGATTGTCTGTTCTGACAAATTCTTTTTTTTTTTTTTTTTGGTCTAGTAATCAATAGGGTGGAAAAGGTATGTATAATACCACAGCCTGTAAGTATTTAAATTTTGTAATACTACCTGAGTACCATATCAGCCCTGATGAATGACGTTTGTCTAGTATCAATAGGGTGGAAAAGGTATGTATAATACCACAGCCAATGCCATTCACTCAAGAGGGCTTTCCCCTACACGCATACCGAGTTCGGGTTGCCTGTTGTGCTGTGCTTTGTAAGCTTTTTTTGCACATTAAACTGTTTTCTCTCCAGGATGAATTAATAAGTCGAGGAAGACCTCGTTAAAAAGCGAATTACTGCAACAGACATGACACTGCACCGTTGTCTTTGACAGAATCTTGAACACAGACAGAAAAACGCAATGATGATGACAAAAAACAAACAAGTAAAAAATGCGACGAAGTTTCGTCGGCGCAATCAAGTTTTCTGTACAGCTTAGAATGCTGTATGAAAATCTCAGCTACTGCCCATGAAACTCTCAGCCGGAGCCCATGTACCTTTCAGCCACGACCTGTGCTGTTGGCAGCTATAACTGTGCCAGACGCACGATCATGGCAAGCTTTAACCTTTGTAGAAATAAAAAGTGCTGAGGCTAAAGGGCTGCAATTTGATATGTTTGATTATTAGAGGGTGGACGATCAACATGCCAATTTGCAGCCCTCTAGCCTCGGTAGTTTTTAAGATCTGAGGGCGGACAGAAAAGTGCGGACGGACAAGCAAGTTGTCTTTTACAGAAAACTAAAATTGTAATCTTTCGCTCTGTATACTATATTATGTCTACTAGATATACTTCTACCCTAAAAAGAGAAATACACGGGAATCCTAAAGTCATTTAATGACTAGGATTCCCTTACCAAGGTGAAGAAGGGTTCCTGTGAGCGGGTGTCTGAGGAAGGAGTTTAGTTAGGCCTGACAATCGTGGTAGGATGTAAAGGCATACACGCTTTCTCCAGAAAAAGAAACAATGACTTTCAAATAAACATAGGAGGGGCACTGAGAGAGAGAGAGAGAGAGAGAGAGAGAGAGAGAGAGAGAGAGAGAGAGAGAGAGATGAAATGAAAATAAAGAACTAAAAATAAAGAACTATATACAGCTGTTTACAGAATATGATGCGGATGACTATGGATGAACCTAATCAATTAAATTAATTATACTTATCTATATATATATATATATAATATATTATATAATATATATATAATATATAATAAATTTGGTTTGCCCCAACACTCACATCCCAAATGAAAATCCTTACTACTTCAATAACTTATTCCGGAATTTGCATTTCATCTCTGCACTTTTTTTTTTTTACCCAGCTGACATTGGCCAAAAAACTCCAAAACCCCAACGGAGGTCTTTATCCCATTTCCAGACAAGGAGGTTAGATTTCCAGACCTGGCCCTTACCCCATCCACCCACTTCTGAACCCCCAAACCAACTAAACACCACTCCCCACACCCAACAATCCGCGAAGAAGACTGGGCAATAAAGATCGCTGACTGCAATAAAGGTGCAAATAAAGAGAAGTAGTTGTGTGAACTTTCTCGCATCACATGATCAGTTTCTCTCTCTCCTCTCTCTTCATCTCTCTCTCTCTCTCTCTCTCTCTCTCTCTCTCTCTCCAAGAGGAACCACTCCTTGTATTGGCCATACACTGATCTATAACGAGACGCATATTTGACAGAACGCACTTTAGTCATCGCCATGATGGGCTTTCTAAGGGCGCAGAATTACCTTGCCAACAGGTTCGATTTTCTAGAGGCTTAATTATCCTCGAAACCAGATAACTAGATCGTCGAAACGGTGGCCGGAAAAAACTGAAACAGAAATGGGCCTTTGAGACTGTGAATGAGACACTTAAAACGCCATTAATTCATTAAAAATTTGACCGCTATTTTGCCGTAGGGTCTTGTGAAACAAGAACTTAAAAACTCCCCCTGAATTCATTATACCCCTGACCAGTGTTGTAACCACGGGTTATTCTGCTACCAAAGGTTAATGGCTGTACAGAATCGTTC
Organism: Macrobrachium nipponense; assembly: GCF_015104395.2. Classification (NCBI taxonomy): domain Eukaryota; kingdom Metazoa; phylum Arthropoda; class Malacostraca; order Decapoda; family Palaemonidae; genus Macrobrachium; species Macrobrachium nipponense. Next base: position 32,479,190 of record NC_061093.1, read on the forward strand.
ACAAAACCTATAAAAATGATTCAGAGGATCAACTCGCTTGAATTTCGTATGCCCTTCAACTGAGAGTAATCTAATTCACCCGTTAAGATAAAGTGTGTCATATCAAATCCACAATACATACTAATTTAATTTGAACCAAAGGGCTCAAATTTTAGGTAAGATAAAGAAAGGCTAAAATTTGAGGTAAGATAAAAAAACATAAATTGGCCCGCATATACGAGTGAATAGAGCTCTGGTGATACGAGAGTTAAAAGAAAAAAAATGCAGATAATTTCATAGAAATCTACCCAAATATGATGGCAAGAGTGAGTACAACAGAGATTGTGTATGTTGAATGGAAAGCATTCTCGAAAAAAAAGTTCTTTGGAAGAAATATAAATGAAAAGGTGTCCCTGAAGAATGAGATCACCACAAATTGGCGACTTCTGTTCACCAGAAAACTAACAAGATGGCTGAATTAAGTGAATATTTCCGCCAGTGCCAGTCAATAGTGCATGAACCAACTCAACTGCATGAACCAACTCACGTCCATGAAGGCTGGGTAGTCATTACCAATATTAATTTTCTATTGTAATGATTATCATTACCTGTGATTACAAACTACAGTGGCTGAACGGTGGGTTTTGTGTGCCCCGCCCCACACTCACCACTCCAGGCGCCCCATACTAATGAAATAATGTGCTTTATGGTTTGGATGGCGACAAACTGTTACATCTCATCGACTCCCGGGCGAGGACGTTACATATCCAACCTTTCTTGACGGATGTAATAATAACGTCAACAATATTTGTTTGTCCCCAGCAAGTTATGTCTGCATTGTTTACACCAAGGCTAAATGCATAGCCATGAAGATAGGGGAATGGACGATCCATAAAATGAGAAGATATTAAATAAGAGACATTGAAAATAATGGAATTCTAACCCCATAAGCACAACATGATACGAGGATGCCCGGACAAGCACGCCGTTGCTTCAAGTTTGTAGGTGTGTGGGCATGTGTATAAATGGACACCTGACCATGAGGAAAGCAGGTGGGGGTTGGGGAGGAGGAGGGGGAGGAGGAGTGGAGACGAAGGCTATAATGCCGAGAATCTTACAGCTCTTTGGGTCTATAATCACCAGGGGAGCTCTCCTGAGGACCCTCCGTCGAAATATCCGTCATCAAGCGAATGTAATGATGCAGTCGCTGCCATCGATAACATCCAGTTTGTTTAACAGACACGTCATGGAAAAAAAAAACCGAAGGAAAATGGAAGTTCCCTGGTGGCTTGTTAAGTGCTTGGTACGACGGTAGGTAAATAAACAGCGCAGGTTGTGATCAGCGGCCGTGGCGTGTTATTTTCCACTGGAAGGTATTCGGTCCTCGAGCTGTTTCAGAGGAAGGGCGTCGTTCTTCGAGGTATAAATTCTTTTCGGACGTTTGAGGGGGAAGGGCTGTTTCGCACTTCATACAAACCGCGGATAAATTTCATGTAAGGGTTAGTGGTAGGGGCTGAACACAGTTCCGACTTCTTCAATACCTGACCCGCACTTGTGCCAGACATGGGGGAAAATTATAAAAAAATATTATGATTTGATTTTGATTATTGTTTGGAATATTCTTTTGATTGTGATTAAATTATGATGACTCGTTTTTTATTTTCTGATTATGATTTGCTTCTGATTACTTTTGTTTTGCTATTTTTTTTACTATGATTAGATTATCATTATAATTATATTTTGCTATGATTATCAATAAAAAAACGAATGATTAGTATTGATGAAGTACAATGCCTAAGTAAGTAGTAAACTACATCTATTAGGTGCACTGTTCCATATCTGTGCACAGTACTATAACCATTTAAATAGCTCACTAACTAATAGTACTAAAAACACATTGTGCGTAAGCAGTTTTATTTGTTTTTGCTATACAGTATGTAATACATTACTTCCATGAATTGATTTCAATGATCACAGCAGTAATGAAAACAAAGCACTTCACAATGCAAAATATAGAACTTGTTAAACTCTTGATTCCTCACAGGCTAGATATCTTCTCATCTAATGTCTCATTTGCTTGACCAGTTTGGCGCAATCATTTTTACCAGCATTGCATTTCAAGTCTGCTGAAACATGTACAGGTTTTGTGTGCATCTGACCGATATATGACGGGAGACAAGCAAGTAAAAACATGGGATGGTGCTAACTTCCAAATCCTACTTAGACTTGAAAGCGAAGTGCCTCTTGGAAATTGCAAAGAAATAATCACAATAATCATATCTTAACCACTGATCATTGTCAAGAAAAATATGATTATGATTTGATTATGATGATCGCGGTAGATTAATTTTTTTACTATGAGTACACGAGTTATCTCTTTTTTGTTATTATTTGATTTGTGATTACGTAATCATAGCCATGGTTTAAGATTATTTGGATTAGCAACAATCATGCCCATGTCTGACTTGTGCTTACTTATTTCGTAAGTGTTGCTATCTGAAGCATATGTTCATTTAATTGTTCATTTGCCAACGCTATAGTTATTCAGTAATTTTCCTCCGTTTTCCTCTTATCGATGGCCACTGTAATCCCAAGAAATGTGCTTAACAAGTCATAGCCTTATTAGGCTGTTCTATGTGAATGTGCTCATTATGAAATAATAATAATAATAATAATAATAATACTACTAATAATAATTAATAATAATAATAATCATAATAATAATAATAATAATAATAATAATAATAATCCAAAAGGTAACAACCCCCCTCAGTTTTCATTAAAATTTTACTTTATTTTACTTCGAAAGGAAAGCAAATCTCAACTTACAAACGAAACATTAGAAAATATAACTTTGACCAAAGTGAAACTCTAGTGCACCTGCAAGAACCCAACATTCTAGTTACAACATCGACCCTTTCTAGGAACGTACTAGCACCAAGATCGCAACCCCTCCCCCAAAAAAACTTCCCCCGGCCCCCAACTTCCGCCAACGCACCGGTCTGCTGCTAGTTAACGAGACTGGCAGCACAAACATGTCCCTACCTCCACACCACCACCCCCTTAGTTAACGCTAAACTAAGCGAAACTTCCAACCTCGTAACTCGTCTTAAGGTGTGGGTGGGGCGGGGGGCAGCAGCGTGTATTTCCATCGCTCCTCCGCCAGCTACCAGACTTGTAAAAATTCCTGGGCGGCCTTCAATCACGCATAAATCACAGTGGTGTACACCCAGTGACTGATCCGGACACGACAGTCACTCCGGTGTTCAGGCGCTTTTATCTCCGGGCAGTAAAATCTGTGAAACTGGTCGTTCGAGTGACACCACAAGGAGGCGCTGCAGAGAGAGAGAGAGAGAGAGAGAGAGAGAGAGCTTTCGTCTTAAAGCTTATATTACGTTTTCGCTCGGACGAATTTGGTCAGCTGGCTTTCGTAGCTTGTTAGTGATAGATAAGATGTGTTAACTTTTTCTTTACACTCATCTTTTTCATGTTTTTTTTTTTTTTTTAATGAAGACGTTTATTTCATCAATAATTAGCAATTTAACACGCCAAGAGTTGATTAACCTAATTCTTTATTAGCTACAGGTTTACCTTTGAGTCTTTTAAATCCATCTATCGTAAAATGATCAGAGCAGATATAAAGTGCGAAAGACTATTATTGTTATACGAACAATTTACCGAATAGCAGTGTCATTTGTCTTTATTGTCATAAGGCTAGTTTGATTAGTTTGATTTGAAATTAAGGATGAACATTAAAGTGAGATAGAGTTAAAGAAAGTGGACAGCTAAGTGAGAGGAGGCCATCTGAACTGGATAAAAGAAAAACTGTAAATGAGAACAGCAACCCGGAAAAATGACATAAATTTATTTCGTAGTTACCTCAACACGAGACGCAGTTAGAAATTAAACTAAATCGTAGTCGCCAGAGAACAAATTTCTTCACCGTAAATAACTGCAGGATAATGTTAACAATTGGTCTTCACCGGAAAATATATACGCGTTACAAGTTGTAGGCATGACGAATCTCAAAATGCACACATCGAATTCATTATTTGCGCAATTCGAAACTGGGATGGCACAATATGCAAATGAGACGCAGATCACTTTATAAGTATGGAGCAGTTCACTGAACCCAAAGAATATTTCGAACAGTTTATGCATATGCGTATTTGTGATGAGGATTGTGGATATAATGCTAAATTGTTTGGAAGTTATCAGTGACAATAAGAGTAGAATGGCTCGACCTGCTCTTGGAGAGATTTCTATGTAAATGTCTGAGGCTCTGTTCATTCATGACCTGACGTTTAGAGGATAAGTACAACAGTGATTGTTATTTAATGATGGGATAAAGTCTATACAAAGTTTTGTATGCAAAACGATGAAGCTGAATTTTACGGACAATTCTTTTACAAGATACTATACCTTATAAAACGTACAGATTTACTATAAATGAATGGAGGCGTTAAAAATTAATGTTTGTGTTAAAAATATCTGTCATTATTATCTATAATGAGCATGGCTGACAAGCATGTAAGAATGGATACATATAGAGTATGATAATTATATAAAAACCGCTCTCTCACAGATAAAGAAACGTCTAGAACTTAAATAGTTCAAACATTTTCGCTGAATATCTGACCCGCGTTATACTTTATGGAGTAATCAACTTTAAAAAAAAAAATTGAAGAGTAATATACTGATTAAAGATGTGATTCCGCTCTCACAAGCGCAGATCCAATACATCACCAGATATTTTCAGTCAGTACTAAAAAAAAAAAAAAAAAAAAAAAAAAAAAAAGAGCGTATAAATATCTTTCGCGATGTGCCACCACACAGACAAAACCGATGGGTGGGCGAGCTTCCTCGGCGACTACACAATGCTACACATGCAGAGAGACCCTCCTGGGGGTTTGTTTTGTCCGCCGCCGGGTCAGAACGAAATGATAAATTCGTGTTGTAGTTCTGCGGGTAGAGGTCACAACAGCTCCTTTACCTCGTGGGTGGGGGTGATGGATAAGACAGAGCAAGACTAGTAGATAGCGAGGGATGGATGGCGAAGAGGAAGAGGGGGGGGTGGGGGGGAAGGTAGTTGGGGGGAAGGAACGGGCAAACTTCGTAGAAGGCCGTCGGAGTTGAGGTACGAGGGTACTACCCATAGCATACAGAAATGTTCTCCACCAAAGAAGGTGGACACACCGTCAGAATAGACAATGGGGGGATTGCCTGGGCATGTAGAAACGTTCTAAATGGAATATTTTGACGCCTATGGGAAGCAGGTGTTCGCTTATTTAAATCTGACCCATATGTTTTTTTTTTTTTTTATGTACTGCAAAGACAGCTACCGGAAAGAGCTGAGTTACTGTCTAGACTCTAGAACAATGAATTGCGGGCTGACTGCAAATGATACTCCATCTAATTCCTACAAAAAGCTGACTGATCCTCAAGGCAAAAAAAAAAAAAACGACTTGTCTGAATTATTTTCTTATCAAAAGGCTATCACTCCGAAAACAATGCCATAAAGAAGACAAATGCCTCATGAAATCTGACTAAATGATCTCGACTGTGCTCGAGGTTTATGACCAACCCTTAACAACGTAATTAAGGAAGCATGCACGCTCCTCGGGTTTCCTCCTCCATTAGTAAGAACACATTATCCACCATTTTCTTCCTGGCAATTTAAAATTCACTTGAATTTTTTCTAATCTTTCACTAAAAAGTATTTTTGATTTCACAAACCACAATCCCAGTCCAATAATTTATCCACAGTTGTTGTTGTTGTTTTTGTTTCAGATCTAGATGGCCTTATGCCTGCACAAAATGTTGCACCTGCAGCACCCGTATAATGAATTATTCCTAGGGTTCATTGATCATAAACCACTTGAGAATCTAAAGCTCACTGGACAATGGCCAGAATTTATTCTTGAAATGTACGCTGTGCCAGTCGTCACGCAGTCACTCAAGCTAAATAAAGGTTTAAATAAATTAAACCTAAGAAGAGCCAAAACCTATTTGAAAAAACGATTCATCTTTAAAGAAAGAACTGTTCCTCAAGTTCTATTTTTTCCGATCCTCCGTCGTCCATCACACTTGGAATCCTAACCCAACACTCGAAGGATCTTTTTACGTCCCGTAATCATACTGAGCAAAACTCCTTCGCAGTGTGATGATCTTATCTGCAGGTGGCCAATCAGCTGCCTTATTTGATGTTTCGAAAAAGAAAAAGGTCTTATCATGCGTATACATATCTTTTTTCAGCCTTTCTGTGCTTCATAATGTTTTCTCCAAATAAAGTTACTGCTGCTATTTATGTGCTCGGTTGATTCGTAGCCTCAAACAACAGCCAATAATTAGGGTCCTCGGAATGACATCTTGCAGGCGATTCTTAGGCAACAAAACCACTCCGGCTAGAATAAGCTTAACTACTTAATTCTAGAGAGGATTCCTATCTGCTTGAATCAAAATTGACGAAATTATCGGTATGCAATGCAAGTGCACGAGGGCGCACACACACATGCATTACATATATATATATATATATATATATATATATATATATATAGATATATATATATATATATATATATATATATATCATATATATATATATACATATATATATATATATATATATATATATATATATATATATATATATATATATATATCTATACACATACACATATACACATATATATTTTACAAATATATATATATATGTATATATATATATATATATATATATATATTATATATATCTATGTATGTATGTGATGTATGTCAATAAATTCTGTTCAAACAGGGATACGTCTCAAGTGCTACTTGATAAGGGTGGGAGTCAATCCACCGAAATACAGTCCTTACCTTTAAACCAGAGTGTTTTAATGGACATTTTATACTTGATATATATAATATATATATATATATATATATATATATATATATATATATATAATTATCGTGTAAGGACGATAGTCTAAGGGTAATAATCTCCACGTTCAGACTTACCCTCGTCCAGTCCGGGCTTGCGGAAGGAAGATATCTCACCCTGACCTTCAGGAGGGCACGTAACGGCTCTAGGTCAGGCCATGCCATCTCAATCCTATTTTATATTACTACTATTTTTCGCTGGAAGGTTACGTTGGCGCATACAGTATCTTACGAAGGGCCCTTATCCCTTACAGGAGGTTCTTCGGATATGTTTGCGATGAGGTTGCTAGCCTCATGGCCTTCATAACCCTGGCTGATATCACCACGGTCAACTGAGGCACAGTAGGCCTTTATAGGAGCATGCCCATTCGACCATCCTCATTCAAGGCTCGAACTTGGGTTCCCACATTTGGTAAGTGATAGTCTGACGTGCGTACCCACCAAGATGCGTATACATACGGACTTACAAATATACACGTATATATATATGGATCCCTATTGATCGACTTTAGTCATATATATATATACATATGACTAAAGTCGATCAATAGGGAGCAAGAATAACATAAGTGGGAAGATATCAAATTCACTACCACTAAAACCAATGAGAGAGAGAGCAGACGAGAGAGAGAGAGGAGAGAGAGAGAGAGAGAGAGAGAGAGTATGTGGGTGTGTTACTTATTCGCGAGAGCAAACAGTATACTATAGATAAAGGAAGGAAAAACAGATGCATCAGAAATGGACACTGAATTCCAGCCCACGAGTCATGTCCGGAGAATTTCAAACCGCCCCCACCCCCGCCCCGGAAAAAAAAGGAAAGAAAAACAATCTTTTGGGAGAGATAAAGTCTCCCCCCTGCTCGGCCATGAAGATGATCGGTAACTGCAAGAATCCACCACACACACACACACACACACACACACACACAAATCGGCGATCATGACGTCTGATATGCATCGTGGGCTGCAAATGACGCTATCGCATAATTCGGCCATTTGTCAAACCGGTGTTCACAAGCCAATCGCGCCGTTTGACAAATAGAAAAGTATTAGAATCATCGATCATGATTCTCGTAGAAGCAACAGGAGAAGGTAATTTGCAACAACAAACATCAGCCAGACGGAGAGAAACGAAGTATTTGGGGTGGTGGTGAGGACGACGACGATGATGATGATGATAGTGCTTTTACACGCTATTCTCCTTTTCTCTCTGTCCGAGTGATGGATCTGGCCAGATCTGGCTTACGCTGGCTCTCGCTCCGCATCTTTTTTTTTTTTTTTTTTTTTTTTTTTGTTTTTTTTTTTTTTTTTTTTAAATATTATGTAAGATCGTGAATTTTCAACAGACCCTGTTGGTATAAAGTCCGAGTTCATTCACACACACACATAGGATATATAGATATAATATGTTGTAGGAAACCCACTAACATTTGGAAAAAATTTAAAGATGGTCTTCCTACAGCATAATATTCTAGTATACGGATACAGCGTTTAACTTTGCTCTCTCTCTCTCTCCTCTCATTCTCTCTCTCTCTCTCTCTCGCGACTCTCTCTCCTCTCTCTTCGTCTAATATATATATATATATATTTATTATATATAGTATATACATATAGATATATATATATATATATATACACCACATTATAAATTCTAATACACGGATCAGTGTTTTAAATATATTATATAATGTATATTATATATATATCATATATATAGTATGTATAAATATCGTATATATATAGTACATGATATATATATATATATATATATATATATAGATATATTATAGATTATATTATATATATATATAATAATATATATATATCTATATATATATTATTTATATCATATATATATATATTGTATATATTATAATTACACACACATGTATGTGACGCACACAATTGCGTAGCACGTACAAATGCGATTGCTAACTTTTCTGTATTGTATTAATGGATCCCGTGAAATCTGGCAAGTTCAAGATACTACTGCAATAATGCAGATTGCTTAATGCACACACACGTACATATATATACATGAGTATACATACATATTTACTTATATACTGTATGCATTTTATAATATCAGATTGCATAACTCAGTGGTTTCTTTTCCTCTTTTGACAGCTCTGGAATTCTTGAAGTACATCTGTTTTTTATTGACATCTGAAAGCTTTCTAACTTAATTTAAGAGGCAGATTTATCACTACGATTTATGGCTACCTTCATTCTTAAGCCACATCTTGAATCCCTTTGACTTTTTCTCGTTTCCCTCGGGCCTGGGCTAGCAAAGGGTATTAGGTTCCTATCCAACTGACGTCTGCATTTATACCTTACCCATCAAACTTTTGTGTACGGGGCGGAGCTTGCATGTACGCCTGCGTACCTTACGAGATTCGACGCATCCGTCACTGAATAATTTACGAGTCTACAGAAGACGGTCATATTTGAGGATGTCTTGGGCAAAGGAATTTCCTTTCCTCGGCCGCTGCCTTTATTCGTTTAAGTGTTACTTGAGTTGATTATTAAATTTTCTATTTAAAAGGGATCCAAGGACAGCGTTAAAATGCAGGACGGATCTCGGCGGCAGACGGGCGTTCGTACGCTGTGTCTTATGTATCGCCTTAATTGGACTTTTTACTTCGTCCTGTTAGCCTTCTGTTTACTTCATTCCGTGCGTTACTTTCACGTTAACATCTATGAATATTGTGTTGTAAATACGGAAGAAAGAAAGCTTTATTCTAATAAAAACTTACAGAACCAGACGAAAAACGATTAAACTGGAGAATGTCAACCATCGTTTTTTTTTCTTTTCTCAAACAAGATTTTTCTTTCAATCAGAGGCCCTTACCGAACATCGTTTCTCCCTCCCACTCTCTTCCTTTCCCCTCTAATTACCTGAAATCGGGTGAATAATCGGCCACCATTTTCGATCCACAATGACATAGGCTTTTATTCCTTGCGGGAGCACAGAAAAAAAAAAGGAAAAAGATAAAAGAAACATGAGAAAAAGTAGCGGCGCCTTCTTCATATAGCTTCGATATTATGGATGAGGCAGGAGAATATCCATAGTTACAGACTCCACATTTTTAATGTTTATGATTATTGCCACAGTAAAAAGAAAGAAAAAAAAGATAGCTGAGCCGAGGAGGGATAGGGAGGAAGGGACGGATGGAGGGGACGGGTGATTTGGGGTACCCTGAGTGGGTATGATTCTGTTAGGGAGAGGAGGAATAACCCCCAATCCCCACCTGACGGGGGGAACTGAACGCGATGGTGGTAATTTCGACCCAGACAGAGATCCGAAGACATGATCGATATTCGGGTGGCCGCGGCATGAAAAACACAGTTCCATAAAACATGATGGCTATTAGTCAAATAACTTTGCACATTTTTAGCACATGCGTACCTCACAGGAGTCAGGAAAGAACAAAAAATATATATAAAAATATAAAAAAAAGTGCTCGGGCCACCAACACTTTCAGATCGTATCGCGATGATGTCGGCGATAATGATTTAAAGATTTTTTTTTTTGGTCTTTTAGGCGCTAGAAGGTCTCAGAAAGGTAAAAGCTAACAAGGTGTTCCAGTCAAATAGATTTCCAAGCGGCGTCAGTGTAAGTGTTAAGAAATATGCAGCCCACAGAATGAAATTTTTGCTTACAATGGACCCAGTGTTTTTTCTTTTTCTTTCTTTCTTTTGCATATGAGGTTACTGTGTCAATCTTCCAATTTAAATGCTGATTCAAAATCATGAAGGTCGCCCAAACACTCGAGATGAGGTCACACTTAAGAACTTGCATGGGTACGCAGACATCCCTCAGGAGGAGGATACAGTCACCCATCCTATGCAAGGGCGCTGTAATGACGTAGGTATAACAACAGCGGCCGACAAAAACTTTCCATGGAGGTGAATGGAAA